>NC_069500.1:343710320-344062820 GCF_027579735.1 Bombina bombina
CACCGAGAACACTAGCCAAGTGGACTAGCAATAAATCCACTAACTGTTTTAAGTGTAAAAAAAAGGAGGCCGATCTCCTCCATTGTTTTTGGTTCTGTCCTAAAATTAGGCAATTTTGGTTTAAAGTGTCCTATTGGGCCTCTAAAGTGTTGCATGAAAATGTGACTTTGGATATCTTCCAGGTTTTTTTTCTATCTAGTGAGACCAATACCATACCTCATAAATCTGTTAACACTCTGATTTTATTAGGACGGAACTTAATCCTCAAATTTTGGAAGAAGAGGATTTCCCCTCCGTTTTGCCTATTTAAACAAGCTGTGTTCTCGCAAATTATGTTTGAGCAATTAAATGCCAACTCTTTGTCAGAAAACCAGATAAAAATTTTTTTTGACAAATGGCTTACCCTAATATTACAACAGCCCAATAATCTGCAATATACATTAACTAAATGTTTTCATAAATCAGACTTTTTTGGAACTCTGATTCTGCATAATCTATTCCCCTATTCTTGGCACTAATATTACATTCACCCAGTAAGATGGAGATGTGGAGCTGGAGGCAGGGGGAATTTCTTTTCTTTTCCTATCTTGCTGCTCTTTTTTCTTCCTCTTCTCCCCTCTTGTTGTGTCTTCCTTTTTTCTTTTGTGTTTTGTTTTGTTTTGTTATGTTTTGTTTTGTTTTATTTTTGGTCTGTGTTGCATGACCATCTTCTGTTAGGATATCTTAGGTAATTAGGAAAATAGCACAAGTATACAATCACAAAGAGTAAAATATTGGAAAGTACGTGGCAAAAACTTTTCTAAAATATGATTCTGTGGAATCTTTGAAGTTAAGAGTGAATTAATTATTGACTGTATTCATTTTTTTTTTCTTCTTCTTTTTTTCTGTTGAACAAAGAAACTTACTTATGTGATAAAAATGTACTTGTTGATTTGTATTCTGTGCTTGGAAATAAATAAATGTTTAAAAAAAATAAAAAAAAAATAATGTAAATGGTAGCAGGAGCGAGCTACATTGAGTTTAATAGCACGATCGGCGTGCCCAGATTTTCAACAAAGAATACCAAGCAAATTTGATGATAAAAGTAAGTTGGAAAGTTGTTTAAAATTGCATGCCCAATCTGAATCATGAAAGTTTAGTTTTTACTAGAATTCTATCAGCCAATCGGAATTAAAGGGTAAAAAATCATATTGGCTGATGCAATCATCCAATAGGATTGAGCTTGCATTCTATTGGCTGTTCCAATAAGCCAATAGAATGCAAGCTCAATCCTATTGGCTGATTGGATCAGCCAATAGTATTGAAGCTCAATCCTATTGGCTGATTGGATGACGTCCCTTAAAGGGAACCTTCAGTGTATGGCTGGGACCATATGAAGAGGATGCTCCGTGCCGGATGTCTTGAAGATGGAGCCGCTCCCCATTGGAAGGATGAAGATAGAAGATGCCGTCTGGATGAAGACGTCTGCCCGCCTGGAGGACGACTTCTTGCTGCTTGGATGAAGACTTCTCCCGGCTTCGTTGAGGACTTCTTGCTGCTTGGATGATGACTTCTCCCAGCTGGATGAGGATGGATGTCCGGTCTTCAAAAACTGTAAGTGGATCTTCGGGGGTTAGTGTTAGGTTTTTTTAAGAGTTTTTTTGGGTGGATTTTATTTTTAGATTAGGGACTTTGGGCACCGTAAAAGAGCTAAATGCCCTTTTAAGGTCAATGCCCATCTAAATGCCCTTTTCAGGGCAATGGGGAGCTTAGGTTTTTTAGGTAGGTTTTTATTTGGGGGGGGGGGGTTGGTTGTGTGGGTGGTGGGTTTTACTGTTGGGGGGTTGTTTGTATTTTTTTTTACAGGTAAAAGAGCAGATTTATTTGGGGAAATGCCCTGCAAAAGACCCTTTTAAGGGCTATTGGCAGTTTAGTGTAGGCTAGGGGTTTTATTATTTTGGGGGGCTTTTTATTTTGATAGGGCTATTAGATTAGGAGTAATTGGTTTTTATTTTTGATAATTTCTTTTTTTATTTTGTGTAATTTAGTGTTTATTATTTTTTGTAATTTAGATAAATGTATATTTTTAATTTAATTTATTTAATTTAAGTGTAATGTTAGGTTTAACTGTAAGACAGGTTAGGTTTTATTTTACAGGTAACTTTGTATTTATTTGTACTAGGTAGTTAGGAAATAGTTAATAACTATTTACTAACTAATCAACCTAGTTAAAATAAATACAAACTTACCTGTGAAGTAAAAATAAAACCTAATATAGCTACAATGTAACTATTAGTTATATTGTAGCTAGTTTAGGTTTTATTTTACAGGTATTTATTTTTAAACAGAAATAATTTATGTATTAATTGTAATTTTTATTTGGAATTATATTAATTATGTTAAAGTTAGTGGGTGTTAGGGTTAGGGTTACGTTAGAGATAAGGTTAGACTTAAGGTTAGGTTTAGGGGTTAATAACTTTAGTATAGTGGCAGCAACATTGGGGGCAGCAGATTAGGGGTTAATAAGTGTAGTTAGCTGGCGGCGATTTTGGGGGCAACAGATTAGGGGTTAATAACATTAATGTAGGTTGTGGCGATGTTAGGGACAGCAGATTAGGGGTTAATAAGTGTATGTAGGTGGCGACGACATTGGGGGCAGCAGATTAGGGGTTAATAATATTTAACTAGTGTTTGCGATGCGGGAGTGCGGCGGTTTAGGGGTTAATATGTTTATTATAGTGGCAGCGATGTCCGGAGCGGCAGATTAGGGGTTAATAATTTTACTATAGTGTTTACGATGCGGGACGGCCCAGGTTTAGGGGTTAATAGGTAGTTTATGGGTGTTAGTGTACTTTGTAATACTTTAGTTATGAGTTTTATGCTACAGCTTTGTAACGTAAAAACCCATAACTACTGACTTACAGGTGGCGGTACAGATCTTGTAGTTATAGGCTGTACCACTCACTTTTTGGCCGGACAGGCAAACTCATAATACCGGCGCTGTGGAAGTCCCATTGAAAAAGGACTTTTTGAAAGGTGCGGTAGTTACGTTGTGTTACGGCCAAAAAGGTGTGCGGTGCACCTATACCTACAACACCTGTAATACCAGCGGTAGTGAAAAAGAGCCATAACGCTGCTTTTTCACCATAACGCAAAACTCGTAATCTAGCCGACTGTTAGCACGCAAGTATGAGCGTAGGTTTTTTTGCAGTTTGCGTTCCATTGCAGTCTATGGGAGAATACTTTAAAGGGGATAGTAAACCCAAAAATGTTATTTTATGATTTGGATAGAACATACAATTTTAAACAACTTTCCAATTTTCTTCTTTTTATTTTCAAAGTTTTCTTTGAAACATTACAAGTTTTATTCTGCATACTACATGCTGCATAGTACATTGTAAAACCGAAGAGCATACAATAACTATATCTGTACATAGAAAATATCTTTATATTTATTACGCACATAGAGTAAGTAAAGAGTACAATTTTTGACCTGCTGTTTGCCATGTTGCATTGTGTTAGATGATATTTACACCATGATCATGAATCCCAATACACATATTCCAATTTACTTCTATTATAAAATGCGCTTCATTCTCTTCTTATGCATTGCTGAAGGAACATCATTGCACTACTGGCAGGAAGCTGAACACATCTAGTTAGCCAATCACAAGAGACAAATGTGTGCAGCTCCCACTAGTGTATGATATGTGAGTATTCTTTTTCAACAAGGGATACTAAGAGAATGAAGCACCTTTTAAAGTGTTTTAAAATTACATGCTCTATCTGAATCATGCAAGTTTAATTTTGCCTTCCCTATCCTTTTAACACGGTCACAATATTTGAAGTTCAACGTTTTGTGCGTATCGGGGTTTCGCTCTTTTTTCTTTCAACTTGTAGCACAAGCTCAACTCGACGCGTGCAAATAGCTTCCATCTAGAAAAGTTAAGATGTCAGCGGGAGCGCAAAATAGTGCACCAGTCGTAATCTAGCCCTATATCAGGGAGACCAGGTACTCAGATATAAACATATATGAAGACAAAAGAAAAAAACCCAATATATAAACTTGCTTAAATCACGATATAAGAAATAATCAGAAAACAAAAGCAAATGTGATGGTGCACTAAAAAGGATAAATGTCCCAGGTAATCACGGTTGTAATGCTCAGCAGGTGAACCTCAGGAAAAAAAAGAAGAAGAAACACATATAGTGAAGTTCTGTGGTTTTGTGAAATTTATAGCAAAACCAGAAACGGTACTCACATTGTCTAGAGCCTCAATATCAAGCTCTAGATATACAGGCACAGGAAGCTCATAATAGGAGGCAAGGCAAAGAACTATGTTCCAGCTCCAAAGAATGATTCAGAAGTGGTTAAAAAAGTATAACAATTTATTTAAAAACAAGTCACAAGGCATACAAAATGAGACTGTCCCAATCATAGACTACTGCAAGCAAAAGACTGTGTATGTCACAATGTCCATTGAATGCTATGTAAGTCCGGTAAGGAACAAGGCACCGTCCCTTTGGTGACGTCACTACGCTCCGACATATATTTCGTCAATCACTGCTTGGCTTTTTCGAGGATGACTTCAAGATGGTCCTGGTGACCTTTTATAGTTGTAACTCCACTTCTGATTGGGTCCTGGGTTCTTATACAGGTGTATATACAGAGTTCTCATGTCTTATAGATTCAATTAAGAAAAATACTTTTGCCATATAGCAAAAATACATATAATAGGCATATTATCAAATACAATACATTTATACATGATTAACAACCATAAAAATGAAATAAAACATTAAATAAAACCTTAAAATGTTTGAGATCAACATGAGAATCGAACCTCTATCTTAAGGGTTCATAAAAAAAGCTAAATGTATGTCTTAGCATCCTGAGCTATCAGAATAGTTCTACAGCTTTAGGTTCCTTATTGATATTAGCAATTAATTATGTTATACAAAAGGATTTATAAAATGACATCTGCCTGGAATCGAACCAGTGTCCTAAAAAGTTATTATTATATTGCTGTCATAGCCCTCCATGCTATTTGAATTTATTAAATATTCCAAAGGCATTACGTGATTATAACCAGAGGAGAATATTATAAAAAAGTAATACAATTCAAAATTAATTTAAACCTATTATATGAAGACAAAGCATGAATATTTCCCTATAACACAAACCCTTCAAATAAATCATGTGGTTGCTTTTGAACTTCCAAACTAAGATATAAATATCTGGAGATATTGAACAACTAGAAATGGGAAAGTGCTTGTTTGGGCCTACAACCTCACTCAAAAACAAATATAGTGCATGAACCATAATCTCCTTTTGTTTAAAAAATCCCCACCTACTTTTTATATGACCTGAAATATAATAAAGAAATATTGAATATTACCAATTATCTTAGAAAACACTAGGGGACTCCTATATATAACAATGTATATAGCATAGTACAAGGGAGTCAAGGGAGTTCAAACAGTAGTATATGAAATTCATCATCTATAGTATTAGTGGTCAGAGAGACACCAATTATGGAACTTCAAGTAGTAGTGTATTTGGAAAGGCAGGCTTGAAGGAGAGAATTGTAAGTCACTGTATTCTAATATTATACAAACAGTGTTGCTATATCTACATGCCCATGGAGTGAGAACAGAGGCTTTTAATATGCTAAGTAAATAATAAAGTAGTAAATATACTACTTTTGACTTTATGTGCATAGTGCATTACAGTCTGCTTGTAGTGGAAACTTTTTCTATGCTGATGCAATTATTGACTTGCCTTTTGAACCTTAGTTATGTGATGTGCCTTTATGTTGAGGTTGTTGATTCAATCTAGCCAAAGCATTAACGTACGCAGGGTGTAATAGTGTCCAGTAAATGACCCCCCAGGCCATAGTTGAAACTTTACCCAGCCTATGGCAGAGGTGCATTTCACGTTCTAGAGGAGTACCATACTGTTGGACCTTTATGTAATTCTTTTATTTAACCTATACTCAGGCAATGTCACAGCTGCAAAAAAAGAGTAAATCTGGTAATACATTGACGGTAATCACTTTAAATGAAACCCAATCTAAAATTAGATAATCAGAAGAAGATTCCATGGGCTTTCATAACATTTCTGAGGACTCTTCTCCATTTCTTCCCCCCGTTAATACCTGAAAGTGTAATATATGAAGTGTATGTGACAATATATGGAATTAGTGAATATCAGTGCACTTCATTATTATTAGCCAACTATAAACCCTTTCTTCAACAATACCTAGGTAGAGTATGATCAAAGACACATATTATTTTTTATTTTTTTTAAATAGCTTTATTAAGTTATTTAAGAATACAAAAGTGTCAAAAATCTAAGTAAGACAGAGATTTGTAGAAAATGAAAGATACAATTATGAAATAAACAAGGACAAAGTTGTTGTTTGGTTTCCGTTCTTCTGTAAGGTAAAGGGTTAATGTCCTTGATTCCAAAAGTAATCATAGCGGATATCTTGCTAAGTTGTGGGGTTACCATTAGTCTCTTTTCTTTTATACCTAATTGCCCAGTGTCTTTGACTAATAATACATAGCTTGGAACTTTACCAACAACCCATGGAAGTGGGGGGGGGGGTTAAGCATGGTAGGAGATGGAGTGGTCCGTGTATGTCACTGAGATAGAGTCAGTCAGTCGGGAATTTGTAGTTACCCCAGAGATCAAGCATGAAATGGAATCGTTCTAGCTGAATAAGGTCGGAAGTTTGGGCTTGCCAGTCTCTGAGTGTTGGTGTATTGCTAGATTTCCAGAATTTTTTAAGCTTTTTAGGGCTGTTAATCAGTATGATGAGTATTTTTTAATTTATTCTGAAGTTTAGGTATTGTGACGGACCGCCTGGTATCCCAAATTAGTACCTCCGTCAGAACACTTCCCTTGTCCTGGACATCCCTTTATCCAGAGCAATAGCTCCTGGTATCTCCCTTTAACCGCAGTCTAACGTTATGTAGGGGTACAGAACTGAGACAACACTAAGTTTTCTGAACACAAAAATGAACACTTTATATAAAAGCAGCAGACATATTTATACACCCTGGCTTCAGGTTACAGAGGACATTGGTTAAACAATAAAGCAAACATATGAACAATACATCAAACCTCTAACAATTGTCTATTCATAGGTAAAACAGATTAGCATATCAAGTTAATTAACTGGGAAAGAAAGTTTACTCAGACAATCTGATGTTGGGCAGTCTAGTTAACATAATCACACAAAAACACAATCAGTTTACCCAGACAGACTCCTGAGACACAATCAGATCTGAAACATAAATAAAATACATCTTATTACAGAATATAAGAACAGCTCTTATTAGCTATTAAGTCCTTTATGCCCACTTGGTTTATAGAGTCACAATTGCTCCCACAAGGGGCACTCACACCCTGTACCCATCCTGTATTTATGGATACAGGGTGACATGGACATAAGACAGAGTTATGAAAGTACATGGGGTGTCCAGCATATAAAATTCCACATTTCCATGCAGTCTCTGGGTATCCTTAAGCCCATGTACCTCCAGCCCAAAGAATGTTCCATAACAGGCCCTCAGATCTTGGTGACTCACGTCACATATCTCCCCCTTCAGAAGGAGACTAACACAGGAGGAGACCCCAGACGGGTTGACTTCAAAGTTAGTCCGTAGATCCATTCCCCCAAAGCCTGTATCCACACAGTACCCCAAACAAATTGTCCCAAACAGAGCATCACTCACCCGGCCGATCACTGCCTCTCTCATAGAACATACTCGCTGCTGGGGAGAAGTGCTGACTGTCCCTTCTCCCTGGAGTCCTTTCAGTTGCTGGAGAGAAGACAGGGTGGCTGGGCTCACTCCAACATGCTGTTGCGGATCTGGGCAATATGCCCAGCATCCCTGGAGAATACAGATGGAGACTGTAGTCCCATCCACTTGTACTAGATAGGAATCTGCCATTGCTTGCAGAGAGAGACTAATATCTCTTGGTCGCAATGCCAGCTCCTCAGCTGGGATTACTGCATGCTCCTCCGGTCCCTCTGCCAGCGTGAGGGTGTCATTCCTGTTTTCTGGGGTGCCGGTTAGGAGTGGGCAGAGGCCAACAACACTCTGCCCTGTTGCCTGCTCTTCTGTTGGGTAATCCGCATCTGACACCTCAGAGGAAAAGTCAATTAGATCCAAAATCTCTGAGTCCAGCTGGAGAGATAACAGGGTGACTAGAATCCCCATGCCAGGGGGTTGGGTGTCTGGGCCGACTTCCCTGTATCCCTGCACTCCACGTGTAGAGACCACTGTCTCATCCACACCTCCCGGACCAACATCCGTGGATATGAAGTCCACTAGATCTGCTGCCTCTGAAGTAAGTAAAGGACCACTTTCCAGCAATTCTAGGTAATCCACCTCAAGGTACCATTCCTGATAGATAAGCCATGTCAGGTCAGGTTCTAAGGCAAGTGCTTCCGATGGCTGTAAAAGCATCTGCCTCTTGCTTTGAATGTCCCAGAATCTATATCCCTCGGGATTGCCAAAGTCATCTTTCTCCTCAAATGGGCTTTCATAACATTTCTGAGGACTCTTCTCCATTTCTTCCCCCCGTTAATACCTGAAAGTGTAATATATGAAGTGTATGTGACAATATATGGAATTAGTGAATATCAGTGCACTTCATTATTATTAGCCAACTATAAACCCTTTCTTCAACAATACCTAGGTAGAGTATGATCAAAGACACATATTATTTTTTATTTTTTTTAAATAGCTTTATTAAGTTATTTAAGAATACAAAAGTGTCAAAAATCTAAGTAAGACAGAGATTTGTAGAAAATGAAAGATACAATTATGAAATAAACAAGGACAAAGTTGTTGTTTGGTTTCCGTTCTTCTGTAAGGTAAAGGGTTAATGTCCTTGATTCCAAAAGTAATCATAGCGGATATCTTGCTAAGTTGTGGGGTTACCATTAGTCTCTTTTCTTTTATACCTAATTGCCCAGTGTCTTTGACTAATAATACATAGCTTGGAACTTTACCAACAACCCATGGAAGTGGGGGGGGGGGGTTAAGCATGGTAGGAGATGGAGTGGTCCGTGTATGTCACTGAGATAGAGTCAGTCAGTCGGGAATTTGTAGTTACCCCAGAGATCAAGCATGAAATGGAATCGTTCTAGCTGAATAAGGTCGGAAGTTTGGGCTTGCCAGTCTCTGAGTGTTGGTGTATTGCTAGATTTCCAGAATTTTTTAAGCTTTTTAGGGCTGTTAATCAGTATGATGAGTATTTTTTAATTTATTCTGAAGTTTAGGTATTGTGACGGACCGCCTGGTATCCCAAATTAGTACCTCCGTCAGAACACTTCCCTTGTCCTGGACATCCCTTTATCCAGAGCAATAGCTCCTGGTATCTCCCTTTAACCGCAGTCTAACGTTATGTAGGGGTACAGAACTGAGACAACACTAAGTTTTCTGAACACAAAAATGAACACTTTATATAAAAGCAGCAGACATATTTATACACCCTGGCTTCAGGTTACAGAGGACATTGGTTAAACAATAAAGCAAACATATGAACAATACATCAAACCTCTAACAATTGTCTATTCATAGGTAAAACAGATTAGCATATCAAGTTAATTAACTGGGAAAGAAAGTTTACTCAGACAATCTGATGTTGGGCAGTCTAGTTAACATAATCACACAAAAACACAATCAGTTTACCCAGACAGACTCCTGAGACACAATCAGATCTGAAACATAAATAAAATACATCTTATTACAGAATATAAGAACAGCTCTTATTAGCTATTAAGTCCTTTATGCCCACTTGGTTTATAGAGTCACAATTGCTCCCACAAGGGGCACTCACACCCTGTACCCATCCTGTATTTATGGATACAGGGTGACATGGACATAAGACAGAGTTATGAAAGTACATGGGGTGTCCAGCATATAAAATTCCACATTTCCATGCAGTCTCTGGGTATCCTTAAGCCCATGTACCTCCAGCCCAAAGAATGTTCCATAACAGGCCCTCAGATCTTGGTGACTCACGTCACATATCTCCCCCTTCAGAAGGAGACTAACACAGGAGGAGACCCCAGACGGGTTGACTTCAAAGTTAGTCCGTAGATCCATTCCCCCAAAGCCTGTATCCACACAGTACCCCAAACAAATTGTCCCAAACAGAGCATCACTCACCCGGCCGATCACTGCCTCTCTCATAGAACATACTCGCTGCTGGGGAGAAGTGCTGACTGTCCCTTCTCCCTGGAGTCCTTTCAGTTGCTGGAGAGAAGACAGGGTGGCTGGGCTCACTCCAACATGCTGTTGCGGATCTGGGCAATATGCCCAGCATCCCTGGAGAATACAGATGGAGACTGTAGTCCCATCCACTTGTACTAGATAGGAATCTGCCATTGCTTGCAGAGAGAGACTAATATCTCTTGGTCGCAATGCCAGCTCCTCAGCTGGGATTACTGCATGCTCCTCCGGTCCCTCTGCCAGCGTGAGGGTGTCATTCCTGTTTTCTGGGGTGCCGGTTAGGAGTGGGCAGAGGCCAACAACACTCTGCCCTGTTGCCTGCTCTTCTGTTGGGTAATCCGCATCTGACACCTCAGAGGAAAAGTCAATTAGATCCAAAATCTCTGAGTCCAGCTGGAGAGATAACAGGGTGACTAGAATCCCCATGCCAGGGGGTTGGGTGTCTGGGCCGACTTCCCTGTATCCCTGCACTCCACGTGTAGAGACCACTGTCTCATCCACACCTCCCGGACCAACATCCGTGGATATGAAGTCCACTAGATCTGCTGCCTCTGAAGTAAGTAAAGGACCACTTTCCAGCAATTCTAGGTAATCCACCTCAAGGTACCATTCCTGATAGATAAGCCATGTCAGGTCAGGTTCTAAGGCAAGTGCTTCCGATGGCTGTAAAAGCATCTGCCTCTTGCTTTGAATGTCCCAGAATCTATATCCCTCGGGATTGCCAAAGTCATCTTTCTCCTCAAATGCTTCCCATAATAAGCCGGGGCCACCAAAGTCATCACCTTCCGGAGAATAGTGCATTTCTGCCTTTGACTGTCACCTGTCTGCAAACCAATATAACGCTCTGTACCGATCCTCAAGCTCGACCTCTCTTTGCACCAGACACTTCAGTTCGGCTATCCTCTCACCTGTGGGTTGTCCTCTCAGTAAGCAGAGCCGCAAGTTCACTTGGTCCCCGAAGCACTATTCTGGGGAGGGCAGGACTTTGCCTCTGCAGCCATACCAATTCTCCAGTGCATCTTCCCACATCTCTAGCCTAATCAGGGCTCTCCATTTCAGGCACATCTCCTCTGGAGCTGGCCCTCCTAAAACCGCAAGGGCGACTTTGACTTGTCGCTCAAAGTCCCATATGGGAACTTCCCATTTAGAGGTATCTGATCCCAGCATCTCAGCTGTCCGAATATTCCGATACCTGGTGATCTGCTTCACCACCTCGGCGTTCGTTACCCAGACTGCTGCTTCGGATGGGTTGGCTCCGTAGATTGACAACCTTCTCCGCACTCTGCTGTGGAATTTTTCCTCTGCATCGTCTATAATCATCTGGCTGCATAGAACCATTGAAGAACACATATTTTTAACAAGTAAAAGACTCATAAGCATTTTCATCACCATATAGAATCATATGTACTTGATGTTTCCTTCCAGTTAATTAAGAGTTGTATCTTTTCTTGTTAAGTCTTGTATTAAGAAAGAGGATTACAAGAGATGAAACCACAAATAAGTCCCAAAATTCTAATACGTACTTCCAGATATAAATAAATGGCAGCAATTATGTAGTAGCTTATTTAGATATTTTCAGCATAGATAAGGGTATAATCAGACTGAATGCTGTTCTCTTCATAACATTCAACAATTCTATCCTTGAGTATTAAGTCGCTTAATAGAAGTGGAGATTACTCACGGGAAACCACATATAGATCCCAATATCCTTTTTTTTCCAAGGGCAGGCAAAAATTACAACTAATGCTTCTTTATCCTTGTTGAATATTCCCAGCTTAAATATCAGATATGGCCATATTCAAAATTCATTATAAGCTTCACTCTTAATAGCAGAGCGAGTGCTTTACAAACTGAATCATATAAATCATGCTTATATCCATTTGATCTAAAAAGAGAGGTGCAAACAAATAATAAGCTGCTTTCAAAAAGTATTGCCAGATATCCAGAATAAAAAAAATAGTATTTAATTGCCCAGGTCCTACTTTTATGTTATGGTATTAATTCCCTAAATTAAATACAATTAAATACAATTAAATAAAATTGTCTAAAGTACAACCCCCCCCCTACTAAATTACAGAAAATAATAAACAAATTACAAGATTTTTAAACTAATTACACCTAATCTAATGCCCCCAACAAAATTAAAAAAGCCCCCCCAAAAAATAAAAAAAAGCCCTACCCTACACTAAATTACAAATAGCCATTAAAAGGGCCTTTTGCGGGGCATTGCCCCAAAGTAATCAGCTCTTACCTGTAAAAAAAATTACAAATCCCCCCCAACATTAAAACCCACCACCCATACAACCAACCCGACGCTAAAACCAACCCAATACCCCCTTAAAAAAACCAATATTGCTTCCCTTCAATTCCAGCCAATCGGAATTCAGCCAATCAGAATTAAGGTAGAAAAAAATCCTATTGGCTGATGCAATCAGCCAATAGGATTGAGCTCACATTCTATTGGCTGATTGGAACAGCCAATAGAATGCCAGCTCAATCATTGAAGTTCAATCCTATTGGCTGATTGCATCAGCCAATAGGATTTTTTCTACCTTAATTCCGATTGGCTAATAGAATTCTATCAGCCAATCGGAATTGAAGGGACGCCATCTTGGATGACGTCATTTAAAGGAACCTTCATTCAGTCTTAGCCGTCGGATGAAGAGGATGCTCCGCGTCGGATGTCTTGAAGATGGACCCGCTCCGCGCCGGATGGATGAAGATAGAAGATGCCGTCTGGATGAAGACTTCTGCCCGTCTGGAGGACCACTTCGCCCGGCTTGGATGAAGACTTCTCCCGGCTTCGTTGAGGACTTCGGCCGCGGCTTGGATGAAGACGTCTCCCGGTAAGTCGATCTTTAGGGTTTTTTTTTAAGGGGGTATTGGGTGGGTTTTAGAGTAGGGTTGGTTGTGTGGGTGGTGGGAGCTGATTATTTTGGGGCAATGCCCTGCAAAAGGCCCTTTTAAATGCTATTTGTAATTTAGTGTAGGGTAGGGCTTTTTTTATTTTGTTAGGGGGATTAGATTAGGTGTAATTAGTTTAAAAATCTTGTAATTTGTTTATTATTTTCTGTAATTTAGTGTTTGTTTTTTTTGTACTTTAGATAATTTTATTTAATTGTCTTTAATTTAGGGAATTAATTTTATTATAGTGTAGTGTTAGGTGTAATTGTAACTTAGGTTAGGTTTTATTTTACAGGTAACTTTGTATTTATTTTAGCTAGGTAGTTATTAAATAGTTAATAACTATTTAGTAACTATTTTACCTAGTTTAAATAAATACAAACTTGCCTGTAAAATAAAAATAAACCCTAAGATAGATACAATGTAACTATTAGTTATATTGTAGCTAGCTTAGGGTTTATTTTATAGGTAAGTATTTAGTTTTAAATAGGAATTATTTAGTTAATGATAGGAATATTTATTTAGATTTATTTTAATTCTATTTAAGTTAGGGGGTGTTAGGGTTAGACTTAGATTTAGGGGTTAATAACTTTAGTATAGTGGCGGCGACGTTGGGGGCGGCAGATTAGGGGTTAAAAAATGTAGGTAGGTGGCGGCGATGTTAGGGACGGCAGATTAGGGGTTAATAATATTTAACTAATGTTTGCGAGGCGGGAGTGCGGCGGTTTAGGGGGTTAATATATTTATTATAGTGGCAGCGATATCCGGTTCGGCAGATTAGGGGTTAAAAAATTTTTTTTAGTGTTTGCGATGCGGGAGGGCCTTGGTTTAGGGGTTAATAGGTGTAATTGTAACTTAGGTTAGGTTTTATTTTACAGGTAACTTTGTATTTATTTTAGCTAGGTAGTTATTAAATAGTTAATAACTATTTAGTAACTATTTTACCTAGTTTAAATAAATACAAACTTGCCTGTAAAATAAAAATAAACCCTAAGATAGATACAATGTAACTATTAGTTATATTGTAGCTAGCTTAGGGTTTATTTTATAGGTAAGTATTTAGTTTTAAATAGGAATTATTTATTTAATGATAGGAATATTTATTTAGATTTATTTTAATTCTATTTAAGTTAGGGGGTGTTAGGGTTAGACTTAGATTTAGGGGTTAATAACTTTAGTATAGTGGCAGCGACGTTGGGGGCGGCAGATTAGGGGTTAAAAAATGTAGGTAGGTGGCGGCGATGTTAGGGACGGCAGATTAGGGGTTAATAATATTTAACTAATGTTTGCGAGGCGGGAGTGCGGCGGTTTGGGGGGTTAATATATTTATTATAGTGGCAGCGATATCCGGTTCGGCAGATTAGGGGTTAAAAAAAAATTTTTTAGTGTTTGCGATGCGGGAGGGCCTTGGTTTAGGGTTTAATAGGTAGTTTATGGGTGTTAGTGTACTTTTTAGCACTTTGGTTAAGAGTTTTATGCTACGGCGTTGTAGTGTAAAACTCTTAACTACTGACTTTAAAATGCGGTACCAGTCTTGACAGGAGAGGGTCTGCCGCTCACTTTTTGGCAAACTCGTAATATCGGCGCTATGCAAGTCCCATTGAAAAAAGAGGATACACAATTTACGTAAGTGTATTTGCGGTATTTCCAAGTCTGGCCAAAAAAGTGAGCGGTGTCCCTTTAACGGCCTTATCAACATTTGGCGCGATCTTTAGATTTGCACGCTATTTTATGACTTGCACGCTGCACTACGTGACCGGGTGCAGTTACGTTGTTTTTCACTTCCGTGTGCTGACCGTGTGGCGACAGAGAAAGTCTGCTCGTGAGCTGTCTGGTTCACAGGAGGTGGTGAGTGCCCCAGCCATTGGGGGTGTAAAGAAGGTGTCAGTTACCTTTTGTCATTTTTGTAATCCCATGATGGAGGATTCTGATTTTTAGACACGGATGTCTCCGATGCAGAGAATGCGTCTTGTGATGAATATGAAATGGCCCGGGTTAGCTATGCCCATCAGTTATGTTCCGATTGCCGTTCCAGAGTACTCTCTTCTCCCGATTCAGGGTCCTCAGAGTGTGTTGAGCCATCCGCCCCCGAGGATGCTTGGTCCTGCGGGGCACATGTCCCACAAACTTCCTTTGCTAAGCAAGCAGGTGTCCCTTTGGTTTTTACTCCTTCTCTGGAACATGGCATGAGGTGAGGTTACGACACGGTTTCGCATTGGCCATACCTGCGGCCTTGTTTCATTTGTATCTCCCAAGTGAAATATTTTTAAGATACTGTCCGTGTTCTGTTAATCAGGGCCCGCTGTGTGGGGGATTGCCCGATTCAGTTTGGCCTCCTGGGGAAGCGGGGCCCTCTGAGGCTTCAGGGGCCCCAACCCTGGGGCCAGAGTCGTTTGTCGATCCGGCAAGGGATAATTTTGCCTTCTGTTATAAGTTAGCACGTCTTTGTGTCCTACTGAGACATGTTTCTGCGTTGCTAGACGATCCCAGTCCTAGTGGGCCGAGGGATTCGAGGCCTTAGATGCCGGATGGCAACCTGGATAGACGTTTTGGGGATGAAGCTAATCTCCTTATCGTCTCCGTTTTTCTTTATTTTATGTATCGTTCCAGTTCTGAGGTTGGGTGAAGGGGGCCTTCTGATCTGCTGGTCCAGTTTCATTTGTATCTCCCAAGTAAAATATTTCTAAGATACTGTCCGTGTTCTGTCAACCAGGGCCCGCTGAGTGGGGGTTTACCCGATTCAGTTTGGCCTCCTGGGGAAGCGGGGCCCTCTGAGGCTTCAGGGGCCCCAACCCTGGGGCCAGAGTCGTTTGTCGATCCGGCAAGGGATAATTTTGCCTTCTGTTATAAGTTAGCATGTCTTTGTGTCCTACTGAGACATGTTTCTGCGTTGCTAGACGATCCCAGTCCTAGTGGGCCGAGGGATTCGAGGCCTTAGATGCCGGATGGCAACCTGGATAGACGTTTTGGGGATGAAGCTAATCTCCTTATCGTCTCCGTTTTTCTTTATTTTATGTATCGTTCCAGTTCTGAGGTTGGGTGAAGGGGGCCTTCTGATCTGCTGGTCCAGTTTCATTTGTATCTCCCAAGTGAAATATTTTTAAGATACTGTCCGTGTTCTGTTAATCAGGGCCCGCTGTGTGGGGGATTGCCCGATTCAGTTTGGCCTCCTGGGGAAGCGGGGCCCTCTGAGGCTTCAGGGGCCCCAACCCTGGGGCCAGAGTCGTTTGTCGATCCGACAAGGGATAATTTTGCCTTCTGTTATAAGTTAGCACGTCTTTGTGTCCTACTGAGACATGTTTCTGCGTTGCTTGACGATCCCAGTCCTAGTGGGCCGAGGGATTGGAGGCCTTAGATGCCGGATGGCAACCTGGATAGACGTTTTGGGGATGAAGCTAATCTCCTTATCGTCTCCGTTTTTCTTTATTTTATGTATCGTTCCAGTTCTGAGGTTGGGTGAAGGGGGCCTTCTGATCTGCTGGTCCAGTTTAGGATACCCTTTTTTCCCTTGGGCGTTCACCTGCGGGTGCTGCCTTACTTTTATTTTTGATCCGGATAGGATGTATTTGATTTGTTTTGTATAAAGCTCACAACTGATATAACTTTCATTTGAGAACGTTCTTTCTCTGGAACCGATACTTGCAATTTTGTGGTCGCATGTGCACTTCCTCGGAAGTTGCGCACTTTAGTTAAGTCCGAGGTTATGTTTTCTAGTTTATTTTATCAAGCCTTCGGGATGATTTTTCTTGGACCTTCAACAGATTCTGGAGTGCGCTTGTACCAGACAGGCACTGGTCGGGCGCTGTCTACTGTTTCTTGGGTTCATGTTACCCTCGTGGTGCTGATTAGCCTGTTGGCTTTTTAAAAAAAAATTGTGTTTTTTAAGGCCTAGTGTTATGGACTCCGACAACTAGGTTTGGGGCCTGGTGCGTAGATCCAACGCTTCTGGTAGGAGGGTTGTGTGCTCCGATATAAGTTGGTTTTCTGGCGACATTGCTGAGATGCGTGACCGACTTTGTTATTGTGGTTTCTAGGTTCCCTGGGGACTCTGTACCGTGAGTTTCCATTCATTTGGAAGTCTGGAGTATCTGAATAGTGGACGATTGCGTCTTCACTTGCCGTATCTCCGGATGATGACTTTTGTGGCCTAATCACATTCCTTTTGCAGTGGCGTGGTTTCCTTCCCTCCCGTCTTGGGTTGGGTCATTTGTTATGGAAAAGTGGACATGTCCTTCTTCTTTTTCTCAGTGTTTCGTTTGCTCTAGTGCGTGGAGTGCAGGGGTTTCCCTGAAGTTCTACCAGGAGCCGCAAGGCTTCCATTGTTATTCTATTTCAAGGATGTCGGGAGATCAATCATGCAGGGATCTCTGGAAACTGTCGTCTGTTCAAGATATAAACTGCCCTTATCATACCATAGATCTTATTGCAGATCTAGCCCTTCAGGCTTGAGGGTCGGAAGTCTGGGGTCAGTTACAGTCTTTTCACCTGTGTGGGGTCAGGAAACTGACCATTTCGTCCTTCCAGCGTGGGGTCAGGTTGTTAGGCCTAACTACCTCGATTGCCCTGTGATCCAAGGGTACTGGTGACCCTTTCGTAAAACCGTCCGGGAGTTCTTTTCAGACTCTTGGGTTTGTGGATATTGCTAGGTACTTAAAATCTAAGGACTTAGATGGCAGAAGGCTCTGTCTGGGTGCGCTCCTAACCATAGGTTACTCAGGGGCTTCAGATCTTCGGATCGGTTCCGTTTTTCGAGGACTCCGGCTAAGGACCATGTCTCTTGCATGTGAATGGTATAGACGGTTCTGCTTAACCTTAGGGTTTGGTTCTCCCGCATGTCCCTTTGTAGGGGGCGGTGTTTTTCTAACTCTTTGAGAGATTAATATCTCCTGAGGCTTCAGTTTGAGGTTTTCTGGCGGGTCCCTACTTGTCTCCTGGGTCATCTGATGCTTCCTGGTAGGCTCCAGTTGCTATCCAACTGGGCTGACAATATTGGCCGAGGGGTTGGCCTCTAGTAGGGTGTTTTCCATTGATTAATCTGCTTCTTCTCATCTAGGGTGGGGAAGGGATTTTTTGTGTTCTCCTTGGTTTGGAGGTACCTCAGTATATATAAAGGGCTCGTGATTGCTTGGTTTTCTCGCCTCATATGTTTTTTTTCCCTCTCTGCGTTCTCTTTATCACGGAATTGTTTTCTGGTATTGGAATGCTGTGGGGTGAATGCTTTCTTCCCTTGAGGAGTGTTCCTTCTTATGGAAGGCTGCAGTGTAGGGTTCCTTGGACCCGAGCATGAGGTTCCTGTTATGGTTCAGGATAGCATGCTAACTTTTTAGTAGCAGTCAGAGTTCTACTCTGTCTCGTAGATCCATCATTTTTTCTTCCGAGGGTCTGGGACTCTTGTCTGCAACAGGTCTTTCACTAGCCTTGGGGCTGGGACTGTTATCCTGGAAGGATGGTTGGGGATCAGTCTGCTTTGCAGCATGGACCGTTTACTTTTATGAATCTGTCCTCCCCTTTGTTGGGGGGACTCTTCGTGCCCATCTCTCGGGATGGATCGCTCCTTGCATTCTGGAAATTTCTGGTTGGAGCTGTTGTCGAGATTTTTTTCAGCACTTTTCAGTGGGATGGGTCCCACGATGGCTTAAGACAGCTTTGTGGCCTGTGGATGGGTCATCGCAATGTTGCTCACAGGTGACTCTGTGCCCTCTTGGAGAGTTCCTTTTAAGCTGCTGGGGTGGTTTTTCTGTCTCTCATTGTCTATGCTTAACCTGACGGGTCTTGTCTTGTCTAGGTTTCAAGGGGGAACTCACAGGTTTTTGTAACACCATAGTTGGTATGGTGCTGTGTCAGGGATTGAGGGTGGCCTTCCGGTCATCTTAGTAATGTTTTCTCCTGACTATGGACTTATCTTCCGGTCCTTATCCTCCTGGGGCGTTTGTTTCCCTGGACAGTGGTCCTGTAGCAACTTCGGGTTGCTCTAAGTTGATTTGGTCTTTAAGATGTCTCATGGGGCCTCTATTCTCCCTCTCGGGGGTAGATAGAAATTTTGACCAGTTTTTTATTTAGGTCCGTTTTTGGATGGTCCTTCTGATCTCCTGGGTTCCTCTGCTCTCCCTCTTGGGGGTTGATAGAAGTTTTTCGGTTTTGGAATTGTGGGAGTTGAGTGCCGCAGGGCTGACTCCTCAGAGGCCTTATGCTCAGCAGACTTTGGGTCTGTGTGGTCTCTAGCACGGCTTTGCTGGTTGTGTAGCCGGGCTCCGGTTTTTCCCTTGTTGTTATAGTTTTTTGTAGGATGTCGAGTAATTTCAGGCTGTGGTGCCTTATGAAGGAGCCGCCTCTTTTGGTACCCACCCTTTGTTGCATTCAGTGTCCTCTAGCTTGGGTATTGTTTTCCCAAAAGTAATGAATGCTGCTGTGGACTCTTCCTGTTTAAGAAGAAAAACATAAATTATGCTTACCTGATCAGTCTGCTTTGCAGCATGGACCGTTTACTTTTATGAATCTGTCCTCCCCTTTGTTGGGGGGACTCTTCGTGCCCATCTCTCGGGATGGATCGCTCCTTGCATTCTGGAAATTTCTGGTTGGAGCTGTTGTCGAGATTTTTTTCAGCACTTTTCAGTGGGATGGGTCCCACGATGGCTTAAGACAGCTTTGTGGCCTGTGGATGGGTCATCGCGATGTTGCTCACAGGTGACTCTGTGCCCTCTTGGAGAGTTCCTTTTAAGCTGCTGGGATGGTTTTTCTGTCTCTGCTTGTCTATGCTTAACCTGACGGGTCTTGTCTTGTCTAGGTTTCAAGGGGGAACTCGCAGGTTTTTGTAACACCATAGTTGGTATGGTGCTGTGTCAGGGATTGAGGGTGGCCTTCCGGTCATCTTAGTAATGTTTTCTCCTGACTATGGACTTATCTTCCGGTCCTTATCCTCTTTGAGAAAGCCCTGTATAGGGAGAAACGCCTTGATGTTATGTACTATTGTTGCTGAATTTGTATTCGAAGCTGTGAACCTACTCCTGTCATACCAATACCCTGACAGGCAAACAATCACAGACCTATTGGGACTTGTTCTTATGCACTGATATAGTGTTCATCGGAGTCTAAGGTGAAACCAAGAGTTCCAGCACCCATCCAACTACTTGCATACTTTAATAAGTATCCTGCGTGCCATTCAGCACTAAAGAGCGGATACTATACCTTACGGAATACGGCGGCTTGGGGACTCGAGCCGGGATCTAAGGACCAATCGGATCACAGACTGAGGACAACGCCTATAAGAGTGACGTCACTCCGCCACGGCGGTAATTCCTAACTGACGGACTGGCCTGACTGAACTGTTGGGGGTAAGCTAAAAGGATTTCCCCTTCATAAAAGGAAAGATACGCGGCTTTTACATTATAACTGAAAGCTTTTTCAACTGACTATACGCATCCATATAATTTGTGTGGTGGCAACCTTACTTTTATACGGAGACGTCCGTTTTTTATATATTATTTTTTTCTGCATATAATGTTTGCATATTTGGCCATGTATTAATAAACTTTTAGATATACTCTGTATCGTATTATTTTAGATTAATTATCTTTGCAACTACTGTTCTGGTTTCTATACACATTCCGGTCAGAGGACCTTTTTTATAGTTGCACTTGTACACTTTGTGAAAGCATTTTTAGACATATACCATATTATTTATATAACACTTAGGTTTATATTAATATATATACCTGGCTAGACCAGTCTTTACTATTTTGAATTTTTTGCACCTTTTGAAATACTTTTGCACATAATTTTACGCAGACATTTTGCACAGACACTCTGCACTTTAATACTATTAGGCTACGAATACTCTACCACTTTTAGCTTTTTTAGCACTCCTGGTCAATTTTTATCATTTGTTGAATACAAAGTACTCCCTTATATAGGAGTGTCCTTGCATTCCTACTGGCTGATTTTCAAATTCAAATCAGCCAATCGAAAAAGCTTTCATTCTATTGGCTGATTTGAATTGGGATTTGAAAATAAGCCATTAGGATTGCAAGGGCACCCCTATATAAGGGGGTACCACGTATTCAAGCTTCAATATTGATAGAGCTCCACTTGTAATCTGGGCCAGAGTTAGTTGCTGTGTAATATCCCGAGATTATTACAGTAGGTGTGTAAATGATACTAATCACCCTGTTGTGACACAACATACAATATACTACATATTTCCTTAACAATATATGCTATGTCTATAGAGCACCACTATAATATGGTCTAGAATGTGCCTTTGTGTGATTTCTTTTATACATCTTAAAGAAGATATTTTAAAATGTATTAGTTTTTGTAGATGTTCTTTTTATTTCTAAAACAACTTATTGTTTTCATACTGCACACAAAAACAAAAATATGTCCTTGGGGAAAAGTTGTACATAAACATTTGTATCCTGTTAGCTAACATCAATTTTAACAGCTTTAACTTTTTAATGTAATATGTTTAATATGATTAATTGCTGCTCTTTAAATGTATTGAAAGAACATATTTTGAGTTTACAGTGCCTTGCAAACGTATTCAGACACCTCGCAAATCATCATTTTCTAGATTACAAATGATGCATACTCACATTTCCACAAACAATATTTTATTGCAAACTTTTATGAGCAGTTATTTAAAAGAAAATTGAAATATGCTGTTTGAATAAGTGTTAATATTTAGTCGAGCCACTTTTTCTGGGGTAAGTATCTACCAGTTTAGTACACCGGCTAATTTATGCCCTTTCTTCGTGTATGATTTGCTCCAGATGGAACAGGTTGTTTGGGAGGTGCCTGTGGACTACAGTTTTCAAACAGTGGGTCACTGTAGGATTGGCTTGTGGTTGTGATCATTGTCCTGCTAAAACATGAACTTTCTCCAAAGCTACAGATATATTTAATGTTTTTTATCATCTTTTTTATTTATTATAACCGTTCAAGGTCAAGTATAGATATAACATAGTACAAAATCAAAAGTTTCATGCAAGATATTACACCACATACATACTACCTGGCTACCTGTACTTAGAAAGTACATTCTTTATTTTCCTATTCTGGCTGTTTTAAATAATATTATCAAAAAACAAAAACAAAAAAAAAAATCTCAATGCCCTCAAAGGATACTATTCATTTCTAAAATTCAAATGTGTCTATAATAATGGTTTACATATAGGCATCTGCTGCTCGCTCCCCTCCCCACCCCGTGCCCCCATGAAAGAGGTTATACTGTATTTCTCCTTGTCATCCATACTCTTCCTTTGCATCTACTATCAAAAATCAAAAGTCCACTGACCTCTTAATTGCCTTTCCAGTATACACTCTGTATTCCGTAGTGGGCAAATGATTTGCTTTTGGGGTTTCTTGTAATAAAGAGAGTATATAGAATTTCCACTTTTTAAGAAAAATTGCCACAGTAATTTCTTTCATACTGGTTATGAGAGTCCATGATCCATTACTCCTGGAAATTACGTTTCCCTACCAATATGAGGTGGCGAAGATTCCCAAACCCCAAGAGCCCTATTAAACCCCTCCAACCTCACCAGTACCTTAGTCTTATCTTTGTCTCTGCTAAAGGTGGTCGAAGAATGAAGATGTGCATTTGATTTTTCAGAGAAGGGGGTTCTCAGAGCAAGTTGAGGCCCATTTTCTCTCAGGGTACAGCTGCTTGTCAGAGGGATGAATCTGGAGTATTGCAAGTGACATATTTTTTCACCTGTCGGGATTTAGTTTGTAAATATACACCTATTCCAGTTCCTCTGTTTTTATGTTTTCAGCACTGGTCTTAGCTTCTTACAGGTTTCCTCCAGTAGCAGAGTGTGTTTTTGGTAAGTACTATATTTTTATTTGGTACTTTATAAGCCATTTAGGTTATCACTACTTATATACTTACTGTATATATGTACATGACCTTGGGACAGTTACAGATATATTGTTATTTGATATTTCCCCCTTTTTATGTAAAATATATAAATATATACATGTTTGTTTTTTTACTGTGTCATTTTTTCACTCATGCTCTTTTCTTTCCTAAGATATGGTGAGTCCACGGCTTAATCAATTACTGTTGGGAATATCACTCCTGGCCAGAAGGAGGAGGCAAAGAGCACCACAGCAAAGCTGTTAAGTATCACTTCCCTTCCCACAACCCCCAGTCATTCTCTTTGCCTTCGGTGCAGGGTGGAGGTGAAGTTTTATTGTCTGAAGAAGATTGGATTTATTTCACTTCAATCAAGATTGTATTATTTTGAAAGCCAGAGTAGTTTTGCTCTGATCTTTCTTTTCAAGGTTGGGTCTAGCCGTACTCCACGTTAGTCTCTTCAGTAGGGCAGTGGTGGCTATAAAGCAGTTAGAAACTTGTGAAGTGGGCTTCACTGTGTTTTCCTAACATGTTGCTGCCCTAGTATAGAAAGCCAGAGTAGGCTTACTCTGTTCTTTCTTTTTTCTACTGGTCTATGTGAGGAGTGGTGTTCTCTCACACGGGCAGGTGGTCCTCCTGCCGGACGGCTAGCTACAGGTAAGTACTTGATCTATGTTTGGGGGACATGCACTTCTGAAAGATGTATGCTGCATATTTCTGGGACATATATATCCTGGGGCAGGATATTCTAGGCAGGACGCAGGCACTCATTGTGACTAAAGGAGATTTGGGGTTAATACTTTATGGGTGAAGTATTCCATGACTATGTTATGGCTCATGTGGGTGGAGGATCATTAGGGTTAATTGATCCTTCTATTTCACCATTTATGAATTTATGTGGAAATGATCCTTATATCGGCAATTTAGGCTCCAAGCATAGGCATCAAATGTTTAAGAGGTGCCCTCTTTTAATAACATTTGTATAAGAGCGGCACGATTATGTTTTTACCTTGTCCTAGAGGCTTACTGACAGTAAAGTGAAGAAGCGCTTATGTTTTGTTTCTGCAGGGTGGATTTCGTTGAGTTTTGTGTAGCCAGAAGGAGAAGCGCAGTTAAATTTAGTTGCGCACTTCTTCTCTGTGCCATGTTTGTTCCCGCCTTCTTCTTCATTTTGTATGGCGGAGAAGCGCCATTTTTCGGCTTTCCTGAGCCGGTCATGTGACCACGCCCCCCTTTTTTTTTCTCAGACAGAATGGAGTGATGTGTTTGTAGGTACGGATGGTTCATGCTACGGAGCTGTGCTTTTTACTTAATCATTCTTATACTTTTCCTTGTTAAATACTGTGTACTTGGTATTCTATGTGTATTTACATGGATTGAGTTACAAGCATAATCCAGGGACCTTTAGAGGACGCTAAAAGTTATAAGATTATATTCTAATGGCGCTGCCATCTCTAATACATTTCCCCTTGAGAAGTGTTCACAAATAAAGCAAATTTCCACTGATGTTTGGTGGTAATAAACTTTGAGTTATAAGTTTGTTTACTTTCAAACCTCTTGAGTCATATTTTTCATGATCCTGGAACAGAGGCCTGTTCCTTTAAATTTAGGATTTAGTCTCTTTAGATAAAGTATATATTACTTCAAGTGTGTCTCATACCCTTCCTTCAGGTATATAAGTACTAAATACCAGGACATGGGTGCCTCTGTGTTTATTAATAGGCTGGTTATGCCCTGTAGCACTATTTGTTTGACATACACAATCTGTGCTGCATGTCTAATAGATTGTTAAGCTTTGAGCCAATTTCTCTTAGGATGATACTGTTTAGGCAATTCCACAGTTTTCTCCTTTTACGTCCCAAGTCTCAATGGCGTCACTTGCAGTGCCTTGCGTTTCCTCTATATCTCCTGGAGGAGTTATTGTCTGCAGAATTTGCTGCCCAGATGTCTTCTGCGGTATCTGGGGCATTATCTGCTTTTCCTATACTAAGGGAAATCACAAGAGGAACACTAGAAATTCAGATGGTATGGTTTCTGTTCCGCCTGCTGCTACTCAGGTTGCTTTCCTCATAGCTGATGAGGAGGATACGTCAGTAGCTTCTGAGGGTGTAACCTCAGATTTGGACAGT
Source organism: Bombina bombina (assembly GCF_027579735.1). Taxonomy (NCBI): domain Eukaryota; kingdom Metazoa; phylum Chordata; class Amphibia; order Anura; family Bombinatoridae; genus Bombina; species Bombina bombina. The sequence goes on from NC_069500.1 coordinate 343,735,443, forward strand.
ATAATTCCTTCATCTGATGCTGAAGTGGTATCCTTTAGACTTAAGCCTGAACACCTCGTGTATTAAAGGAGGTTTTGGCTATTGTGGACGACTGCGATCTCTTGTCATTGTCAACCCTAAGATGTCTAGTAATCTTAATATTGCTGGGATTCCTTAGTGGAAATACAGTTGTGGTGGAGTAGTGGCAAGTAAAGCGCCTAGGGAGCGCAAGGCCACCGGTTCAAAACCGCCCTATGCCTTCCAAATATCTTTCTGGAAATTGGGCTACTTAAAGGGACACTGAACCCAAATTTTAACAGACCGTGCAAGGGGATTGTTTTCACAGGAATGGGAGAAGTCGGGGATTGCTTTTTCCCATCTCCTGTCTTTACAAAGATGTCTCCTGTTGCTGTCCCCATTAAATATGAACGGTGCCTATAGTAGAAGGAGCTACTCTGTCTAAGAGATTTCAATCCCTACAGAGAATAGCTGCTCCTTTGAGGATCATTGGACAAGCTGGAAGCTTATATTGCATCAAGTGCGGCATCCTTAGTGTGCAACGCCTTGTCTGATACCATTTTTGGTATAAGCTTCTTTAGGACAGAATATGCCTCTTTAGCTAATTCTTCCTTTCTGTTGCTTCCGTACTAGTCATTTGGCTAGGAGCCTAGATACCTGGCTTCGCTGTACTAGCCTTCTGGGCGGTGTGGCTCTTGTCTTGGTCGGAATTTCTCCAAGACAAAGCTTTTGGCGCTCCTTAGGAGGGTGAGATCTTGTTTTAGTCCTGGTCTGACAGAAATGTTTCTGACCTTGCAGGGTGGGAAAGGGTCTTTCTTCTGTTAAGTGTGATCAGTCCACGGGTCATCATTACTTCTGGGATATTACTCCTCCCCAACAGGAAGTGCAAGAGGATTCACCCAGCAGAGCTGCATATAGCTCCTCCCCTCTACGTCACTCCCAGTCATTCTCTTGCACCCAACGACTAGATAGGATGTGTGAGAGGACTATGGTGATTATACTTAGTTTTATATCTTCAATCAAAAGTTTGTTATTTTAAAATAGCACCGGAGTGTGTTATTACCTCTCTGGCAGAGTTTGAAGAAGAATCTACCAGAGTTTTTGCTATGATTTTAGCCGGAGTAGTTAAGATCATATTGCTGTTTCTCGGCCATCTGAGGAGAGGTAAACTTCAGATCAGGGGACAGCGGGCAGATGAATCTGCATAGAGGTATGTAGCAGCTTTTATTTTCTGACAATGGAATTGATGAGAAAATCCTGCCATACCGATATAATGTCATGTATGTATACTTTACACTTCAGTATTCTGGGGAATGGTACTTCACTAGAATTACACTGTAAGAAGTACATAAAGCTGTTTAATAACTATGTTTAACGTTTTTGCTGGAATGTAAAATCGTTTTCATTTGCTGAGGTACTGAGTGAATAAATGTTTGGGCACTATTTTTCCACTTGGCAGTTGCTTAATCTTTTTTCTGACAGTTTCTGTTCTCTCTCACTGCTGTGTGTGAGGGGGAGGGGCCGTTTTTTTGGCGCTTTTGCTACGCATCAGATATTTCAGTCAGCAGCTCATTGTATTTCCTGCATGATCCGGTTCATCTCTACAGAGCTCAGGGGTCTTCAAAACTTATTTTGAGGGAGTTAATTTCTCTCAGCAGAGCTGTGAGAATTATAGTTGACTGAGATAAAAAACGTTTATTCTGTAATTTGTTTCCTGCTTTCAGAATTTGTTATCTTTGCTAATGGGATTAAACCTTTGCTAAAGTTGTGTTGTTTACAAGGATTGAGGCTATAACTGTTTCAATTTATTAATTTTCAACTGTCATAGATCTTCTGTGCTTCTTAAAGGCACAGTACGTTTTTAATATTATTCTAATTGAATTGTATTCCAAGTTGCAAGTTTATTTGCTAGTGTGTTAAACATGTCTGATTCAGAGGAAGATACCTGTGTCATTTGTTGCAATGCCAAAGTGGAGCCCAATAGAAATGTATGTACTAACTGTATTGATGCTACTTTAAATAAAAGTCAATCTGTACAAATTGAACAAATTTCACCAAACAACGAGGGGAGAGTTATGCCGACTAACTCGCCTCACGTGTCAGTACCTGCATCTCCCGCTCGGGAGGTGCGTGATATTGTAGCGCCGAGTACATCTGGGCGGCCATTACAAATCACATTACAGGATATGGCTACTGTTATGACTGAAGTTTTGGCTAAATTACCAGAACTAAGAGGTAAGCGTGATCACTCTGGGGTGAGAACAGAGTGCGCTGATAATATTAGGGCCATGTCAGACACTGCGTCACAGGTGGCAGAACATGAGGACGGAGAACTTCATTCTGTGGGTGACGGTTCTGATCCAAACAGACTGGATTCAGATATTTCAAATTTTAAATTTAAACTGGAAAACCTCCGTGTATTACTAGGGGAGGTGTTAGCGGCTCTGAATGATTGTAACACAGTTGCAATACCAGAGAAAATGTGTAGGTTCGATAAATATTTTGCGGTACCAGCGAGTACTGAGGTTTTTCCTATACCTAAGAGACTTACTGAAATTGTTACTAAGGAGTGGGATAGACCCGGTGTGCCGTTCTCACCCCCTCCGATATTTAGAAAAATGTTTCCAATAGACGCCACCACACGGGACTTATGGCAAACGGTCCCTAAGGTGGAAGGAGCAGTTTCTACTTTAGCTAAGCGTACCACTATCCCGGTGGAGGATAGCTGTGCTTTTTCAGATCCAATGGATAAAAAATTAGAGGGTTACCTTAAGAAAATGTTTGTTCAACAAGGTTTTATATTGCAACCCCTTGCATGCATTGCGCCGATCACGGCTGCAGCGGCATTCTGGATTGAGTCTCTGGAAGAGAACATTAGTTCAGCTACTCTGGACGACATTACGGACAGGCTTAGAGTCCTTAAACTAGCTAATTCATTCATTTCGGAGGCCGTAGTACATCTTACTAAACTTACGGCGAAGAATTCAGGATTCGCCATTCAGGCACGCAGGGCGCTGTGGCTAAAATCCTGGTCAGCTGATGTTACTTCTAAGTCTAAACTGCTTAATATACCTTTCAAAGGGCAGACCTTATTCGGGCCCGGGTTGAAAGAGATTATCGCTGACATTACAGGAGGTAAAGGCCATGCCCTGCCTCAGGACAAAGCCAAAGCTAAGGCTAGACAGTCTAATTTTCGTTCCTTTCGTAATTTCAAAGCAGGAGCAGCATCAACTTCCTCTGCACCAAAACAGGAAGGAGCTGTTGCTCGCTACAGACAAGGCTGGAAACCTAACCAGTCCTGGAACAAGGGCAAGCAGACCAGGAAACCTGCTGCTGCCCCTAAAACAGCATGAATTGAGGGCCCCCGATCCGGGATCGGATCTAGTGGGGGGCAGACTTTCTCTCTTCGCCCAGGCTTGGGCAAGAGATGTCCAGGATCCCTGGGCGCTAGAGATAATATCTCAGGGATACCTTCTGGACTTCAAATACTCTCCTCCAAGAGAGAGATTTCATCTGTCAAGGTTGTCAACAATCCAGACAAAGAAAGAGGCGTTTCTACGCTGCGTACAAGAGCTCTTGTTAATGGGAGTAATCCATCCAGTTCCACGATCGGAACAGGGACAGGGGTTTTACTCAAATCTGTTTGTGGTTCCCAAAAAAGAGGGAACTTTCAGACCAATCCTGGACTTAAAGATCCTAAACAAATTCCTAAGAGTTCCATCGTTCAAGATGGAGACTATTCGGACAATTTTACCTATGATCCAAGAGGGTCAGTACATGACCACTGTAGATTTAAAAGATGCTTACCTTCACATACCGATTCACAAAGATCATTACCGGTACCTAAGGTTTGCCTTCCTAGACAGGCATTACCAGTTTGTGGCTCTTCCATTCGGATTGGCTACAGCTCCAAGAATCTTCACAAAGGTTCTGGGTGCTCTTCTGGCGGTACTAAGACCGCGGGGAATCTCGGTAGCTCCATACCTAGACGACATTCTGATACAAGCTTCAAGCTTTCAAACTGCCAAGTCTCATACAGAGTTAGTACTGGCATTTCTAAGGTCACATGGATGGAAGGTGAACGAAAAGAAAAGTTCACTCGTTCCACTCACAAGAGTTCCCTTCCTGGGGACTCTTATAGATTCTGTAGAAATGAAGATTTACCTGACAGAGGACAGGCTAACAAGACTTCAAAGTGCTTGCCGCACCCTTCATTCCATTCAACACCCGTCAGTGGCTCAATGCATGGAGGTAATCGGCTTAATGGTAGCGGCAATGGACATAGTACCCTTTGCACGCTTACACCTCAGACCACTGCAACTGTGCATGCTAAGTCAGTGGAATGGGGATTACTCAGACTTATCCCCTTCTCTGAATCTGGATCAAGAGACCAGAAATTCTCTTCTATGGTGGCTTTCTCGGCCACATCTGTCCAGGGGGATGCCATTCAGCAGACCAGACTGGACAATTGTAACAACAGACGCCAGCCTTCTAGGTTGGGGTGCCGTCTGGAATTCTCTGAAGGCTCAGGGACAATGGAGTCAGGAGGAGAGTCTCCTGCCAATAAACATTCTGGAATTGAGAGCAGTTCTCAATGCCCTCCTGGCTTGGCCCCAGTTGACAACTCGGGGGTTCATCAGGTTTCAGTCGGACAACATCACGACTGTAGCTTACATCAACCATCAGGGAGGGACAAGAAGCTCCCTAGCTATGATGGAAGTATCAAAGATAATTCGCTGGGCAGAGTCTCACTCTTGCCACCTGTCAGCAATCCACATCCCGGGAGTGGAGAACTGGGAGGCGGATTTCTTAAGTCGTCAGACTTTTCATCCGGGGGAGTGGGAACTCCATCCGGAGGTCTTTGCCCAAATACTTCGACGTTGGGGCAAACCAGAGATAGATCTCATGGCGTCTCGACAGAACGCCAAGCTTCCTCGTTACGGGTCCAGATCCAGGGATCCAGGAGCAGTCCTGATAGATGCCCTGACAGCACCTTGGGACTTCAGGATGGCTTACGTGTTTCCACCCTTCCCGATGCTTCCTCGATTGATTGCCAGAATCAAACAAGAGAGAGCATCAGTGATTCTAATAGCACCTGCGTGGCCACGCAGGACTTGGTATGCAGACCTGGTGGACATGTCATCCTGTCCACCTTGGTCTCTACCTCTGAAACAGGACCTTCTGATACAGGGTCCCTTCAAACATCAAAATCTAACTTCTCTGAAGCTGACTGCTTGGAAATTGAACGCTTGATTTTATCAAGACGTGGGTTTTCTGAGTCAGTTATTGATACCTTAATACAGGCTAGGAAACCTGTTACCAGAAAGATTTACCATAAGATATGGCGTAAATACCTATATTGGTGTGAATCCAAAGGTTACTCTTGGAGTAAGGTTAGGATTCCTAGGATATTGTCTTTTCTACAAGAAGGTTTAGAAAAGGGTTTATCTGCTAGTTCATTAAAGGGACAGATCTCAGCTCTGTCCATTCTGTTACACAAACGCCTGTCAGAAGTTCCTGACGTCCAGGCTTTTTGTCAGGCTTTGGCCAGGATTAAGCCTGTGTTTAAAACTGTTGCTCCACCATGGAGTTTAAACCTTGTTCTTAATGTTTTACAGGGCGTTCCGTTTGAACCCCTTCATTCCATTGATATAAAGTTGTTATCTTGGAAAGTTCTATTTTTAATGGCTATTTCCTCGGCTCGAAGAGTCTCTGAATTATCAGCCTTACATTGTGATTCTCCTTATTTGATTTTTCATTCGGATAAGGTAGTTCTGCGTACTAAACCTGGGTTCTTACCTAAGGTAGTTACTAACAGGAATATCAATCAAGAGATTGTTGTTCCTTCTTTGTGCCCAAATCCTTCTTCGAAGAAGGAACGTCTACTGCACAACCTGGATGTAGTCCGTGCTCTAAAATTTTACTTACAGGCAACTAAGGAATTTCGACAAACGTCTTCTCTGTTTGTCGTTTACTCTGGGCAGAGGAGAGGTCAAAAAGCTTCTGCTACCTCTCTTTCTTTTTGGCTTCGTAGCATAATTTGTTTAGCTTATGAGACTGCTGGACAGCAGCCTCCTGAAAGAATTACAGCTCATTCTACTAGAGCTGTGGCTTCCACTTGGGCCTTCAAGAATGAGGCCTCTGTTGAGCAGATTTGCAAGGCTGCAACTTGGTCTTCGCTTCATACTTTTTCCAAATTTTACAAATTTGACACTTTTGCTTCATCGGAGGCTATTTTTGGGAGAAAGGTTCTTCAGGCAGTGGTTCCTTCTGTATAAAGAGCCTGCCTATCCCTCCCGTCATCCGTGTACTTTTGCTTTGGTATTGGTATCCCAGAAGTAATGATGACCCGTGGACTGATCACACTTAACAGAAGAAAACATAATTTATGCTTACCTGATAAATTCCTTTCTTCTGTAGTGTGATCAGTCCACGGCCCGCCCTGTTTTTAAGGCAGGTAAATATTTTTTAATTTATACTCCAGTCACCACTTCACCCTTGGCTTTTCCTTTCTCGTTGGTCCTTGGTCGAATGACTGGGAGTGACGTAGAGGGGAGGAGCTATATGCAGCTCTGCTGGGTGAATCCTCTTGCACTTCCTGTTGGGGAGGAGTAATATCCCAGAAGTAATGATGACCCGTGGACTGATCACACTACAGAAGAAAGGAATTTATCAGGTAAGCATAAATTATGTTTTTCTACATCCAGCTAAGAAGCATGGACCTTAAGGACATCAGAGTAGAGTCTGGCAGCTGAATTTAATTCTGCATGAAGGGCTTACCCCCGATCAAGAATTAAATATGTGGGGGGCTTAATTGAGCTGTTTTTCTTTCAGCGTGAATACGAGATATCCCAGTTAGACTGTGGTCATTGTATCTCATCAGGGTAACGTCCTTTGACTTGGAAATGTTTGTTTCTTTTTTTCCTTGGGTCTGGGAGGGTCAGTTCTTTCCGACCATAGACCTAAAGGACGCGTATCTTCAATTTCCTGAGATTTGCTTTTCTGAAAGACTTTTCAAGTCTGGTGGACTTGCCACGGTTCCCTGATTTTGTATCCCTCTTGGTAGTGATAAGTTTGGGGAATTACAGGGGCGCTTTTCTGGACAACATGTTTCAGGTGCCATCATTTTTACAGACAAACTCTCATTCGGCCTTTTGTCTTTTCCTTGTTTTAGGGACCATAATATGTTCCCTATCTTTGGTAATTTTTCTGGCAGAGATCGGAAAATCAAAGATTCTCTCCTCTTGCCTTCTCTGATATATTGTTCGGCCTTTAGTGGATCAACGAGGGTCCGTGCGGATCTGTCTCAAAGGATAGATCTAGATCAGTCGATAAGGGATTCTCTTCCGTGGGGAATTAGCTTAGTCTTAGTTGTCCTTAGCCCGGTTTGTCAGGTTCCAGTCAGACAACATTTCCTCAGTGTTTTTTACGTCTACCTCAAGGGAGGACCTCGGGTTCTCTTAACCATGAGGGGTGGCTCGGATTGTTCAGTGGGCGGAAGCTCACAATTGCTGTCTATGTGCTATTCACATTCCAGGGGTGGATAACTGGGAATCGAATTTCCGGAGCAGACAGATTTTACTTCCCAGGGAGTTGGCCCTCTTTCCGGAGGTGTTCTCCGGGTTAACTTTCAAAAGGTGGTTGCTGGATCTGATGGTGTCTAGGCAGAACGCCAAGCTTCCAAGGTCAAGAGATCCATTAGCTCCTGTATGGTCTCGCAGGATCTGGTATGCAGACCTAGTGAAGATGTCATCTTTTCCACCCTGGAGGTTGCCTCTGAGGAAGAACCTTCTAACTCAGAGTCTATTCCTTCTTTTGGATCTCTTTTCTCTGAAGCTGACTGCTTGGAGATTGAACGCTTAGTCTGTCTAAGCATTGTCTTTCTGAGTTTTCCATTGAGACCATGTTTCAGGCTCGCAAGCCTATTACTAGAAAGATTTTCAATTAAATATGGTGTAAATATCTTTATGGGTGTGAATCCAAGGGTTACTCTTGGAGTAGGGTCAGGATTCTTAGAATTTTGTCCTTTCTCCAGGAACTGGAAAAGGGTTTATAAGTCAGTACCCGGAAGAGTCAGATTTCTGCATTATCTGTTTTGCTACATCAGCGTCTGGCAGACGTGCCAGATGTGCAATCTTTTGCCAGGCTCTGGTCAGAATCAGGCCTGTGTTTAAGTCTGTTGCTTCTCCTTGGAGCCTTAAAGAGACAGTCTACACCAGATGTTTTATTGTTTAAAAAGATAGATAATACCTTTATTACCCAGTCCCTAGTTTTGCATAACCAACACAGTTATAAATACACTACCAATCAGAGCTGGCTCACTGGAACTCCACGTGCATGAGCACAGTGTTATCTATATGACACACATGAACTAACACCCTCTAGTGGTGAAAAACAGTTAAAATGCCCTGAGAGTAGAGGCGGCCTTCAGGGGCTTACAAATTTGCATATGAAACCTCCTTGGTTTAGTTTTCAACTAAGAATACCAAGAGAACAAAGCAAAGTTGGTGATAAAAGTAAATTGAAAAATTGTTTAAAATTTAATTCTCTGAATGATTATCTGAATCATGAAAGTTTATTTTGGACTAGACTGTCCCTTTAACCTTGTTCTTAAGGTTTTGCAGCTGGCTCCGTTTGAGCCAATGCATTCCATAAATATTAAATTTTTATCTTGGAAGATTTTGTTTCTTATTGCTATCTCTTCTGCTTGGAGAGTGTCGGAACTCTCAGCTTGCAGTGTGATTCGCCTTATCTTAGCTTTCATGACGATAAGGTGGTTCTTCGTACTAAGTTAAGTTAAAGTCTGAGGATTTACGCCAGTCTTCTGCCCTGTTTGTTTGTTTCTCTAGGAATCGTGAAAGCTTCTGCTACTTCTCTTTCTCTCTGGTTGAGAAGTTTAATTCGTTTTGCTTATAAGACTGCTGGTCAGCAGCTTCCTGAGAGAATTACGGCTCATTCCAAAAGAGCTGTTTTCCTCTTCTTGGGCTTTCAAAAATTAAGTTTCTGTAGAACAAATTTGCAAGGCTGCAACTTGGTCTTCTCTGCTTACTTTTTCTAAATTTTCCAAATTTGATACTTTTGTCTCGGTTGAGGCTTCTTTTGGGAGAAAGGTTCTTCAAACGGTGGTGCCTTCTGTTTAGGTCTGCCTGTCTTGTCCCTCCCTATTCATCTGTGTCCTCTAGCTTGGGTATTGATTCCCAATAGTAATTGATGAAGCTGTGGATTCACCATATCTTAGGAAAGAAAACAGGATTTATGCTTACCTGATAAATCTATTTCTTTCCGGATATGGTGAGTCCACGGCCACGCCCTTTATTTTAACACAGTTATTTTTTTTCTAAACCTCAAGCACCTCTACACCTTATGTTCCTCCTTTTTTCTCCATTTCCCTTCGGTCGAATGACTGGGGGTTGTGGGAAGGGAAGTGATACTTAACAGCTTTGCTTTGGTGCTCTTTGCCTCCTCTTGCTGGCCAGGAGAGAAATTCCAAACAGTAATTGATGAAGCCATGGATTCGCCATATCCGGAAAGAAATAGATTTATCAGGGAAGCATAAATCCTGTTTTTATGACGCACGTTTTTAAACGAGCGATTGCATTTTTTGACACACATTGACGCTGTTAGTCTTCGAGCAGGCTTGCGTCAGCATGATAACGTGCTTATGTTTTGGCTCCTTTATTCTATTATATATGATGACTCTTTGGCGCGCACCTCACTTTCCAAGTGTGCTGTCAGTATTAATTTCCTTATGAAATTGTACGTTTTTGAGAGTTTCTTTTAAAATGGATGTTTCCCTTTCTTCAGGAGCTCTTTTAATAGGGATACTATCATTTAACTTTATTATTTTCTGCATTTAACTTTGTTTTTAGTTTATCTGCAGTCAAAGGTTTCTTTCATGGAGATTCAAATAGATTTAGTTGACATCAGGCTTTTTTTGACAGAGCAAAGATGGTTGAAGCTGGTGTCTGCTTGTCAGAAACTTCGGTCTCTATCCTTTCCTTCAGTCACTCTTTGAATAAAGGTTTTAGGTCTCATGATTGTGGCACCGGATGCTATTCCATTTGCTTGCTTCCATATGAGGTCTCTTCAGCTTTGTATGTTTCGGCAATAGGGCAGCGATCATACTCAGCTATCTCACAGGATTCATTTAGATTTCAAAACAAGTAAGTCTCTGTCTTTGTGTCTGAGCCATCAGCTAATTATTCAGGGGGCTTTTTTTCGCCCTATTTGGTCTGTGATCACTGCAGATGCAAGTCTTAAAGGTTTGGGGGACTGTTTGGTGGTCTCGGAAATAACAAGTAGATTGGTCTCCTCGGGAGGTGAGGTTACCAATCAATGTTTTAGAACTCAGAAGCCAATTGCTGTCTGATTTCATCAATACATATTCCAGGAGTGGACAACTGGGAAGCAGATTTTTTTAAATCGTCAGTCTCTACATTCAGGAGAATGGTCTCTTCATCTGAATGTGTTAAATCAAATAATAGATCTTTGGGGTATCCCAGAGATAGATCTGATGGCTTCTCGGATTAATCACAATCTTCCCAGTTACTGTGTGAGGTCCAGGGACCCTTAAGCAGTGTTTGTGGATGCTCTGGTAGTTCAGTGATCATTTCGGCTAGCATATGTATTTCCACCTCTGGTCTTTCTTCCCAGGGTGATTGCCATAATCAAGCGGAAAAGAGCATGGGTAGTTCTTATTGCCCCAGCTTGGTCCCACAGAATTTGGTATTAAGATCGAGTTCAGATATTCAGTTGTTCTACTTGGCTACTTCCTCTTCCTCCAGACCTTCTGTCTCAAGGTTAATTTTTTTCCATCCAGATCTCAGATCCCTCAGCTTGATGGCATGGAGATTAAAACAGTTAGTTCTTAGATAGAGAGAGTTTTCTGATTCTGTTATTGAGACCTTTATACAGGCTCGTAAGCCTGTGACCAGGAAATATATTACCAAATCTGAAAAAGGCCTTTATTTCTTGGTGTATGGGTCATGTTTTTTTTTTCTTGGCATTCTTTTAACATTCCTAGAATCTTGCCGTATTTACTGGATGGTTTGGATAACGGTTTATCTGCCAGTTCTTTGAAAGGTTAGATGTCTGCCCTTTCAGTTCTGTTCCATAGGAAGTTTGCTTATCTTCCTGACATTTAGGGTTTTGGTCAGGCCTTTGCTAGAATTAAACCTGTTATTAAGTCAATTTCTCCTCCATGGGATCTTAATTTGGTTTTTGCAGGATCCGCCTTTTGAGCATATGCATATGGTGGATATTAAACTTCTTTATTATTATTATTATTATCGGTTATTTGTAGAGCGCCAACAGATTCCGCAGCGCTTCTTTCCTGGAAGGTTTTATTTCTTTTAACTATTTTATCTGCTAGAAGGGTTTCTGAGTTATCTGCCCTTTCATGTAACCCTCCTTATCTTATTTTTCATCAAGATAAAGCAGTTTTGAATGATAAATTTGACATTTTGCCTTAGTTTGTGTCTTCTGACAATATAAGTCAGGAAATTGTTGTCCCTTTTGTGTGCTATCCTAATAATTCATACTCTGGATGTTGTTAGAGCTTTGAAGTATTATGTTGATGCTACAAAGATTTTCAGACAAACATCTAGTTTGTTCATTTTGTTGGTTCCAAGAAAGGGCAGAAGGTTTCTGCTTTTTCTTTGGCTTCTTGGTTAAAGCTATTGATCCATAAAGCTTACTTGGAGTCAGGTCAGCCTCCTCCAAATCGGATTACTGCTCATTCTACCAGATCTGTTGCCACTTCTTGGACTTTTAAGAATGAAGCTTTGGTTGACCAAATTTGCAAGGCAGCTACTTGGTCTTCTTTGCATACTTTTACTAAATTCAATTACTAAAATTTGATCCTTTTGACTCTTCTGAAGCAGCCTTTGGAAGAAAAGTCCTTTGGGCAGTTGTTTCAGGTTAATTTTTTTCTTTGCCTGTTGATTGATTTTTTTAAAGTGCATTTTAAAAAAAATGTGTTTTGCCTTTTTTAGTCTCTTTTGGGGTTGTGGATTTTGTTTCTCATTTAAAAAAGATGTTTCTTAAATCCCTCCCTTTATGTTATTAATCGTGGACTCCAGTGCTTGGGCATTATTTCCCAGGAGTAATGGATCATGGCCTCTCACCACCTGTATGAAAGAAAACATAATTTATGCTTACCTGATAAATGAATTTATTTCATGGTGGTGTTCATGGTGTTTTTTTCTGTGTTAGTATATTTTTTTGCTCACATCTTTTCCCCCTGCTCCTATCTTGTTTGTTCTTGTTTCTTTTCCTACCTTTTGGGGTTTGGGAATATTTGACACCTCCTAGTGGTAGGGAAGAGTAATTTACCTTTTAAAATGATCAAAATATTCCCTGTTTTAGAACATTGGTTTTGAGTCTATTATATTTTTCCATACAGGTAAATTTATCAAGCTGTATTTGCAGCTTGCTATGCATGAGCGAGCGTACAACCACAGTTCCTGATTCTTATCTTCTCTGCCACCTCCAAACTCACCCCAAACTCACTGGATTGCACAAGAAAGCTTTTGTGTCATATAAAATTTTCCTTGCAATTCTGCATCACAAGAAGCAATTGTGAACAGACATTTTCTCAATTTGAGCACTTGTCCACCTGCATTTTACTAAATGCTTCCCATAGGAGTGCTGATAACAAAACCGTAGAGTTGGGCTGATAGTTACAAACACTAGAAAAACCTAGAAGATGTCACACTGAGCTTCCTGGAACATGAGGAAACAAACCCAATAGCAAAAGCTAAAAAAAATAAGAAAAACAAACCTCTCAGAATATTGCCACTTATATACTAGTAAATGGGAACGGCTTCAGTATTACTGTCATTTTGTTTGTATAAAGTAAGCATTGATTCCCATTGCCTGGATAAGATTCAGTTTTTACTTACAAGTTTCTACACAAACTGTTTCCTTAAGATACTTCATCTGCTGACTTAATATTTAATAACTGCATATCTGTGAAGAAACCTAATGGTCATCCATTAAAACATTGCACATACTGGACTGAATGTTCAATTCTTCTGGATCAATACAAAGGCTAGAATGTTATCCCATTATTATTCTAGCATCTATAAGAAATATCTAATAAGGAACTGCAAATTTGCTGATCCCAGACAAATGGGCTACAAAAGTATATGCAGCTTTATCCTAAAACCCTGAAACAGTTTGCAGTTTACTAAAAGCTTAGTAAAATGGTGTATGAATAACTAATTTATGGCAATTTAAACCGAAAAATAAACTGTTTCTAAAGAGCATGTGATTTTTTTTTCTATTAGTGTCCCTATCTTACTATGTGCTTATCCCCTGCAAACTATCCTACACCTATCTACACTAAATTCGCATTTTATAGATTTCTTGCCTATTTTTTTTACAGTCATTGATTTTTCACATTTATTTTGATCAGAAAACCATGATTTTATGAGCCCTGGTACCAACAAAAGCCAGGTGATCATTATTATTATGATGATTGCATGATGGCTGCAAAGACATGACATTCTATCTTTGAATGGTAGGATACCCATTTTTTTAAACTAAGGAAATTATGATGTATGTCTACGGTGAGGTGATGGTAAGGCTTCTTTAGTCAACATATCCCTCAAAATCAGAGCAGTGCTATTGTATATTTGTGTCTGTTATGGCAGTCATCTAGCAGCTCAATGGAAGCAAGAGTACTTATTTGAAAGAGGAGGCTTTTCTATATTCATATGTTTCAGGTGATAAATATTTTAATTCTTTTCTCTTTGCTACCTCTCTTTTGGTCTCATCATAGTGGTTATATGGGCTAGAGTTCATTTTAGAATTCATCATACACTAAAAGACACCTAGGGCTGCATATATCATCCTATGGTGGACATGGGCAGACATATTTACCCCTGTCCGCCCGGCTTCTCTTATGGCGGGCAGCAATCAGCTGCCCACATTTACCATTGCACACAGGTGCTCATGTGTGCTCATGTGCAAATAGGCCCCTGCCTGCGCACAGCAAATCACGCTCAGGCAGGAGCGGTCAGACGAGACCGCCCGGGGAGATTGAAATTCTCCACCTAAGAGATGAAGAACAGGGCAGGGAAGAAGCAGTCTGATGACTGCTGTTTGTAAAATCCTGACTGAAGTTTTTATTGTGCAAACCTGCAGTCAAAAGGGGAAGAAGGGCTCGAAGTGATTGATACTCCAATGGCAATCACCTGCTATCTACCGGGGTTGAGCTCATCTCTTCTGGAGATTATGTCACCAGTATATGCTGCTTCTAAAACAACTCCTAACATATAATTCAACGTATTTCAATTAATGCATAAAGGGCTTACCGGTCTTTTCAATCATGTGCGATGTCATCTTAAACTTAGTCCTGTTGTCGTCGGCTAGGTCGGTCCACAGGAGAAGACAGCATATTCGATGTCTCGCCCCGGACTCACTCTTTGAGCTTGTCTGTCCTATTACAGTGTGCTTCCTCTCCCTACATCAACCTCCCGCGTCCCCAGATGACGTCACACCCACTCGATTCTTTCCGGTCACCTGCCCTGCACTCTCAAATGCTAACGGCTCCCCTGGGACGGATCCTAATATATACGCCTGTGCTCTCCTTCCCCTTAGCTATCTAGGTACCGGTAGTAGAAAAGATGTTCAGGGGCACCAGGCTTCATCCAAAAAACTTTGATGCAGAAACATGTTAGCGGGTCTGCCATTCACCCTCCTGTCTGGCACACTTTGTTTGTTTATTTGCATTTATTGCATTTTATCGCTTGTTTGTTGGTTTTAAATTGTACCGTACTGTACCAATAAATCAAAGTTTTATAGATTAAGCCTGGTGCCCCTGAACATCTTTTCTACTACCTACAAACTGTGAAGCATTTTACTATATATTTTACCTACAAACCTGTTATGTATCCTGACGACTCGAGTCACACAGGGACACAGTCTGCCCAAAAACCAGGACGGCCGCTCTTTAAATCAATGTGGCAGCCTGCCCTATCACTGAGCCTGACACTCGAGCTCCATAGCCTACATCCGGTCAGGATCTTCACTGTATTGCTGTGCTCTATGTCAGTCAAATTCCTCCAGCCAATCCCCTGCAGGCAGCTCAGATGTTCCAATAAAATACGTATAAGTATAGCTTTGCTTGGAGTTGCAAGTTACCGGCTGGAGTCCAAATAATAAAAACATAGCATTGATCCTAGGTGGGGTGAAAATCAGGTATTATCTTAAATAAAAAATACCGGTATATATTTAATCTGCTCTGCCCAGATTGAATTACATAGGTAAAACAGTACCTATACCCCAAAACCGGTCCAAACCGGTACCAAAATGTGTGCAAAAGTCATATACTATCAGTGACAAGTTAGATGCTGTTAAAAGAGTAAAAGAACTTTCTGGTAATTTATCTGCAGCCGCAAGAGAGTTGGGTATTGATAGAAAACGTATACGTGAATGGTGCCAAAGGGAATCTGAACTGACAAATATCCCAGACAAGAAGAGGCGCAGATCTGCTGGTGGTGGTCGACGACTACAACATGCACATCTAGAAACTGTACTATTACAGTGGGTTAGGGAACAACGTGCAAATAAACTGATTGTTAATTATCGCCGTTTACGTGAACAGGCTTTTGTAATTGCACAAGAGCATGAAATAGAAACAGCGGAATTCAAGTGCTCTGATAAGTGGATATCAAACTTTATGAAACGTAACAAGCTATCTGTGAGAAAGGTTACACATGTAGGTCAAGCAGACAATAAAACTCTAGGAGAAAAGGCACAAATTGCACGCGGCTATTTGGACAGTATACCTTCACTAACAGCAGATTTGGAAGCTGACCACATTTACAATATGGATGAGACACCTGTATATATTGACATGTTAAGCTCTTCCACCATAGACTTTGTTGGCAATAAAAATGTGGATGCTAGCCACTGTGGTGCTACTAAAGCTCGCTTCACCGCTGTGTTATGTGTTAATGCTGCTGGCAGTGTTATAAAAACAATGATAATCCTTAAAGGTTTAAAAAATGTTCCAAAAGTTAAGGTACCAAAAAATATTTATTTTTAACAGTATCTAATAAGGGATCAATGACTTATGAACTTATGCTTTTGTGGATTCAAAATGTGTTTGGACAGCGAGTATCTTGATTATTCAACATAGAGAAATCTGTATTGTTCATGGATGAATGCTCAGCACACAAGAAGTCCGAGTTGTTGGAGGCATTTCAGCATAGGAATACAGTTGTCAAACTTATCCCTCCGAAAACAACATCCTATCTACAGCCATTAGATGTAGCAATCAATGGTCCATTGAAAAAAGCACTTTGTGCTCAGTGGGAAGATTGGTTTGCCAATGGCGAAAAGGAGTATACAAACAAAGGTTATCGCAAAAAACGTTCCTATCAACACATAGTGGACTTTGTGGCTCATGCTGTAGTCAGTCTCAACAAAGAAAGCATAAGTCGTGCTTTTCAATGCTGTGGAATAGCACCCCGTGGGCAGACAGTGAAAAACGAACTGTTGAACACACGCTTAGTTGAGGTTGTATCTGTCTCTAATGAAAATGAAAGAGAAGATGATGATTATGATGATGATGATGACCACGATACAGAAAGGGAAATTTCCAGTACCAGTACAGATGAAAATATACTTGGATTGTTCAAAAGTGATGACGAGTTGGAATTCAAAGGCTTTGAAAGTTCATGAAGATTTAATCAGACAATATGGACTATGGTATCGTAAATATGTTGGTTACTTGGTTTATTAAAAATTTTGAAAGTCAGTTTTACTTATTTGATGTTACCATAATAAAAAAAAAAAGTTCTGTTACATGAACATTTTACCAGATGCCGTATGTATATTAGGTTATATTAGGTTATATTAAAAAAAAATGAAATGCCAGTTTGATTTAACATGCTGTTTTTTTATTTAAAAAAAATGTACATGAGGTAATAAATGTACTTACTACAAGAAAATAAAGCATCCTCTTTTTATTTGTTATGGCTTAGCACTTTAAAATCATTTGGAGGGGCTATCAACATCCTACAGACTGGTATAAGTGACTACCGTATTATAGCCCTGGGCTGTTATTTGGTCCAAGAATGAAGACCAAAAAAACAGGTTTTTCCATTTAACGGCTCTGGGCGGGTTTTTGGAAAACCCCGGTATATGGACAAGAAACACCTAATTTAGGGCTATATTTACGAGTGTAGTGCAATTAAGCACTCGCACATTAACTTGCTAGACGAAGGCTTTTTGAACATGCCGGGTTGCGCTGATATTACAAAAATCCAATACTTGCCTAGCACTTCTTTTACAACTCACGTGCAAGCTGCCGGGTCCTGCACCGCTCAAAATATATGAACAATATATAGAAACAGCAGCACTGTGAAATATCTTCGAAACATTATTTTATTCAAGCATAGAGGGTAGCAATACAGACCTTACACACTTAGGGCTCTATTTAACAAGCTCCGTATGGAGCTTGATGGCCCCTGTTTCACACATCGCCGGAAATCAACCCGATCGAGTACGATCGGGTTGATTGACACCCCCCATTGGCCGCGAGTCTGCAGGGGACAGCGTTGCACCAGCAGCTCTTGTGAGCTGCTGGTGCAATGCTGAATACGGCGAGCATATTGCTCGCCGTATTCAGCGAGGTCTGTCGGACCTGATCCGCAGTGTCGGATCAGGTCCGCCAGACCTTGATAAATATGGGCCGAAGTCATGTCTAGGGGTGTAAGGCCCGAAACGTGGTCTGTATTGTTACCATCTATGCTGGAATAAAATAATCTTTTGAAGATATTTCACAGTCTTGCTGTTTCTATATATTGTGCTGGTATTACAAGTGGAAAGTAAAAAGTTTATGCGCATGCGTAAACCTGACACGTGCAAAACAAAATTATTGCAACTGTGTTAACTTTTTCTCCAATAGAAGTTAATGGACCATGAAAACTTTAAGAAAAAAAAAACTTAACACTCATATTCATGCTCTAACCTGGCCCGTCTTCGCGGGTCTAAAATGACGAATCCGGCTTCCTCCAATCACTGCGTTGCATCAGGCCAAGATTCCCCTGGGGGGGGAAGCTGTGATTGGAGGAAGCCTGATTTGTCATTTCTGACATCTGCAGAGGCTTCCGACGGCCGGGGGAATCGCTGGAGCGGCATTCAGGATTAAAAGGTAAGTTTTTGAAGAAAACAGTGAAATGTCAATTTTGATGAATTAAAGTGCCCTTGTTTTTAATAGGTTTATTAAAAACCGGGCACTAATTCATCAAAATGGACCTTCACTTTGTGTTGCTTGCTTAGTGTGCCAGGTTTTAACGACATCAAGGTAATTGCAGAATGGCACTATCCTGCAATCTTTGCCCTAACCGAATGCACAAGACTAAACACTCCCCATTTTAGTTTATAAACATGCCATCCCCACTGCCCTCTGATCTCATATCTGACCATTCATTTTCTGAACACATTTTTATGACTTGTCTCAATAGGAAATATTTCTCTTGAACTGATTAAAAACATCTAGGCTTGTAAATTAATTTGTTCATGTTGTACAATGGCAGTGCAGATGGACTCATTAGCATGCACACAACAAATAATTATAGATGAATTTTTAGCCGGGCTGCCTAATGGGCTTGCTGGGTTAATTATGTCAATGTATAATTACACCAGCCTTGGGAGACATAATGACACACCCTGCTGAGCAGACACTAGCTAATGACGGTGTAATGCTGACAGAGGGAAGACATACTGTTCTGCATGCACCTGCTTACCTCGGCACAAACGGCTTCTGTCCGGGTTTTTTCTTTTGTTTAAATAAACAGACATTAGTCAAAATTGATGCATACAAATATAGTAGTTTAGGTATCAGAACACTTGCAGATGCATGGGAAAGCTTCTCCTGCTGTTTATTCCTCCCAATCACCTTTGAGTGAGCAGAAATACAGCAAAATGATTGGCAGTTGTGCGGTTCAGTGATGCTGCTTTTGTCTCTTTTGCTGCCGCTAACCATAAGAATCCCGAAGAAAGCAAGTTTTCACCTTCATTTGCCTAAACTTGTTTCACGTTTTATGCAGACTGAATAGCGTGAGTAGCTGTTTAAAATGTACTTCTGTTATCAGGTGTCCTTTGTTCTCTTTGGTATCCTTTGTTGAAAAGCATACTTAGGTAGGCTGAGGAGCACTGTTGCTCTGGACCTGACTTTAACTATTTGTTTTTCCCCTTTGTAGGGGTTAAACACAGTTGTATGCCAGCAATAGTGCAATAATAAAATGCTCTAACATATTATAACATTTCTTTTTAGACTTTTATGTTTCTTTAAAACAAATTTCAAAAATAATGATACACCATATAGTACCTCTTATTCAGTGGTTACTGTATGAATATAATTATAGATAAATTAAAGGGACATAAAACCCAAAAATGTTATTTCATGATTCAGAATGAGCATGCGATTTTAAACAACTTGGCAATTTACTTATATTGTCTAATTTGCTTAGTTTTCTTGGTATCGTTTGTCGACAAGCATACCTAGGTAGGCTCAGGAGCGGGGATCTAACCAGTGGTGGGATTCAGCCAGTTCTCATCAGTTCTTGCAAACCTGTTCCTAAGGTTTCCTAGGTTCTCTAGAACCAGTGGTAGGTGAGGACAGTATACTGTAAAATTGTTTTCCCTTAATGTGTTTTCAATTTCTTCTTTTTTCACCAGCAACAGAATATACAATGTATGAGAAATTGCTCCTTTACGGCTAGATTTGGAGTTTGGCGGTAAAAGGGCTGTTAACGCTCCGCGGGTTTTTTTCTGGCCGCACCATAAATTTAACTCTGGTATCGAGAGTTCAAACAAATGCTGCGTTAGGCTCCAAAAAAGGAGCGTAGAGCATTTTTACCGCAAATACAACTCTCGATACCAGAGTTGCTTACGGACGCGGCCGGCCTCAAAAACGTGCTCGTGCACGATTCTCCCATAGGAAACAATGGGGCTGTTTGAGCTGAAAAAAAACCTAACACCTGCAAAAAAGCAGCGTTCAGCTCCTAACGCAGCCCCATTGTTTCCTATGGGGAAACACTTCCTACGTCTGCACCTAACACTCTAACATGTACCCCGAGTCTAAACACCCCTAGCCTTACACTTATTAACCCCTAATCTGCCGCCCCCGCTATCGCTGACCCCTGCATTACACTTTTAACCCCTAATCTGCCGCTCCGTAAACCGCCGCCACCTACGTTATCCCTATGTACCCCTAATCTGCTGCCCTAACATCGCCGACCCCTATGTTATATTTATTAACCCCTAATCTGCCCCCCACAACGTCGCCGACACCTACCTACACTTATTAACCCCTAATCTGCCGAGCGGACCTGAGCGCTACTATAATAAAGTTATTAACCCCTAATCCGCCTCACTAACCCTATCATAAATAGTATTAACCCCTAATCTGCCCTCCCTAACATCGCCGACACCTACCTTCAATTATTAACCCCTAATCTGCCGACCGGAGCTCACCGCTATTCTAATAAATGTATTAACCCCTAAAGCTAAGTCTAACCCTAACACTAACACCCCCCTAAGTTAAATATAATTTTTATCTAACGAAATAAATTAACTCTTATTAAATAAATGATTCCTATTTAAAGCTAAATACTTACCTGTAAAATAAATCCTAATATAGCTACAATATAAATTACATTTATATTATAGCTATTTTAGGATTAATATTTATTTTACAGGTAACTTTGTATTTATTTTAACCAGGTACAATAGCTATTAAATAGTTAAGAACTATTTAATAGTTACCTAGTTAAAATAATTACAAATTTACCTGTAAAATAAATCCTAACCTAAGTTATAATTAAACCTAACACTACCCTATCAATAAAATAATTAAATAAACTACCTACAATTACCTACAATTAACCTAACACTACACTATCAATAAATTAATTAAACACAATTGCTACAAATAAATACAATTAAATAAACTATCTAAAGTACAAAAAATAAAAAAGAACTAAGTTACAGAAAATAAAAAAATATTTACAAACATAAGAAAAATATTACAACAATTTTAAACTAATTACACCTACTCTAAGCCCCCTAATAAAATAACAAAGACCCCCAAAATAAAAAATTCCCTACCCTATTCTAAAATACAAAAATTACAAGCTCTTTTACCTTACCAGCCCTGAACAGGGCCCTTTGCGGGGCATGCCCCAAGAATTTCAGCTCTTTTGCCTGTAAAAAAAAACATACAATACCCCCCCCCCAACATTACAACCCACCACCCACATACCCCTAATCTAACCCAAACCCCCTTAAATAAACCTAACACTAATCCCCTGAAGATCTTCCTACCTTGTCTTCACCATCCAGGTATCACCGATCCGTCCTGGCTCCAAGATCTTCATCCAACCCAAGCGGGGGTTGGCGATCCATAATCCGGTGCTCCAAAGTCTTCCTCCTATCCGGCAAGAAGAGGACATCCGGACCGGCAAACATCTTCTCCAAGCGGCATCTTCTATGTTCTTCCATCCGATGACGACCGGCTCCATCTTGAAGACCTCCAGCGCGGATCCATCCTCTTCTTCCGACAACTAGACGACGAATGACGGTTCCTTTAAGGGACGTCATCCAAGATGGCGTCCCTCGAATTCCGATTGGCTGATAGGATTCTATCAGCCAATCGGAATTAAGGTAGGAATTTTCTGATTGGCTGATGGAATCAGCCAATCAGAATCAAGTTCAATCCGATTGGCTGATCCAATCAGCCAATCAGATTGAGCTCGCATTGTATTGGCTGATCGGAACAGCCAATAGAATGCGAGCTCAATCTGATTGGCTGATTGGATCAGCCAATCGGATTGAACTTGATTCTGATTGGCTGATTCCATCAGCCAATCAGAAAATTCCTACCTTAATTCCGATTGGCTGATAGAATCCTATCAGCCAATCGGAATTCGAGGGACGCCATCTTGGATGACGTCCCTTAAAGGAACCGTCATTCGTCGTCTAGTCGACGGAAGAAGAGGATGGATCCGCGCTGGAGGTCTTCAAGATGGAGCCGGTCGTCATCGGATGGAAGAACATAGAAGATGCCGCTTGGAGAAGATGTTTGCCGGTCCGGATGTCCTCTTCTTGCCGGATAGGAGGAAGACTTTGGAGCACCGGATTATGGATCGCCAACCCCCGCTTGGGTTGGATGAAGATCTTGGAGCCAGGACGGATCGGTGATACCTGGATGGTGAAGACAAGGTAGGAAGATCTTCAGGGGATTAGTGTTAGGTTTATTTAAGGGGGTTTGGGTTAGATTAGGGGTATGTGGGTGGTGGGTTGTAATGTTGGGGGGGGGGGGGTATTGTATGTTTTTTTTTACAGGCAAAAGAGCTGAAATTCTTGGGGCATGCCCCGCAAAGGGCCCTGTTCAGGGCTGGTAAGGTAAAAGAGCTTGTAATTTTTGTATTTTAGAATAGGGTAGGGAATTTTTTATTTTGGGGGTCTTTGTTATTTTATTAGGGGGCTTAGAGTAGGTGTAATTAGTTTAAAATTGTTGTAATATTTTTCTTATGTTTGTAAATATTTTTTTATTTTCTGTAACTTAGTTCTTTTTTATTTTTTGTACTTTAGATAGTTTATTTAATTGTATTTATTTGTAGCAATTGTGTTTAATTAATTTATTGATAGTGTAGTGTTAGGTTAATTGTAGGTAATTGTAGGTAGTTTATTTAATTATTTTATTGATAGGGTAGTGTTAGGTTTAATTATAACTTAGGTTAGGATTTATTTTACAGGTAAATTTGTAATTATTTTAACTAGGTAACTATTAAATAGTTCTTAACTATTTAATAGCTATTGTACCTGGTTAAAATAAATACAAAGTTACCTGTAAAATAAATATTAATCCTAAAATAGCTATAATATAAATGTAATTTATATTGTAGCTATATTAGGATTTATTTTACAGGTAAGTATTTAGCTTTAAATAGGAATCATTTATTTAATAAGAGTTAATTTATTTCGTTAGATAAAAATTATATTTAACTTAGGGGGGTGTTAGTGTTAGGGTTAGACTTAGCTTTAGGGGTTAATACATTTATTAGAATAGCGGTGAGCTCCGGTCGGCAGATTAGGGGTTAATAATTGAAGGTAGGTGTCGGCGATGTTAGGGAGGGCAGATTAGGGGTTAATACTATTTATGATAGGGTTAGTGAGGCGGATTAGGGGTTAATAACTTTATTATAGTAGCGCTCAGGTCCGCTCGGCAGATTAGGGGTTAATAAGTGTAGGTAGGTGTCGGCGACGTTGTGGGGGGCAGATTAGGGGTTAATAAATATAACATAGGGGTCGGCGATGTTAGGGGCAGAAGATTAGGGGTACATAGGGATAACGTAGGTGGCGGCGATTTGCGGTCGGAAGATTAGGGGTTAATTATTTTAAGTAGCTTGCGGCGACGTTGTGTGGGGCAAGTTAGGGGTTAATAAATATAATATAGGGGTCGGCGGGGTTAGGGGCAGCAGATTAGGGGTACATAAGTATAACGTAGGTGGCGGTCGGCAGATTAGGGGTTAAAAATTTTAATCGAGTGGCGGCGATGTGGGGGGACCTCGGTTTAGGGGTACATAGGTAGTTTATGGGTGTTAGTGTACTTTAGGGCACAGTAGTTAAGAGCTTTATAAACCGGCGTTAGCCAGAAAGCTCTTAACTCCTGCTTTTTTCAGGCGGCTGGAATCTTGTCGTTAGAGCTCTAACGCTCACTGCAGAAACGACTCTAAATACCAGCGTTAGAAAGATCCCATTGAAAAGATAGGCTACGCAAATGGCATAGGGGGATCTGCGGTATGGAAAAGTCGCGGCTGAAAAGTGAGCGTTAGACCCTTTAATCACTGACTCCAAATACCAGCGGGCGGCCAAAACCAGCGTTAGGAGCCTCTAACGCTGGTTTTGACGGCTACCGCCGAACTCTAAATCTAGGCCTTAGTCTTATTTCAATCAAGGCATGCTAGAGTCTTGTAATTTGATATAGACAACTGTTTTATACCAGTGAGGTTAAAAGTTTTTAAAGGTTCTACACAGCACAAATTTCTTAACTTTTTGTTTTATAGAGAAGTTGGAGAACCTGCTAAAATTTCTGAATACCACCACTGGATTGGTGGCTGCACATATATGCGTCTTGTCATTGGCTTACTAATGTGCTCTGCTAGCTCCCAGTAGTGCATTGCTGCTCCTTCAAAGGATACTAAGAGAACCAAGCAAATTTGATAAAGGAAGTAGATTTGAAAGTTTTTAAAAAAATATATTCTCTCTCTCCCTCTTTCTCTCTCTCTCTCTGGTAGTAGCAAGGGGTAAGATGCATAGACTCAACAATAAACAAATAAAGTGAAAACTAAAATCTCCAGCAAACAAGTATCATGGACACCAGTTTTTCCAGTAAGATTGTAACTAGATATTCAACATATAGGGGCCCATCTATCATGCTCCGAATGGAGCTTGATGTCCTGTGTTTCTGGCGAGCCTCCATGCTCGCCAGAAACAGCAGTTATGAAGCAGCAGTCTAAAGACCGCTGCTCCATAACCCTGTCCGCCTGCTCTGAGCAAGCGGACAGGAATCGCCACAATTCATCCCGATCGAGTACGATCGAGTTGATTGACACCCCCTGCTGGCAGCCGATTGAGCTGCTGGTGCAATGCTGATACGGAGAGCGTATTGCTCTCCGCATTCAGCGATGTCTGTCGGACCTGATCCGCACTGTCGGATCAGGTCCGACAGACATTTGACAAATGGGCCTCATATTGTACTCTGGACATTCTTTAGTACCTGAGTATGTTATGTTATAATTCTAAAACAAAGATATAAATATACATATAGAGGAAGACTATAATTCTAAAACAAAGATATAAATATACATATAGAGGAAGACTTAAAGTATATTAAGGATGCATTACTATAGCCCACTATTAAAGGGATATTAAACAGTGTTACTTTGGTAAAAGAAATATGGTAAATCAAATGAATATAAAAAGAAACAGATTGTGTAAAAAAAAAAATGCAAATAACTTACTTGTTTTCTTTGAAAATTAGCACTTACAAATTCTCAGTGTAGCCCCTGACCCCAGTGTGATAAGTCCAGAGGATTTTCAAATAAGTTTTCTTTTATCAGTTCTGGTCATGAGCAAATCTGACTCCCTGTTATCTGGTCTATTTACTAGCCTAGAAGTGTTATGACATCAGGCTAAGATAAACCTTCCTGCAAATGTCTCTTCCTCCTTATAGGGCTGTGATAGGAAACACAAATGTAGTGTAAAAAAAAAAAAAGAAATACAAAGGTAAAATCAATTTAAATGAATGAATAGTACATATTGCAATTACTTCTATTAAGTATAAGACACAGTTTAGTGCTTTTTTATTACAACAATGAAACAGACTGTTAACATCCCTTTAAGTCTATGGTTAGATATTAAAGTATGGTGACACCGCAGTGACACCCAGCTGAAAACTGAGAAATGTCCCAGGGTGTTCTGAAGGTACAGCATGTAGAAGAGCAATACAAAGACAAGGCAAATATTCTAAGCTATCAAACACAAACCTATGGATATAGAAGGCCCATACCCTTACTAATATTTACTTTGAACAGAATTTTTTAAATAAACTTTCCAAGGACACAATAATTTACTGTCAGATATAACTCTAGACACTCTACCTCAAAGCCACAATCTATAGAAGAAACTGACCCACTATATTAGAGCTGAAGAATCGTCAATAGCTAACGTAAACATATAAGCAGTGGCCAAAGACAAGTGATGCTCATGTGAATTTAAATCTATCAGTTTGGCCAAGGTGAAAAAGAAGCTTTAATCTACAAAGTTGTTTCAATTAAAAAAAGAGGTATTAGGAGGAAGCCTTCCACAATATAATACATCTAGATATATCAGATACAGTACTCCTGTCTATAACACTCACAAAATCATACTGAACGTTAATTTACAGTGACCTGCTTATATTTAAACCCAAAAACCAAAGCAGACAGTGGAGATTTACAATGAGCATTAACATGGGCACACACCCAAGGAAACCCCCCACTATCTGCCACGTGCTAATGTACATCACACAATTCCAGCTGTTCTATGATAATACCAATAGTCCTGTTGTTGTTGATGTCCTCTGTGATAGTATCCTCTGACAAGAGTGTAGCTCAACCTTTATCCAAAGATCCCAGCTCATTCGAGGCTCTGTGCCTATGATTGTAAATGTAACTGTCTGCTACAGCTGATGATAACGCTTACCTGCGTCAGAGTTAGTCTAAGATGGCAGATCTCTTTCCTGGTCATGGGAGAGCCTGTCCATATGGCTCACCAAACTGAACTGACCAGGGAGGAGGTTAGTTAGAGTCTAACATTCACAGGAGCTTGCAATTTGCATGATGGTATCAGCAGAATATTATATTTATTATTAAAGAGATATTTAAATATATATCTGATGGATAAATATTTATATATTAATATATGTGTATATATATATATATATATATATATATATATATATATATATATATATATATATATATATAGTTAAAAATACACAGAACATATTCCCCTATGTGCAGAACATTGGAATGTATAATATTTACAGTAAATACACAGTATAACACGTTATTTGATATTAATATTGCATAAATATGCTTTTTCTTGTTTTCATCCACTTGACTGCAAAGGGCTTCAATGCACTATATATATTTGTCTGTAAATGTATGCATATGTATTTATGTGTTTATATGTGTATATATGTCTGTAAATACATATATACACATATAAATACATATGTACACACACACACACACACACACACACACACATATATATATATATATATATATATATATATATATATATATACAGTATATACATACACACATTCATACATATTTAGACATGTAAATGTATGTATCTCTATGTTAAAGCCGTTTGCAGTCCTTTTTTTCTCTCTAACACTTGAGACCTCATATCTTTGATATTTTTAATGCAATTTGTTTTAATAATGTTTATCAGTCAGTGCTATTATGAAGGTAACTGTTCTGTTAAATGTATTTTTGATGTGTTTTTATTCGAGCGTAACAGTTAACCAGAGCTAAAGTTTGCGGCAATCATTCTAGCGTGTCACTGTTGCGCTCACATGTTTACTATCAACTTGTATACGAGCGGAATTTAACTGCCGCCCAAATGGCCTTGAAGACCCAATATCGTTTGCATGCAAACAACAGCGCTCCACTCGTAATCTAGCCTAAATAAAGGACACCCATTACACACAATTTTGGAGTCAAGCGTAAAAGTGTGATAATTTAAACAAATTAATGCCGTAAATGGGGAGTTTCATTACAGCTTTTGGGCAAGGGATATGAACGCAGATGCTTCACCAAGGTATCTTTATTTGGGTTTTAAACCTTAACTTACCCTGCTGATTTCCTTTAATGCTAGCAAGCTGCACTTGTGAGTTTGCTTCAAGTAAATACAGTTTTCCTAGAATGCATTCAGGACTGGACTGCGCACCCAGCCTGGGATAGGTGCATATACTGTGACCAGGGTAGCACTCACAGTACAAGCTGGGTGCGCATATATATATAAACAAACACAACAAAAGAGAGGAATCAGTGCTTATAGGACAAATTGCAGCAAATTCTAATATAAAATTGATTATATTTTCACAGCTTTTGGCTAAGAGATCTTAAGTCCAAATGCTTTGCCAAGGGATCTCCATATTTGGATTGTTACCTTAGCTTACCTTATCATATCTGCTTGGGCTCATACATCCCCTTCTTATAAACCTGTCTTTTGCAAAACTCTTTAATACCATCCAACAGTTTTCTCTATAAATATTCTGTCTATTGCTGACAAAGCCAGAGCATAAAACAAGTTTCATGCAGATAGATCCTTCCCACTGAATTATATTGTCTGTTTAAATTTAAATACAATAAATAAATATGAGTAAAATATGAAGACCAATTACATTGTTAGGTTTGTGTTAAAATGATTAGAAGAGCTTTGTAAAAAACATGAATGGATGAGTTTTGACTTTATTTTCTAAGCCATTCCAGTACATTAGAAATTGAATGAATGGCCATTCAAAAACTCACCTCTGTGCCAGAGCTGTTTTCAATCATTTGCTATGTATTACATCTAAATATCAATTTCAAAATGTTTTCCATCATGAGGTGCCCATAAAAACCATAGCTCATTTTTGAACAAGCAGTTTTAGAAGGTAACTTTAGTTTGCTGTAAAGCATAATACACAAAAATGTCATTATTTCCTTAATGAATACATTATATGGTCCCACATTTAGCATCAGTTCACCTTCCAAAAATACAAAAATGTGGGTTTTTATACCTATAATGCTCTGCTAGAATTATTAATGGATTATCAAAAGATACAGGGGCCTATTTAACAAAGGTGTGTCGGACCTGATCCGACAGTGCGGATCAGGTCCGACAGACCTCGCTGAATGCGGAGAGCAATACGCTCTCCGTATTCAGCATTGCACCAGCAGCTCTTGTGAGCTGCTGGTGCCACGCCGCCCCCTGCAAATTTGCGGCCGCCAGCAGGGGGTGTCAATCAACCCGATCGTACTCAATCGGGTTGAATTGCGGCGATGTCTGCAGGCGGACAGGTTATGGAGCAGCGGTCTTTAGACCGCAGCTTCATAACTGGTGTTTCTGGCGAGTCTGGAGGCTCGCCAGAAACACGGGCCCTCAAGCTCCATCCGGAGCTTGATAAATGGGCCCCACAATGTATTTGTTGCCACTTTGCACCATCTTACAATTTATACAGAAAATGAGGTCTAAAGTATCTATCCATACAAATATTGAATACATTTTAAAATTTGATCTGATTTCCAGATGTATAGCTTAAAGGGACAGTGTACACCAATTTTCATCTAAAAGACACTACTATAAAGAAGAATATGCACAGATACTAATGTAAAAATCAAGTATAAGACCTTTTAAAAACTTACTTAGAAGTTCCCAGTTTAGCACTCTTTATGAAGTTAGGCTGAGACACCCAGTGAAAGGGGCTCGGAAATCAGGAAGAGCAAACACTCCCCCTTCCCTGCATATGAAAAGACAGATTACACAAACAAGACTTTGTAGTCCTGGGTCTACATCTGATATTTTGGGGCTTGGCTAGGAATCTGAAAATCAGCACAATATTATTAAAAAATAAGCAAAACTATACATTGTTACAAAAACACTCCCATATGGGTTATGTAAATGGACCATCTTCAAACCATTCATGCAAAGAAAAATCTAGTGTACAATGTCTCTTTAAAGGGTCAGTCAAGGGAAAATTAAAGGGGTATGAAACCCAACATTTTCATGATTCAGATAGAAGATGTGATTTTAAAACAACTTTCTAATTTACTTCTATTTTTTTCTCTGTTCTTTTGGTATCGTTTGTTGAAAAGCAGGGACGTATGCTTAGGAGCAGGCCCATTTCTGGAGCACTATACGGCAGTAGTTTTGCAAGAATGTTATCCAATTGCAAGAGCACTAGATGGCTGTACTATTTCCTGCCATGTAGTGCTTCAGATGTCTACCTAGGTATCTCTTCAACACAGAATGTAATGGGAACAAAGCAAATTTGCTAATTGAAGTAAATTTTAAACTCTTTTTAAAATGGTATGCTCTGTCTGAATCATGAAACAAAACTTTTGGGTTTCATATCCTTAAACTTTAATGATTCATATAGGGTATGCAATTTTAAACAACTTTCCAATTTACTTATATCATAACATTTGCTTTGTTCTGTT
Organism: Bombina bombina; assembly: GCF_027579735.1. Classification (NCBI taxonomy): domain Eukaryota; kingdom Metazoa; phylum Chordata; class Amphibia; order Anura; family Bombinatoridae; genus Bombina; species Bombina bombina. The sequence goes on from NC_069500.1 coordinate 343,765,220, forward strand.
GGTATTCTTGGTTGAAAGCTAAACCTAGTCAGACTCATAAACTAATTTCTAAGCTATTAAAGGCTACCTTCTTATCTCAATGTATGTTGACAGTATTTTACAGTTAGATAGTGCTAGTTTGTGTGTGTCATATAGATAACATTGTGCTCACACCCATGGAGTTATATTATTTATGAGTCAGCACTGATTGGCTAAAATGCAAGGCTGTCAAAAGAACTGAGATAAACGGTTAGTCTGCAGAGGCTTATATATAAGGTAATTACAAAGGTAAAAAAATATATTAATGTAACAGTGTTAGTTATGCAAAACTAGAAACTGGGGAATAAAGGGATTATCTATCTTTATAAACAATTAACATTTTAAAGTTGTCTGTCCCTTTAACCATTTTGACAATGTATTCATGTTCCTAGCCCTGTCAAATTAATTCAGCATAGCAATAATGTTAAAAACAAACAAAACATAAACATTTTTACACCCACCCAGTTCTCTCATTTATTTTTAATTCCTGAATATGAGCCCTGACAGCACAACAAAATGAAGCTAGCACTTGCTGTCAGGTAATCATTATTACTTATACTATCACTTGACAGTTATAATGATATGAAACCCCATAATTACTCTTTCAAATGATGGGTCTAGTGATATACTTCTAAAGTAAGGGAGTAGTAAAGCTCTCTTAAAAATAGCCAGAAGCTCCAAAATACAACCAAAGCCTTGATATATATGACAATAGCCTGCCAGATGATACCCATGTGACTCTTCTTTTGAAAGAGGAGTCCCTGTTTGTTTCAAAAGAGGGGTCACTTGCTGGATAATTTAAGTTGCTGTAATTCCCATTTAAAGCACTAGCAAGTGGTTAATCCTCTCTTTTCTCTTGTTAAGTGTATCCAGTCCACGGATCATCCATTACTTGTGGGATATTCTCCTTCCCAACAGGAAGTTGCAAGAGGATCACCCACAGCAGAGCTGCTATATAGCTCCTCCCCTCACTGCCATATCCAGTCATTCTCTTGCAACTCTCAACAAAGATGGACGTAGTAGAGGAGAGTGGTGTATTATAGTTAGTTTTTTAACTTCAATCATAAGTTTGTTATTTTTAAATGGTACCGGAGTGTACTGTTTCATCTCAGGCAGCATTAGAAGAAGAATCTGCCTGTGATTTCTATGATCTTAGCAGAAGTAACTAAGATCCATTGCTGTTCTCACATATTCTGAGGAGTGAGGTAACTTCAGAGAGGGAATGGCGTGCAGGTTTTCCTGCAATAAGGTATGTGCAGTTAATATTTTTCTAGGGATGGAATTTGCTAGAAAATGCTGCTGATACCGGATTAATGTAAGTAAAGCCTTAAATGCAGTGATAGCGACTGGTATCAGGCTTATTAATAGAGATACATATTCTTATAAAAGTGTAATATAAAACGTTTGCTGGCATGTTTAATCGTTTTTATATATGTTTGGTGACAAAACTTATTGGGGCCTAGTTTTTTTCCACATGGCTGGTTTGATTTTTGCCTAGAAACAGAGGCTTTCCACTGTTGCAATATGAGTGGGAAGGGCCTATTTTAGTGCTTTTCTGTGCAGCTAAAAATACTGACAGACACATTCAGCTTCTTCCTGCATGATCCAGGACATCTCTGAAGGGCTCAAAAGGCTTCAAAGTCGTGTTTGAGGAGGGTAACAATCACAGTAGACTGTGGCAGTTGTTGTGCCTGTGTTTAAAAAACGTTTTTGTAATTTATTATTCTGTTTTTGTTATTAAGGGGTTAATCATCCATTTGCAAGTGGGTGCAATGCTCTGCTGACTTGTTACATACACTGTAAAAATTTTGTTATTTCAAATTTTGTCAAAATTTGTTTCTCTTAAAGGCACAGTAACATTTTTTATATTGCTTGTTAACTTGCTTTAAAGTGTTTTCCAAGCTTGCTAGTCTCATTGCTAGTCTGTACAAACATGTCTGAAACAGAGGATACTTGTTCATTATGTTTAAAAGCCATGGTGGAGCCCCATAGGAGAATGTGTACTAAATGTATTGATTTCACCTTAAACAGTAAAGATCAGTCTTTATCTATAAAAGAATTGTCACCAGAGGGGTCTGTCAAGGGGGAAGTTATGCCGACTAACTCTCCCCACGTGTCGGACCCTTCGCCTCCCGCTCAAGGGACGCACGCTAATATGGCGCCAAGTACATCAGGGACGCCCATAGCGATTACTTTGCAGGACATGGCCGCAATCATGAATAATACCCTGTCAGAGGTATTATCTAGATTGCCTGAATTGAGAGGCAAGCGCGATAGCTCTGGGGTTAGATGAGATACAGAGCGCGTAGATGCTGTAAGAGCCATGTCTGATACTGCGTCACAATATGCAGAACCTGAGGACGGAGAGCTTCAGTCTGTGGGTGACGTCTCTGAATCGGGGAGACCTGATTCAGAGATTTCTAATTTTAAATTTAAGCTTTAGAACCTCCGTGTATTGCTTGGGGAGGTATTAGCTGCTCTGAATGACTGTGACACAATTGCAGTGCCAGAGAAATTGTGTAGGCTGGATAAATACTATGCAGTGCCGGTGAGTACTGATGTTTTTCCAATACCTAAAAGGCTTACAGAAAGTATTAGTAAGGAGTGGGATAGGCCCGGTGTGCCCTTTTCCCCACCTCCTATATTTAGAAAAATGTTTCCAATAGATGCCACTACACGGGACTTATGGCAGACTGTCCCTAAGGTGGAGGGAGCAGTTTCTACTTTAGCAAAGCGTACCACTATCCCGGTTGAGGACAGTTGTGCTTTTTCAGATCCAATGGATAAAAAATTAGAGGGTTACCTTAAGAAAATGTTTATTCAACAAGGTTTTATTTTACAGCCCCTTGCATGCATTGCGCCTGTCACTGCTGCGGCGGCATTCTGGTTTGAGGCCCTGGAAGAGGCCATCCATACAGCTCCATTGACTGAAATTGTTGACAAGCTTAGAACTCTTAAGCTAGCTAACTCATTTGTTTCTGATGCCATTGTTCATTTGACTAAACTAACGGCTAAGAATTTCGGATTCGTCATCCAGGCGCGTAGGGCGCTATGGCTCAAATCCTGGTCAGCTGATGTGACTTCAAAGTCTAAATTACTCAACATTCCTTTCAAGGGGCAGACCTTATTCGGGCCTGGTTTGAAAGAAATTATTGCTGACATTACTGGAGGTAAGGGTCATACCCTTCCTCAGGACAGGGCCAAATCAAAGGCCAAACAGTCTAATTTTCGTGCCTTTCGAAATTTCAAGGCAGGTGCAGCATCAACTTCCTCTGCTTCAAAACAAGAGGGAACTTTTGCTCAAATCCAAGCAGGCCTGGAAACCTAACCAGTCCTGGAACAAGGGCAAGCAGGCCAGAAAGCCTGCTGCTGCCTCTAAGACAGCATGAAGGAGCGGCCCCCTATCCGACAACGGATCTAGTAGGGGGCAGACTCTCTCTCTTCGCCCAGGTGTGGGCAAGAGATGTTCAGGATCCCTGGGCGTTGGAGATCATATCTCAGGGATATCTTCTGGACTTCAAAGCTTCTCCTCCACAAGGGAGATTTCACCTTTCAAGATTATCTGCAAACCAGATAAAGAAAGAGGCATTCCTAAGCTGCGTACAAGATCTCCTTGTAATGGGAGTGATCCATCCAGTTCCGCGGACGGAACAAGGACAGGGGTTTTATTCAAATCTGTTTGTGGTTCCTAAAAAAGAGGGAACCTTCAGACCAATTTTGGATTTAAAGATCCTAAACAAATTCCTCAGAGTTCCGTCATTCAAGATGGAAACTATTGAACCATTTTACCCATGATCCAAGAGGGTCAGTACATGACCACAGTGGACTTAAAGGATGCCTACCTTCACATTCCGATTCACAAGAATCATCATCAGTTCCTGAGGTTTGCCTTTCTAGACAGGCATTACCAATTTGTAGCTCTTCCATTCGGGTTGGCTACAGCCCCAAGAATTTTTACAAAGGTTCTGGGCTCACTTCTGGCGGTCCTAAGACCGCGAGGCATAGCGGTGGCTCCTTACCTGGACGATATCCTGATACAGGCGTCAAGCTTTCAAATTGCCAAATCTCATACAGAGATAGTTCTGGCATTCCTGAGGTCGCATGGGTGGAAAGTGAACGAAGAAAAGAGTTCTCTATCTCCTCTCACAAGGGTTTCCTTCCTAGGGACTCTAATAGATTCTGTAGAAATGAAAATTTACCTGACGGAGTCCAGGTTATCAAAACTTCTAAATGCTTGCCGTGTTCTTCACTCCATTCCGCGCCCCACGGTGGCTCAGTGCATGGAAGTAATCGGCTTAATGGTAGCGGTGATGGACATAGTGCCATTCGCGCGCCTGCATCTCAGACCGCTGCAATTATGCATGCTCAGTCAGTGGAATGGGGATTACACAGATTTGTCCCCTCTACTAAGTCTGGATCAGGAAACCAGAGATTCTCTTCTCTGGTGGTTATCTCGGGCCCATCTGTCCAAGGGTATGACCTTTCGCAGACCAGATTGAACAATTGTAACAACAGATGCCAGCCTTCTAGGTTGGGGTGCAGTCTGGAACTTCCTGAAGGCTCAGGGTTCATGGACTCAGGAGGAGAAACTCCTCCCAATAAATATTCTGGAGTTAAGAGCAATATTCAATGCTCTTCTGGCTTGGCCTCAGCTAGCAACACTGAGGTTCATCAGATTTCAGTCGGACAACATCACGACTGTGGCTTACATCAACCATCAAGGGGGAACCAGGAGTTCCCTAGCGATGTCAGAAGTCTCCAAGATAATTCGCTGGGCAGAGACTCACTCTTGCCACCTGTCAGCGATCCATATCCCAGGTGTAGAGAACTGGGAGGTGGATTTTCTAAGTCGTCAGACTTTTCATCCGGGGGAATGGGAACTCCATCCAGAGGTGTTTGCTCAATTGGTTCTCCGTTGGGGCAAACCAGAATTGGATCTCATGGCGTCTCGCCAGAACGCCAAGCTTCCTTGTTACGGATCCAGGTCCAGGGACCCAGAAGCGGCACTGATAGATGCTCTAGCAGCGCCTTGGTTCTTCAACCTGGCTTATGTGTTTCCACTGTTTCCTCTGCTCCCTCGTCTGATTGCCAAAATCAAACAGGAAAGAACATCGGTGATATTGATAGCGCCTGCGTGGCCACGCAGGACCTGGTATGCAGACCTAGTGGACATGTCATCCTTTCCACCATGGACTCTGCCTCTGAGACAAGACCTTCTAATACAAGGTCCTTTCAATCATCCGAATCTACTTTCTCTGAGACTGACTGCATGGAGATTGAATGCTTGATCCTATCAAAGCGTGGCTTCTCTGAGTCAGTAATTGATACCTTAATACAGGCACGAAAGCCTGTCACCAGGAAAATTTACCACAAGATATGGCGTAAATATATTCATTGGTGTGAATCCAAGAATTACTCATGGAGTAGGGTTAGGATTCCTAGGATATTGTCCTTCCTCCAAGAGGGTTTGGACAAAGGATTATAAGATAGTTCTTTAAAGGGACAGATTTCTGCTCTGTCTATTCTTTTACACAAGCGTCTGGCAGAAGTTCCAGACGTTCAGGCATTTTGTCAGGCTTTGGTTAGAATTAAGCCTGTGTTTTAACCTGTTGCTCCTCCATGGAGCTTAAACTTGGTTCTTAAAGTTCTTCAAGGGGTTCCGTTTGAACCCCTTCATTCTATTGATATCAAACTTCTTTCATGGAAAGTTCTTTTTCTGATGGCTATTTCCTCGTCTCGAAGAGTCTCGGAGTTATCTGCCTTACATTGGGATTCTCCTTATCTGATCTTTCATTCAGATAAAGTTGTTCTGCGTACAAAACCTGGGTTTTTACCTAAGGTGGTTTCTAACAAGAATATCAATCAAGAGATTGTTGTTTTATCATTATGTCCTAATCCTTCTTCAAAGAAGGAACGTCTTTTGCATAATCTAGACGTAGTCCGTGCCTTGAAGTTTTACTTACAGGCTACTAAAGTTTTTCACCAAACATCTAACCTGTTTGTTGTTTACTCTGGACAGAGGAGAGGTCAGAAGGCCTCGGCAACCTCTCTTTCTTTTTGGCTTCGGAGTATAATCCGTTTAGCCTATGAGACTGCTGGACAGCAGCCTCCTGAAAGGATTACAGCTCATTCTACTAGAGCTGTGGCTTCCACCTGGGCGTTTAAAAATGAGGCCTCTGTTGAACAGATTTGCAAGGCTGCAACTTGGTCTTCCCTTCATACTTTTTCCAAATTTTACAAATTTGATACTTTTGCTTCTTCGGAGGCTGTTTTTGGGAGAAAGGTTCTACAGGCAGTGGTTCCTTCCGTTTAAGTTCCTGCCTTGTCCCTCCCATCATCCGTGTACTTTAGCTTTGGTATTGGTATCCCACAAGTAATGGATGATCCGTGGACTGGATACACTTAACAAGAGAAAACATAATTTATGCTTACCTGATAAATTTATTTCTCTTGTAGTGTATCCAGTCCACGGCCCGCCCTGTCCTTTTCAGGCAGGTCTAAATTTTAATTAAACTACAGTCACCACTGCACCCTATGGTTTCTCCTTTCTCGGCTTATTTCGGTCGAATGACTGGATATGGCAGTGAGGGGAGGAGCTATATAGCAGCTCTGCTGTGGGTGATCCTCTTGCAACTTCCTACAAGAGAAATAAATTTATCAGGTAAGCATAAATTATGTTTTTTTATATGTGAGGCATTGTGTAACTGTTGTATGCTGTTTTTAGGGATAGGGGCTCCTCCACTGCCCTGATACAGTGAACATATTATTTACTAAGGTGACTATCATTTTGATTACAATCTTCTAGTAAGACAGGTGTATGAGGTCCTCATTTGAAAGAGAGGGCTCCCCTCTTTCCAAATTGTGATCTCATTCTCCTCTTTATTTTGTTAGGGGGTAGCAGGGACTTCAATAGAGAGTAATTTCCTCTTCCCCATAAACAAATTAAATTGGAGAACATTTTAAATATACTCTACTACTAAGAAAAGTATATAAATGTAAATTATACCTTGTACTCTTAGGCCATTACTTTGAATAAATTGGTGCTGTGAGGATTCCTATATGTGACTGTTTGTGTAAGTAGCAACCCCTGTGTTCCAACCTGCATCAGCTAGAGGAATAATAATTGCTTTGATGATGGACCGTGTAAAGACTAAAGGAGCCATTAGAGTGGAAAATGGCATACTCTAATTTGTTAGAGCAGGGGCGTGCCCAGGCAGCGATCATGGAAGGTTGCAATACTAGGAGCTGCGAGCAGATAATTAGTTAATAATCTAAATGGATTTATACCAACCACCCCTGAAAGTGCCAGTTATTTAATTGCACTTTATCCACTTGCACGCTGGTCTGGGCCGTTGAAGCTTTGGTCTGGGCTGTTGAAGCTTATCTAGGACACAGTTATCGCATCTCCTGCAAAACAGATGAAACAAAGTGCCTCTACATTTATTGCTGACAATCAGGTTGTGAGCTCTTGGGTCAGCTATGAGGACTTGCACCGGTGAAATGAGGCTTGTGTTGCAGAAACCGATCTTCGCGGAAGTGATAAGGATCCAGTTAAGACACTCAACCCAGTTAATCACACTTTGGGGCAGATTTATCAAGCAGCGAATGCTGCAAAATACACCCAAAGTTTCAGGATACGATTGGGATGATTGACACCCCTGCTAGCGGCTGATTGGCCAAGAATGTGAAGGGGGCGGCATTGCACAAGCATTTCACAAGAAATGCTTGTGCAGTGATAAATGCCGACAGCGTATGCTGTCAGCATTTATCGATGTTGGGCGGACATGATCCGCTACAGCGGATCATGTCCGGCCGACATTTGATAAATCTACCCCTATATCTTTACCGCTGTTACCCAGCTTTGAACAGAGAGCAGAAAATTACCTTAACCAATCCCTAATTAATACTGGAGCACCTGAGGTGAAACAGGGGAGGGCCTCCTTTTCTTATGTTCCGGATAGTTTCTGTACCCTACTGGGACACATTGCTATAAACAAACCTGCTGGGCAGAAAAGTAGGTGTAGGTTAAATGTTTATATTCTCCAGGTGCCCCCTAATTCCAACAAGACGAACAGGCTAAATCTACTCCTGAGAATAATTTGATGGTCTTATTTGTGGGACTTGAGTAGACTCAATTGCAAAGAGTAGTGTTTTGCCAATACGCCTTAGTCTCCCTTTTCACATTAAACACCTCTATTTATTGAATCTTCATCCAGACATTATGATACTTTTCACTATATGGGAATATGAAATATTTACAAGACGTACTATTTTGGGGTTTATATTTCTCCTTCTCTCTTTTTGTACTTATTATGCAGTACAGCTCTGATATTTCTCATGTTGATTTCTTTATGATTATAGCGCAAGCTATAGCAACAATTACTTTTCGGGGCGACAGCCATTTTGAAAAATATTTACATGTGTCTTCAGCTAATTTAACTTATTCTCTTTCAATACTGTTGTAGCCATTAGGCTATTCAATAGTCATTTATTCTAGATATAAACTATGTTTCTCTTGCAAGGTGTATCCAGTCCACGGATTCATCCTTTACTTGTGGGATATTCTCATTCCCTACAGGAAGTGGCAAAGCGAGCACACAGCAAAGCTGTCCATATAGCTCCCCCTCTACCTCCACCCCCCAGTCATTCTCTTTGCCGGCTCTAAGCACTAGGGTCTCTCTACGGGAGGGTAAAGTGAATGTGGTGTTAGAGTTGTTTCTAACAAGAATATTAACCAGGAAATAGTTGTTCCTTCTCTGTGTCCTAATCCATCTTCGAAGAAGGAACGTCTATTACACAATCTTGATGTAGTTCGTGCTTTAAAGTTCTATTTACAAGCAACTAAGGATTTCAGACAAACATCTTCCTTGTTTGTTATCTATTCTGGTAAGAGGAGAGGTCAGAAAGCGACTGCTACCTCTCTTTCCTTTTGGCTGAAAAGCATCATCCGTTTGGCCTATGAGACTGCTGGCCAGCAGCCTCCTGAAAGAATTACTGCTCATTCTACCAGAGCAGTGGCTTCCACATGGGCTTTCAAAAATTAGGCTTCTGTTGAACAGATTTGTAAGGCAGCGACTTGGTCTTCACTGCATACTTTTGCCAAATTTTACAAATTCGATACTTTTGCTTCTTCGGAGGCTATTTTTGGGAGAAAGGTTTTGCAAGCAGTGGTGCCTTCCGTTTAAGGTACCTGTCTTGTTCCCTCCCTTCATCCATGTCCTAAAGCTTTGGTATTGGTATCCCACAAGTAAAGGATGAATCCGTGGACTGGATACACCTTGCAAGAGAAAACAGAATTTATGCTTACCTGATAAATTACTTTCTCTTGCGGTGTATCCAGTCCACGGCCCGCCCTGGCATTTAAGTCAGGTAAAAAATTTTTTGTTTAAACTACAGTCACTACTGCACCCTATGGTTTCTCCTTTTTCTTCCTAAGCTTTGGTCGAATGACTGGGGGTGGAGGTAGAGGGGGAGCTATATGGACAGCTTTGATGTGTGCTCTCTTTGCCACTTCCTGTAGGGAATGAGAATATCCCACAAGTAAAGGATGAATCCGTGGACTGGATACACCGCAAGAGAAAGTAATTTATCAGGTAAGCTCTTTTCCAGATATGTTAGGTTTTATATTTTTATATGTGAAGCTGCCTCTCTTTATTATATGTTTTTCAAAATGCACATAGCACTCTCTAACCTATATACCTATATACGGCGTTCATAAGCTTATTTATTTATTTATCTGGCCTTTATACCAAGTTTCCCTTTACAGTATATGCCTACTGTTTATTCTTTGTATTTGCATAGAAATGGTGGCTGATACTTTTAGCTAGTGCCAACAATTATATTTCATTTTATAATATATATTCTAAGCTAGGGGGTGGCAATATTGCTGAGCTGTCGGCATCCGGCACAGCAGAGCATATCTAGTCTCTACCATATGCTGTATACCTCTTCTTTTTTTTTTAGAGCATGTATATTTATCACTACCGACCCTGCAACTCTATGGGGCCTATCTATCAAGCTCCGAATGGAGCTTGATGCCCCGTGTTTCTGGTGAGCCTTCAGACTCGCCAGAAACAGCAGTTATGAAGCAGCGGTCACAAAGACCGCTGCTCCATAACCTGTCCACCTGCTCTGAGCAGGCGGACAGACATCACCGGAAATCAACCTGATCGAGTACGATCCGGTTGATTGACACCTCCCTGCTGGTGGCCGATTGGCTGCGAGTCTGCAGGGGGTGGCGTTGCACCAGCAGCTCTTGTGAGCTGCTGGTGCAATGCTGAATACGGAGAGCGTATTGCTCTCCGTATTCAGCTAGGTCTGGCGGACCTGATCCACACTGTCGGATCAGGTCCGCCAGACCTTGTTAAATAGAGGCCTATGTGTTTATCCCATGAAAATGTGTTAAACACATGGTTAAAATACTGCTCATGAGCCACAGAGAACTGCTGGTTTAGACTGAAAACAGCCAGTGAGCCAATCAGCAGTGGTATCTGCACAAACCAGCTGCTCGATTGGCCCTCGAGATCAACAGTTCTCTGCAGCTCCCAACTAGCACTTTAACCCCTTTGCACTTAAATATAGAATATCCGAGTCACTAGTGATAAAAATACATGCCCTAACAACTTAAGAGCATGTCATTTTCCATTATAATGGCCATTTAAAGTGAATAAAATCTCTCATGTAACAAGAATTGAATACATTTTAGGCTACTTAGTTTTGATTATTTGTATAGCAAAGTTTGTGTAATACTTATTTAAAGAGGTACAATTTGTTTTACTATATTACTATATCTGTGTGTATGTGTGTATATTTATATATATATATATATATATATATATATATATATATATATATATATATATATATATATAAAATCAACAGTACAGTGAATAAAACACATACTTTGTCAGCTAAAAATGTAATAAACACCCCTAAGCAATCTACAGAATTTGGCGTGGAATTGAACTGTTTATTAATTTCACAAGGGACCGCCCAACTGCAGATCTCAATAAGCAACTTGTTTTAAAAAAATTGAGCTTCGTTTACTAAACGATTTATTACAAGGTGGCCCATGAGAGCTCAAAGGTGCCTGATTGCCAATTTCTGCCCACCGGGGAAGATTTTTATGACCATCTTGCCATCTGATGTCTATTTAAATGTAATTAGGAGTAAATGTATGTGTGCTAAATTTACGTGGCGCTTACTAAAGACCATTTTATAGAAAAGAGGGACCTGGTGGAACTGTCTGGGAAAAGAGAACAATAAATATTTCCTTTAGCAAAGGGTCAAGAGGACTAGTTGCTGATACACTTGAGTGAGTCATATTCATTTGTTTTGTTGTTGTTTTTTCCCCTCATCTTTGAAAGTGTGACCTTGTTCCACGACAGCACTAGTAATCACTGTACAGCACAGAAGGTGTTTGATGAAGGTTGTGGGGGTCAGACAGTGTCTAGTAATGATAAACTGCAAGTGAAACGTTACAAATGTACAAGCGTGCTTGCAGCCGCCCAGAAAGGTTAGTAGATGAACAACACTGGTAATCTGTTAGAAACACACAAGCCCCACTATATGTAAAGGACAGTCATTGTGCTTCTAGATTACTAGTTTTTCTTTCTAATGACACGGTGAGACCACAGAGCTGTTAAATACCACTCCCCTTACCCACAACCCCCAGTCATTCTCTTTGCTTGTATCAGTTACAAGGAAGGGGTAAAGTTAGGTGTCTGATTCTTCAATCAAGAGTTTTTTTATTTTTTAAAGCAGAGCAAGTTTGCTTTGTTTTTCTTTGGGGTTTAGCCGTAGTCCACTTCGGTCACTTCAGTAGAGCAGTGGTGGCTTTTAAGCTTTTGGGAACTTGGGGGTATAATCCCCTCTGTGCCTCCCAGGATGTGGATGCTGCCCTTTTTGGTTAAAGACTTTCTAGGTTTACTAACGCCTAGATTTAGAGTTCTGCGTTAGCCGTCAAAACCAGCGTTAGGGGGTCCTAACGCTGGTTTTGGCCGGCCGCTGGTATTTAGAGTCTTGTAGGTAAGGGTCTAACGCTCACTTTCCAGCCGCGACTTTTCCATACCGCAGATCCCTTTACGTCAATTGCGTATCCTATCTTTTCAATGGGATCTTTCTAACGCTGGTATTTAGAGTCTTGGCTGAAGTGAGCGTTAGAACTCTACCGACAAGACTCCAGCCGCAGAAAAAAGTCAGGAGTTAAGAGCTTTATGGGCTAACGCCGGTTCATAAAGCTCTTAACTACTGTGCTCTAAAGTACACTAACACCCATAAACTACCTATGTACCCCTAAACCGAGGCCCCCCCACATCGCCGCCACTCTATTAAAAATTTTTAACCCGCACACCGCCGCCACCTACATTATCCCTATGAACCCCTAATCTGCTGCCCCTAACATCGCCGACACCTACATAATATTTATTACCCCCTAATCTGCCCCCCCCCAACGTCGCCGCTACCTACCTACACTTATTAACCCCTAATCTGCCGACCGGACCTCACCACTACTATAATAAATGTATTAACCCCTAAACCGCCTCACTCCCGCCTCAAAAACCCTATAATAAATAGTATTAACCCCTAATCTGCCCTCCCTATCATCGCTGACACCTAACTTCAAGTATTAACCCCTAATCTGCCGACCGGACCTCGCCGCTATTATAATAAATGTATTAACCCCTAAAGCTAAGTCTAACCCTAACACCCCCCTAAGTTAAATATAATTTAAATCTAACGAAATCAAATAAATCTTATTAAATAAATTATTCCTATTTAAAGCTAAATACTTACCTGTAAAATAAACCCTAATATAGCTACAATATAAATAATAATTATATTGTAGCTATTTTAGGATTTATATTTATTTTACAGGTAACTTTGTATTTATTTTAACTAGGTACAATAGCTATTAAATAGTTAATAATGATTTAATAGCTACCTAGTTAAAATAATTACAAAATTACCTGTAAAATAAATCCTAACCTAAGTTACAATTAAACCTAACACTACACTATCAGTAAATTAATTAAATAAACTACCTACAATTATCTACAATTAAATCAACTAAACTAAATTACAATAAAAACAAACACTAAATTACAAAAAATAAAAAAAGATTACAAGAATTTTAAAATAATTACACCTACTCTAAGCCCCCTAAAAAAAATAACAAAGCCCCCTAAAATAAAAAAAATGCCCTACCCTAATCTAAAGTAAAAAGTTTACAGCTCTTTTACCTTACCAGCCCTTAAAAGGGCCTTTTGCGGGGCATGCCCCAAAGAAAACAGCTCTTTTGCCTGTAAAAAAACATACAATACCCCCCCCCCCCAACATTACAACCCACCACCCACATATCCCTAATCTAACCCAAACCCCCCTTAAAAAACCTAACACTAAGCCCCTGAAGATCTTCCTACCTTGTATTCACCACGCCGGGTATCACCGATCCGTCCAGAAGAGGGTCCGAAGTCTTCATCCTATCCGGCAAGAGGAGGTCCAGAAGAGGCTCCGAAGTCTTCATCCTATCCGGCAAGAAGAGGAGATCCAGACCGGCAAACATCTTCATCTAAGCCAATCAGATTGAGCTCGCATTCTATTGGCTGTTCCGATCAGCCAATAGAATGCAAGCTCAATCTGATTGGCTGATTGGATCAGCCAATCGGATTGAACTTGAATCTGATTGGCTGATTCAATCAGCCAATCAGATTTTTCCTACCTTAATTCAGCTTGGATGACGTCCCTTAAAGGAACCTTCATTTGTCGTCTAGTCGTCGGGAGAAGAGGATGTTCCGGGCCGGAGGTCTTGAAGATGGAGCCGCTCCTCGTCGGATGGATGAAGATAGAAGATGCCGCTTGGATGAAGATGTTTGCCGGTCCGGATCTCCTCTTCTTGCCGGATAGGATGAAGACTTCGGAGCCTCTTCTGGACCTCTTCTTGCCGGATAGGATGAAGACTTCAGACCCTCTTCTGGACGGATCGGTGATACCCGGCGTGGTGAAGACAAGGTAGGAAGATCTTCAGGGGCTTAGTGTTAGGTTTTTTAAGGGGGGTTTGGGTTAGATTATTGGTATGTGGGTGGTGGGTTGTAATGTTGGGGGGGTATTGTATGTTTTTTTACAGGCAAAAGAGCTGTTTTCTTTGGGGCATGCCCCGCAAAAGGCCCTTTTAAGGGCTGGTAAGGTAAAAGAGCTGTAAACTTTTTATTTTAGATTAGGGTAGGGCATTTTTTTATTTTGGGGGGATTTGTTATTTTTTTAGGGGGCTTAGAGTAGGTGTAATTAGTTTAAAATTCTTGGAATCTTTTTTTATTTTTTGTAATTTTGTGTTTGTTTGTTTTTGTAATTTAGTGTTTGGATTTTTTTGTAATTTAGTTTAGTTGATTTAATTGTAGATAATTGTAGGTAGTTTAATTAATTTATTGATAGTGTAGTGTTAGGTTTAATTGTAACTTAGGTTAGGATTTATTTTACAGGTAATTTTGTAATTATTTTAACTAGGTAGCTATTAAATAGTTATTAACTATTTAATAGCCATTGTACCTAGTTAAAATAAATACAAAGTTGCCTGTAAAATAAATATAAATCCTAAAATAGCTACAATGTAATTATTATTTATATTGTAGCTATATTAGGGTTTATTGTACAGGTAAGTATTTAGCTTTAAATAGGAATACTTTAGTTAATAATATTTAATTTATTTCGTTAGAATAAAATTATATTTAACTTAGGGGGGTGTTAGGGTTAGACTTAGCTTTAGAGGTTAATACATTTATTAGAGTAGCGGCGAGGTCCGGTCGGCAGATTAGGGGTTAATAAGTGTAGGTAGGTAGCAGCGACGTTGGGGGGGGGGGCAGATTAGGGGTTAATAAATATAATATAGGGGTCGGCGATGTTAGGGGCAGCAGATTAGGGGTACATAGGTATAACGTAGGTTGCGGCGGTGTACGGAGCGGCAGATTAGGGGTTAAAAATAATATGCAGGGGTCAGGATAGCGGGGACGGCAGATTAGGGGTTAATAATTGTAAGGTTAGGGGTGTTTAGACTCGGGGTACATGTTAGGGTGTTAGGTGCAGACTTAGGAAGTGTTTCCCCATAGGAAACAATGGGGCTGCGTTAGGAGTTGAACGCTGCTTTTTTGCAGGTGTTAGGTTTTTTTTCAGCTCAAACTGCCCCATTGTTTCCTATGGGGAAATCGTGCACGAGCATGTTTTTGAAGCTGGCCGCGTCCGTAAGCAACGCTGGTATTGAGGGTTGAAGTGGCGGTAAATATGCCTCTACGCTCCCTTTTTGGAGCCTAACGCAGCCCTTCAGACAACTCTAAATACCAGCGTTGTTTAAAAGGTGCGGGGGAAAAAAGACACGCGTAGCTAACGCACCCCTTCTAACGCAAAACTCTAAATCTAGGCGTTAGACTTTTTTCTTTATCCACAGGTCCATGTTAAAAAGGAATCCTTGCAAGCCTAGTGAGCTGCCTTGCTGCCGGGCAGTATGTGTTGGTGGTAAGTGCTATTTTTATTTTTTCTGCTGAGGAGCACAGGAAACAGTTTGGCACTTATGGGGTTAATCCTGCTTATGTGCTTATGTGCAGGAACATTATTTTGGCAGTACGTGAGGCACTGTGTGAGGATGGCTGTTAAGGGGTTTCCCTGTTGAGGCTCATGTTTTAAGAATGTGTTGACATTTTATGTTTTACTTATGTAGCTGTGGTTGTATTTGGCTGCTTGGTAGCGTGACAATCTCTGCTTTTTTCTCCAGGCGGCGGTTGATGATGTTTGTTTAATGCCGGTCGGGAGGTGGGAGGCATGTCCACGATGGGTGGAGCTTTTTTGGCACAAGTTTTTCACGCGTCCCTCAGTGTGTTTTAGGAGCTGCGGGAGTAGGGCTCACTTTAGCTGTGGTCTGCTGATTATTATGTGTATTCAGACCGGGTGCCGTTTTTTCCCTTGAAGTCTGGACTGTTGGGCTATTCCGGTTGAAGGAGTTCAGGTAAGCACCTCAGCGTGTTGAGGTGTGGAGGTGTTCTGCAGGGTTCCTGGATTATTTTTTTTTGCTTTTCATTTTTTTATAAAAGTAATAACTTTATTTAAAGAGACAGTAACAATTTTATTTTGTGGTAGTTTTTTTCACTCAAATTTAATTTTTTTGTTTAGATTCTGTGTAAAATGGACCAAGAGGACTTGCAAGCTGTGACCTGTAATTTATGTTTGGATGCTAATGTGGAGCCTCCTATCCCTTTCTGTCCCTCATGTATAGAGAGGACTGTACAGTATAGGGATAGGCTTTTTGATCCTGAGCCTTCATTTTCCAGGGAGACTGTTGTTCAGGAGCCTCCTGTTCAAGATGTAACGCAGCTTTCTCCCCAATCATCCCAATCTCAATCCTCTTCACATGCAGTGCCCTGCATCTCGTCTCAAGTTGTTTTTTCTTTGCAGGATATGGCTACTCATATATCCTCTGCTGTATCTGAGGCTTTGTCTGTGTTTCCTGTGTTGCAGGGTAAGTGTAAAAGGAGTTCTGAGTCTGTTGCAACTCTGTCTAATGTTTCTTCTCAAAGGATTGAGGAAGAAGATATTTCAGTAGCGTTTGAAGGTGAGATTTCAGACTCTGATAGTGTGTTTCCTTTGGCGGATTCTGAGGTGGTTTCTTTCAGATTTAAGCTGGAGCACCTCAGGGAGGTTTTAGCTACTTTAGATGACTCTTATTCTATGGTCATAGTTACTCCCAAGAAGGCTAGTAAACTTAACAAGTTTTTTGAAGTTCCTTCTGTGGCGGAGGTTTTTCCTGTTCCAGATCGCATTTCAGAAATTATTGCACGGGAGTGGGAGAAGCCTAGTATTCCTTTTTCCCCCTCTCCACTTTTTAGAAGATGTTTCCTATTGTGGACTCTATTAAGGAATCTTGGCAGACGGTTCCTAAGGTAGAGGAAGCTATTTCCACTTCCACTATTTCCACTTCCACTATTTCCACTAGCTAAGAGGACCACTATTTCTATTGAGGATAGTTGTTCTTTTAAGGATCCCATGGATAAGAAATTAGAAGCTTTGCTTAAAAGGATGTATGTTCACCAGGGGTTCCAGTGGCAACCTGTTGCGTGTATTGCTACACTTACCAATGCAGCTGCATATTGGTTTGATGCATTGTCTGATTCTATTCAACAGGAATCTCCTCTAGAGGAAATTCAAGATAGAATTAAGGCTTTAAGATTGGTTAATTCTTTTATTGCGGACGCTTCTTTACAGGTCATCAAGTTGTGAGCAAAGATCTCCAGCTTTGCTGTTTTGGCACGTAGGGCTTTATGGTTAAAGTATTGGTCTGCGGATGTATCATCTAAATCTAAGCTTTTATCAATTCCTTACAAGGGGAAGACCTTGTTTGGGCCTGGTTTGGCTGAGATTATTTCTGATATCACTGGAGGGAAGGGTCATTCTCTTCCTCAGGATAGGAGAAGTAAACAGAAGGGTCGTCAGAGTAATTTTCCTTCCTTTCGTAATTTCTCTGGTAAGTCTTCCTCCTCCTTCTCCAAGCAGGATCAGTCCAAGTCCTCTTGGAAGTCCAATAAGTCCTGGAGCAAGGGGAAGTAATCTAAGAAGCCTGCTACTGATTCAAAGTCAGCATGAAGGGTCTGCCCCCGATCCGGAGATGGATCACATGGGGGGCAGGCTGTCTTTGTTTGCTCAAGCCTGAGTAAAGGATGTTCCAGATCCCTGGGTCGTAGATATTGTGTCCCAGGGATATAAGCTGGAGTTAAAAAAATTTCCTCCCAGGGGCAGGTTTCATCTGTCAAGGTTATCTGTAAACCAGATAAAAATAGAGGCATTCTTAAGTTGTGTTCAGGATCTTTCCAACATGGGAGTGATAGTTACTGTTCCAGTTCAGGAGCAGGGACTAGGTTTCTATTCCAATCTGTTCATTGTTCCAAAAAAGGAGGGAACTTTCAGACCCATCCTGGATCTCAAGTGTGTAAACAAGTTTCTCAGAGTTCTGTCTTTCAAGATGGAGACTATTCGGTAAATTCTTCCTCTGGTTCAAGATGGTCAATTCATGACTACAGTAAATCTGAAGGATGCGTATCTGCATATTCCCATCCACAAGGATCATCACAAGTTTTTTGAGATTTGCTTTTCTAGACCAACATTTTCAGTTTGTGGCTCTCCCCTTTGGTATTGCAACAGCTCCCAGGGTGTTTTAAAAGGTTCTGGGTGCGTTGCTGGCAGTTCTCAGATTGCAGGGAGTTGCAGTAGCTTCTTATCTGGACGACATTCTAGTTCAAGCGCCATCTTTTCAACTAGCAAACTCCCACACAGAGTTGTTGTTGTCCTTTCTGCGCTCCCACGGTTGGAAGGTGAATTTAGGAAAAAGTTCCTTGGTTCCGGCTACAAGAGTGGTATTTTTGGGAACCATTATAGACTCTCTGGAAATGAAGATCTTTTTGACAGAGGCAAGAAAGTCAAAAATGTTGAATTCATGTCTAGCTCTTCAGTCATCTCCTTGGCCGTCGGTGGCCCAGTGTATGGAGATTATTGGTCTGATGGTTTCGGTTATGAACATCATTCCATTTGCCCGGTTTCATCTCAGACCTCTGCAGTTATGCATGCTGAGACAGTGGAACAGGAATTATATGGATCTATCTCCAAAAATTGTTTTAGATCAGACGGCAAGAGATTCTATTCCGTGGTGGTTGTCTCAGGGTCGTCTCTCCCAGGGAACCTGTTTTCGCAGGCCTACCTGGGTGATTGTGACCACGAATGCCAGTCTGCTGGGTTGGGGAGATGTCTGGGGTTCTCTGAAGGCTCAGGGTCTGTGGACCCGGGAGGAATCGGTTCTTCCTATAAATGTCTTAGAGTTGAGGGCAATCTTCAATGCTCTCATATCCTGGCCTCAATTGGCTTCAACCCAGTTTATCAGATTTAATTCGGACAATATAACGTCTGTGGCTTACATCAATCATCAGGGGGGTACTCGGAGTTCCTTGGCGATGAAGGAGGTAGCCAGGATTATTCATTGGGCAGAGGTTCACAATTGCTGTCTGTCTGCGATTCACATTTCAAGGGTGGAAAATTGGGAAGCAGACTTTCTGAGCAGACAGTCTTTTCATCCGGGGGAGTGGGAACTTCATCTGGAGGTGTTTTCCAGTTTGATCCTCAGGTGGGGTCTTCCGGAATTGGATCTTATGGCATCTTGTCACAATGCCAAGCTTCCAAAGTACGGGTCGAGGTCAAGGGATCCTCAAGCTCTTCTAATAGATGCTCTGGCAGTTCCCTGGAAGTTTTGCCTGGCATATGTGTTTCCTCTGTTTGCCCTTCTTCCTTGGGTCATTGCTCGGATCAGGCAAGAGAGGGTGTCAGTGATTCTCATAGCACCGGCTTGGACTCGCAGGATCTGGTATGCAGATCTGGTGGAAATGTCATCGTCTCCACCATGGAGTCTTCCGTTGAGGAAGGAGCTTCTACTTCAGGGTCCCTTCCTTCATCCAAATCTTGTTTCTCTGAAGCTGACTGCTTGGAGATTGAATGATTGATTCTTTCTAAGCGTGGTTTTTCTGAGTCGGTTGTTGAGACTATGATTCAGGCGCGTAAGCCTGTGACTAGAAAGATTTATTACAAGATATGGCGTAAATATCTGTATTGGTGTAAATCTAAGGATTCTGGAGAAAGGTTTGTCTGCTAGTACCCTGAAGGGTAAAAATTCTGCTTTATCTATTTTGTTACATAAACGCCTGGCGGATGTGCCAGATGTTCAGTCTTTTTATCAGGCCTTGGTTAGAATTCGGACTCCTCCTTGGAGTCTTAACTTAGTTCTCAGAGTTCTTCAACAGGCTCCGTTTGAGCCTATGCATTCTTTGGATATTAAAGGGACACTGACACTAAACCCACATTTTTTCTTTCGTGATTCAGATAAAGCATGCAATTTTAAACAACTTTCTAATTTACTCCTATTATCAATTTTTCTTTGTTCGCTTGCTATCTTTATTTAAAAAAGAAGTCATCTAAGCTTTTTTATGGTTCAGAATTCTGGACAGCAATTTTTTTATTGGTGGATGAATTTATCCACCAATCAGCAAGGACAACAAAAAATGGGCCGGCATCTAAACTTACATTCTTGCATTTCAAATATAGATACCAAGAGAATAAAGAAAATTTGATAATAGGAGTAAATTAGAAAGTTGCTTAAAAGGTAATGCTCTATCTGAATCACGAAAGAAAAAATTTGGGTTCAGTGTCCCTTTAAGTTGTTAACCTAGAAGGTTTTGTTTTTGGTTGCTATCTCTTCGGCTCGAAGATTTTCATAGCTCTTTGTGTTGCAATGTGAGTCTCCTTTTCTTATTTTTCATTCTAACAAAGTAGTACTTCGTACTGCATTATGTTTTCTTCCCAAGGTTGTTTCTGATAAGAATATTAATCAGGAAATTGTGGTTCCTTCTTTGTGTCCTAAACCTTCTTTCTTATTTGTTGTTTTTTATGGGAAGCGTAAAGGTCAGAAAGCTACGGCTACTTCTCTTTCGTGTTGGTTGAGGAGTGTTATTCGCTTGGCATATGAAACTGCTGATCAGCAGCCTCCTGAAAGAATCATGGCACATTCCACGAGGGCTGTTTCTTCTACTTGGGCTTTCAAAAATGGTGCTTCTGTAGATCAGATTTGCAAGGCTGCCATTTGGTCATCTTTACATACTTTTTCTAAATTTTCTAAATTTGACACTTTTTCTTCTGCTGAGGCTGTTTTTGGGAGAAAGGTTCTTCAAGCAGTGGTGCCTTCTGTTTAGGTTAAATGTCTTGTCCCTCCCTTATCATCCGGGTCCTCTAGCTTGGGTACTGATTCCCAATAGTAATTATGATGATCCGTGGACTGACTGTGTCATTAGAAAGAAAATGAAAACCTGATAAATTTGTTTCTTTCTTGACATGGTGAGTCCACGGCCCGCCCTGTTTTTTCAGACAGTTTATTTTTTTTCATAAACCTCAGGCACCTCTGCACCTTATATTACTTTCTTTCTTCTTTTCCTTTTGTCGAATGACTGGGGGTTGTGGGTAAGGGGAGTGGTATTTAACAGCTTTGCTGTGGTGCTCTTTGCCTCCTCCTGCTGATCAGGAGTGATATTCCCAATAGTAATTATGATGATCCGTGGACTCACCGTGTCAAGAAAGAAACAAATTTATCAGGTAAGCATAAATTTCATTTTTTTTTATAAATCTGCTTGAAATGTGTAAGAAAAAATCAGTAATTGAGTAATAAACAAAGCAATATGAGCTTGAATACAGCACTGTACTTGCAGGATGACTAATTATGCAGAGACTTACTATTTAAAAATAAATTTTCTGAATTATTGGTATTATCACATTTAAAGGGCCATTTTAGTAATTACATGAAATGCTCACACATATTAATACATGAGCTTAGACCAACATAACCTGCCTTAAAGACTTCTACTCTAACAGCCAACTGTGCCCCCACTCAGACATGCTCACCCTCCCTGCCCTAACCCCTAAATTCCAGTTTGACCTGCACCGGTTGAGATCCTTGATGAAATCTTGGGGCTTCCTGAGTGACAGTTTGCGTACCCCTACACTCTGGGAGACAAGGTGGGCGACTAACTTACAGCTCTACAAACCGCTTTCTACACATTATAGATGTCTTATAGAGGGGTTAATCCCTTCCAAAACGGTACACATGGAGGCATGGGAAAGAGAACTACAGTTAACATTTTTGCCGGAAGACTGGATGGACACGATTAGCCACACTAAAAAAGCAATTCACTGTGTCATGCTGTATGAACTATATTTCAAGATCATAACCCGGTGGCATTTGGTACCCACAAAGCTGCAGAAACTTTTTCCTGATCATTCTCCTATGTGCTGGAGGGGATGCAGAGAACTGGGAACCCCCCTACATATGTGGTGGTCTTGCCCAAAACTAGATAGCTACTGGTCCAAAGTAGGATTAATTTGTAAAGACTTAGGCTTCTCAGAGAAGTTGACCCCAGCCTTGGTGATGCTACATCTGGGAATAGGGAAATTCCCTAAACCCAAGCAGTATCTTTTATTGTATATCCTCACCTCGGCTAAATTACTAATTGCAAGAAACTGGAAAAAAGGTTCATCCCCCTAACAGCTTAGGTGTAGTAGACTGTGTGAACTATATCAAGTCCATGGAAGACTACGTCTTCAGAGTACAAAGGCAAATGACCGACTTCTGCCTTATATGGGAACCTTGGGAGTCCCTTATGGATAGTAAAAGAACATAAGCCAGTGAATATATTGAAGCTGATGAATCACTGATTCATAGTGGCTCCTCTGCCTTTCTCCCCCCCATCGCCCCCAATCCCTAGCCTGACCCCCAATACCCCCTTGCCCTCCCCTCCCTTATCAAACCTGGTGTGAAGGACAAGTGAAGTGATATACTGATTGAGTATTAAAGTTGAGAGAAACCTTGGGCTTCCCTCAAACGAAGTTGTTAAGGCTTACCTGGCAGGAGAAACTTGGAAGGCTATGTTAATGTAATTAAGGCTATATTTTCAAATGTTTGCCCTGTTTAAGAAAAAAAGACCAGCCTCTGTAAAAACGAGGTAGTAAGATTTGTTATGCTTCTCTGTATTGTTTTCCTTTTTATATATTGTTTCTTTATGCTCACATGGAGCAAGTATAACAGAATGCATAAGCTGTACTGTGCAATGTTGACCTCAATAAAAAAATTATGGAAAAAAAATATATATATATACTGTATGTATATATGTATGTGTGTGTGTGTATATATATATATATATATAGAGAGAGAGAGAGAGAGAGAGAGAAGAAAGAGGCAGCGCATATAGCACCCTACAGTTGAGGTGGTATTTTTTTTCTTTTAATCGCCACAGCCAAAAGTAAAAATCACAAATAACAACCCTACTGAAAGATGGAGCAAAGCAATGACTAACAAATGAAAATGTAAATGGTCTTTTAATGCTTAACGTGTGAATATATATTTATACACACACACATATATAAGTGTGTATACTATACATAGCCCCCGATAAAATAAATATATATTGCTGACTTCCGGTGGGCGGGCACTGGCAACGGACGCATCTGTGAGAGCTCCGCTGTCGGCTCCTAGTATTAGGCAGCAATTTCCACTAAAAGTAGCCCATTAAGCCTATATCCTTGGCAGAGTGACCCTAACCTCTGTCCGGACACGCAGCGGCAAGGAGATTTTCTAACTTCTCCCCCACCGGAGCGCGGACAAGCAAAGAGCAGTAACGGAGGAACGGCAGCCAGAACGGCTCAGCTACCGCTGGAATTAACTCCACTCCTCTGCAGGTAGCTAAGTGAAATAGCCAAAAAGGCACGGGAGAGAAATCAGCAGCTGTAAGGCTGCGGTAGGAACTAACTTACAGAGGTCAGTAGTGGCGGCCATTTTCCCTGCACGCAGCAAAACTTTTCCTCTTAGTGACACATCAGCCTGTCACTGCAAAGTATACACAGCACCATAATAACAGGCTCCTGAGAGGAGGGGAGAAGTGTTAGCCCCTTCAGTGTATTTAGTGTGGTGGGAAACTGTCTTAAGACTGCACAGAACCAAACGTTATCGGCACAACCCCTCACATACACGCAGGTGAAGCAACATAACACAACTCCTGTGGGGAACAAGGGAGATAAGACTTGTATTACAGGGCCTGCACCCACTAAAGGGCTGGAAGAATAGAAGGGAGGATCAGGCCCCCTATGATCTAAATAAAGTGAGTGTCGCCATTATTTTTCTGACATCTTTTAGCCCCCGGTGGGCAGCAGGCGATATGAAGAGATAAACTCTGAGGGGCCCGCCCTGAAACCCCCCCCCAGAATTCTCCTAGGCTATCTATTGCCCTGACTTGATCCTTGCAAGCCATACAATCCTAAGAAGTGGTGCTGGTCCTAGTACTGGGACACCCTTTGTCTGTATGCAAAAGTATTACACTCCATATAATAAAAGAACTGATAACATGTCCAAGCAACGCCAGCATGAAAGACGGCAAAAAAGCCAAGCTGAAGTGCACGCACCGCTTGCGGCGGCGATGGAGCTTCCAGATCCTTTACCGCAAGACACCCACCCAATAGTTTCACAGCTGTCTGCTTTATTTCTACCAAAAATTGAGCAATTACAAACGGGACTAGACACCTTATCCTCAGATTTTAAGATCTTTTCTACACGTCTAAACACAGTTGAGCAAAAGGTAGCAGACACAGAGGTACAGCAGAGGGAATCAGCACTAGACATCACGCAACTACAACGCCAAAATAAAGCTTTAATGTCTAAAATAGAGGATCTGGAAAACAGATCCCGGCGGAACAACATCCGTGTGGTGGGGTTATCTGAAATGGTTCCAGGTTCGGCCCTAATGGAATTTGCAGAGAAAGAACTCCCGAGACTTCTGGGTATGACCGAATCAGATATCCCATGTGTCGCAGAAAGGGCGCACCGCGTGGGTCCTCCACCACCCAACAATGGACAGAAAACCTTATCCAGACAATTGATGATCAAATATCTCAACTTCAAGGACAAAACCCTTATCCTTAAAGCCTACAGACAAACAAAGGAACTAGTTTATGAAGGTTCCAGAATACACCTGTTTCAAGATTACTCGGCTGAAGTGGCAAAGAAGCGCAGAGAATTCTCTCCCTATTGTAGGGAACTTTTGGAAAAAGGTGAATCAGTGTCCCTCTTATACCCGGCAAGACTCAAGCTACAGACCCCTCAGGGTCCGAAATTTTTTGAATCCACCACGCAGCTGCGTGCTTTCATGGCATCACGACATCCATGCAGAATGGATCAAAATGAAGCAGATGGAATTGAGGAGGAAGAGGTCTCTTGAAGCCACAGCAACATTTTATGTGTAACATAAACTGTGAAGGATCTATGATCCTTCACTATAACTGTTGGAGTTTACTAAATCTTGTTTGCAGGGACATGATGGAGGAATGGAGGCTAAGGACATATCTGAAACATGATGTCTGTGGGCATAGCCCGGGACATCATCCCATATCCTTTTTTGCAATATTGGGGGGGGGGGGAGGGGGGGTTCATCGTTCATTATTAGTTGCTTGTTATACTGTGTTATTGCATTAATTCTTTGCTCACTGTTACTGTATTATTGATCTGTTCTTTCCCCGGTCCATTTTTCTCTCAACTGGGTGATATTGTTTTCCCAAAATACGCATTGTAACCAGTTTCTGTCTGCTAGGAATTAATAACTGTTTTATTTTTCATAGCTGTTAGAGATTCGACATAACTCAAACTTTGATTGTTCCTAAAGGGAGAAAACCCCAGGGTGTCAGAACCGTAAGTAGTGAAAGAGATCACACACACAAACATTTTAAGCTTGGTTCACAGGTGGCCTGGGGACAGTATATTGTAGTAGTATCTAATATAAGGGTCATCCCATAAGGGCCCCCTCCTTGCACTAGCCTTGAAGATGGGACTACATATTATCTCATGGAACGTGGGAGGAATCACATCCCCATTGAAAAGAAAGGCTATTTTGAAATATCTGAAATCTAGAAAGGCAGACATAGCGATCCTCCAGGAAACCCATCTGAAACCCATAGAGCACCAAAAGTTGAAACAGGGATGGGTAGGTGAGGTCATCTACACTAAATATGAGAGCAGCAGAGCTAGGGGGGTAGCAATCCTCTTCCGCAAGAATCTAGAATACAACATAACCCACACCGTGTTAGACCCCCAGGGACGATACATTTTACTCAAGCTCACAGTTGATGGAACTCCAATGCTCTTAGGCGGGGTCTATGGTCCCCACACACATAAACAAGCCTTCTGGAGTGAACTTAGAGTACAATTACTGAAAGTTGCAGATGTCCCAATAGTCCTAGGTGGGGATTATAATATTGCGCCACAGACCCCTGCTGACAGATTCCATAATCCACTACACCCACAGTTAGCTCGTAACACCAAACTCAATGCTAGGAGGGACACAAATCTACTTCGTAGGTTCCGAAATGCACTTCTCCTCACTGACATCTGGAGGGATAGAAACCCGGAGGTTAAGAGCTTTACATGTGCCACTCCGGCAAAAGACACTCTATCACGCATAGATTATTTTCTGATTTCTGGGTCCATGAACTCCAGGGTCAGGGACACGGGAATAGATAATCCAGTTCTCTCAGACCATGCCCCAATTACATTAAAGCTACAGCTAGGAGCAGCCAGACCTTTCAGTACCAGATGGTTATTCCCCAAGTATCTAATACATGATGACAACTTCAGGAAACACCTTATAGGGGAGTGGTTAGCGTACGCTAAAACGAATCAGGGACATAGGAACAATCCAGTATTGTTCTGGGAGGCAGCCAAGGCAGTGCTGAGAGGCTCTACGACGACCTATGTCATAAATTTCAAAAAGAAAAAGCAGGTCAGGGAAGAGTTGTTACTCAAGCAACTTTTGAATGCCAGAAATAGATACTTACGTAACCCTACGACAGAGAACAGACTCAAATATCATGACACCAAAGCGCACAGGGATACATACTTAACGCAAACCGTGGCATGGGATGCCACAAGATTACAGGCCAGGTACTACCGTTATGGCAATAAGACAGGAAAGATGCTGGCCAGACTGACCAAACTAAATAGAGGTAGTAACATAATACCGGCTATTAAACACAACGACATGGTTTATACCGACACAACAGGAATACAGAGGGCATTTACGCAATTCTATTCAAAATTGTACACCGCACATGAGGTAGACACAACCATTCGGGAAAATTTTTGGAGAGACATTCCTCTAGCCACTTTAACGGAGCCACAGCGACAAGCGCTAAGCGCAAACATAGCCCCAAGTGAAGTACTTACCTTTATAGGGAAACTTCCTCTGGACAAAGCCCCGGGTCCTGATGGCCTACCCGGGGAGTTTTATAAGATACTTGGGCAAGAAATAGCTGGTCCACTGACTAAGTTGTTTAATGGTATTCTACAAGGAGAAGCCTGCTTGTCACAGAGATTCACAGAAGCAAATATCAGTTTGATTCTCAAACCGGATAGAGACTGCTTGGCCCCGGAATCCTATCGTCCGATTTCATTAATGAATTCGGATTATAAATTGTTCACGAAAATTCTAGCGGACAGGCTAGCAATAGTGCTACCTAACCTCATTCATGAAAACCAGACGGGATTTGTGAAAGGCAGATCTTCGGTAATCAATGTGCGCACCTTACAGTTCCTGCTCACCCATTATCGGGATAGAGCAAGTAAAAATCGGGTACCGCAACAAGACGAAGCATGTGCACTGCTAGTAGACGCGGAAAAGGCCTTCGACAAGGTCCTATGGAGTCACTTGTTCTATACTCTGGAACGTTTTGGGATAAATGGGAACTTTGTGAGAGCCTTAAAAGCAATGTATGCTAGCCCCCAGGCTGCGATAGTGGTGAACGGAGTACCATCCCAACCATTTGCCTTAAGTAGAGGTACGAGGCAGGGCTGCCCGCTCTCGCCTCTTTTGTTTGACCTGGCGTTAGAGCCTCTCGCAGTGAAAAACAGACATACTACACGAGGCCTCAAGTTAGGTGACAAGACATTACATTTGTCACTTTTTGCAGATGACATGGTGTTGTATATCCAAGACCCCAGACTTAACACCCCAATACTAATGGATATCATTAAAGACTTTGGCCTTATCTCTGGCTACAAAGTCAACACTGATAAAACGGAGCTAATATGGTTATCTTATGCCAACGATATACCTGACCTCCAATACGACTTTCGAGTAGCGGGGACTACCTTTAAATATCTAGGAGTCAAACTCTCGCGAGATCCGGCGAACTGGTACGAAATAAATTACGCGCCCCTGAAAAAAGGTGCCTCGGATCTGATCAAACACTGGATGGGGCTACCATTGACTGTTTCAGGTAGGATAGCTCTCATCAAAATGGTCCTATTTCCCAAGCTGCTCTACATAATGCAGATGTTGCCATTACTTATACACAAGAAGGACTTGCTCTATTGGAAGTCACTCTTTCTGTCTTTTACCTGGGCTAGGAAAAAACACAGAATTCACTCCAGTAGAATGATGAGCGCAGTTTCCTCGGGGGGTATGGCGGTCCCCAATGTTGAGCTCTATTGCTGGGCGGCACAGGCGAAATACGTCCTGGACTGGCTAACGGGAAATAGTCATTTCACAATCCCAGAACTAGAGCGGCAGGTGGTTCAGCCTTGGTCGCTCTCTGTTCTTCCACATCTTAAGGCTGATAAGCTAGACAAGTCTCTGATACATTATCCCCTCATGTCACAGCCTTTACAGGCATGGAGAAAAATATGCAGCAAATTGAAATGTAGTCATGAAATATCGAAGTATTTACCCCTGCAGGGGAATCCACACTTCGTGCCAGGCATGACCACGCAGACATTCAAGACCTGGAAGTCTTTGGGACTAGACAGGGTGTCCAAGATGCTGGAGGGCACTGGGAAAACTATATGTACTTTCTCACAACTCCAAACGACTTACAATCTGCCACGTACGCACCACTTCGCCTACCTCCAGGCTAGGCATTACGTCTTGGAGTTGGTTAACTCAGAAGATTTCCCTGAACCTAACAGTGGTGTCCATCAACTCTGCAGTCTTTACTCTCAGGGTTGCACTTCCATCTCCCCAATATACCAGACATTGTTGGCCCCCACTAACGGACATACCCTGGAATACCTAGAGGAAAAATGGACCGGAATTCTGAATGTGCCTATAGCCAAAGCACAGATCCAAAATAGTATCGAAAATGTTCGGAGAGCCACCTTGGCGATGAACATTAGAGAATCTCACACAAAAATATTGCAGGGCGCCTATGTGACTCCTCACCAATACAGAAAATGGGAAAGGGATCACACGGGGAATTGTCCGAAGTGCTCTAAGGCACAGGCATCCTTGTTGCATATGCTATGGGAGTGCCCTAGGCTGAAGAAGTTTTGGGGAATGATTTGTCATTGGCTACGTTCCCTGAACATACAAGTGGCAACGCTTACACCACAAATGGTATTATTCCTAGATACGCCTGGGCTGCCCAGAAATAAGACAGCTTTTCTACACAATGTCATTCTCCAAGCGAGGAAAATGATTCTGAAGTACTGGATAGATAGACGTGCACCAACCCTATTGCAGTTAAAAAATGAGATACATGCACAGCTGATACACGAACAGGCAGACACTTTGGGAGATATAGCAAACCGCACGGCACGTTTCATGAAGAAATGGGACACTTACTTACACTCACTACATGCTCCACAATTGGCGAGAATCTTATACCCCATACGCAATTCCGAATATCTGTTGGAAGCTCAGTTACGAGGAGAATGGAAGGTAGATCTTGCAGAATAGTAAATAGAGAGATATCGCTTCTTTAGTGGAAGGTGGGACGGGAGGTGGACGGGGAGGACTGACACCCTGGGGGAGGGAAGAGGAGCCGGCTGGCTGAGTAATAGGCGCATAAGGGAGGAGGGGGAGAAAGGGAGGGGGGGGGAAACTTAAAAAAGAAAAACTGTGAGAGATATGTCATGTTGATGTAAAACCAATTGATGAATCAATGCTAGTTTGATACTCTGTAACAATCTTCCCAGGAATGGGGAAATGTTTTCTTTTCTTCTGTTTTGATTCATGTTATGTCTCTTCGCTGAATAAATAAAGAATTTAAAAAAAATAAATAAATATATATTGCTAATACCACCTCTACTGAATGACATATTTATAATTTTTATCTTTTGAATTTAGATATTTCATTGTCTATCGATTTAAACCACCTTTAATAAAAGATAATATTGGTTATTATATTTATTTTTTATTGATTAGTTTTTCTTAAAATAGCTGTCAAAATTGTTGCTAGGCAACATCATGCCCACTCTTCTACAGTACACCAGCAAAAAATAACGGTTTTTAGATGTGACCAGTTGAAGGCCTCTCTGAAAAGGCCATGTGACAGGATGCCCAGAAAAAACCTAGGTTTTAATATGGCAACTCTTTTTGCATCCTGCAGGCAGTAGCTTAAAGGGACAGTAAACCTTAAAAAAAATGTTATATAATTCTGCACATAGTGCAGAATTATATAACATTACATTAGCCAAACATTTTAAATCATAATATTGCCTTTTTATTTTTAAAAAATATCGCCGTTTTACAGACCCGCTCTCTGGGCTCTGCTGAGCGGGTCTGTTGTTTTTACTGAGCGCATCAGGCCAGCTGTATAGTCACAGCCCGGCCCGACCGCGCCATTAGACACAATGCAGCTCGCTCCTGCTCTGTCTGACAGCGGGAGCGAGCTGCATTGTGTCTAATGGCGCGGTCGGGCCGGGCTGTGACTATACAGCTGGCCCGATGCGCTCAGTAAAAACAACAGACCCGCTCAGCAGAGCCCAGAGAGCGGGTCTGTAAAACGGCGATATTTTTTAAAAATAAAAAGGCAATATTATGATTTAAAATGTTTGGCTAATGTAATGTTATATAATGCTGCACTATGTGCAGAATTATATAAAAAAATTTTAAGGTTTACTGTCCCTTTAACAGGGAACTTGCCTATTAAAGGGATAATAACCCTTTTTTTTCTTCCATGATTCAGATAGAGCATGCAATTTTAAGTAACTTTTTAATTTACTCCTATTATCAATTTTTCCTGGTTCTCTAGCTATCTTTATTTGAAAAGCAAGAATGTAAGCTTAGGACCCAGCCCATTTTTGGTTCAGCACCTGGGTAGCGCTTGCTGATCGGTGGCTAAATGTAGCCAACAGTCAGCAAGCGCTATCCAGGGTGCTTAACCAAAAATGGGCCGGCTCCTTAGCTTAGATTCCTGCTTTTTCAAATAAAGATACCAAGAGAACCGAGAAAAATTGATAATAGGAGTAAATTAAAAAGTTACTTAAAATTGCATGCTCTATCTGAATCATAATAGAAACAAATTGGTTTAGTTTTCCTTTAAGTGTGAAAATAGGTACGTTATTTTTTTTTTATATACATATATTTTATTTTGTGTATGCTTTGCACTCATGTAATTTTTATATTAATTCCAGCTATGTTTTATGTACCTTTAAACTTTCATGATTCAGATAGAGCATGCAATTTTAAGCACCATTCCTGCCTACTTCTATTATACAATGTGCTTTGTTATGTTGATATACTTTGTTGAAGACTGGGCATATGAGCAGCAATACCTACTGGTGCTAGTTGAACACATCTGGTGAGACAATGACAAGAAGCATATATGTGCAGTCACCAGCTAGCTTCTAGTAGTGCTGCCCTTGAGCCTACCTAGGTATGCTCTTCAGCAAAGAGAATTAAGCAAATTTGATCAATTGTAAAATTGTTTACAATTACATGCTCTATATGAGTCATGAAACTTTAATTTTTACCTTTACTGTCCCTTTAAATGTTGGAAAAGAGAAATGAATGAAATACGGGAGTGATGTGTTGATCTGTATTATGTTACTTTAGTCCCATTAGTACAGTGCAATCTGTTTTGTACATTAAAAGTGAGATAATCTAAGACATTTCGTCAGTATGGAGAGGTCCCTCAAAAAATGTTACAAACACAAATTTTAATTTGAAAGATGTTTATCTCACTATGCAGGTTTTGTATGTGAAGTAGACAACTACATTACAATATAAGGTCTAAAGAAATCCCACGGATTGTGCTTGATTGTTCTCCATGCCAGTGAGCTTTTGTATATCAGGCCCCCAGGCTTTATCTTTGTAGTATATGGACTTGTGTCCCATTTCATGTTTTTTTTTTTTTTTTTTTTTTTTTTTATTGAAACCTCACTTTTTATATTGGATGTGTACCTCCCAAATTATAAAAGGCCACTTTTGGACCTGTATGCCACTGTAAGACATTGAAAGAAAGAACAGTTAGTTAAACAAATAATAATGCCAGCTATAAACAAATGTTGTATAGCTTCAATACTTAATTACTCAGCCTAGTAGGATAAGTCATAGATAAAATTAAACACAGAGGATACGGCTTTAACAATATAGTGGTATTAACCCCTTAATTATATTGGGGCCCTTACCAGTCCAGAAGTATTCTTACAAGCACTAGACCCCTATGTAGATAGACACATATTACACCAAATATATCTTCTTAATCACTGGCATCAGGGATTTGGTAAAATTAGGTTGGAAAAGATAAACTATATTACAAAACTGGTTGTGGAGTCAGTAATTTTAGAGCTAAGCACAGATAACCCCTGAATATCATATTCTATGCAGTAACCATACAGTGAGATCAGTCAAGATAACATAATACGCTGTGTAAAGGGTAACTCCTGACTTAAAGGGAAAGTCCTACTAACGAGTCTGCCTGTGTCATGTCCCCAGAGCTGGGCAGTAGTAGGAACCGAAAAAGCCATTTAACCCACTCCAACTTTAGCAGTATGGATAACAGCTCCCAGAGTGTAAAGAGAGTTGTGTGACCCCTCCTGAGTATTAAGGGAATTATGAAGCTGGGGCCCGGCAGAAGATATAAGCAGCCCGAAGGCAGAGTTCTGCAAGTGCAGTGCACCAAGTCTCACCATCTTGGGAATATCCGGCTTCCAGGTTAAGTTGCGATGTGGCTCATTGCAAGTTACACCGCCATCTTCACATATATACACAAAGCCCACTTCTGCGTAGAGTTTAATGTAACGCTGCACACCTAGGTGCAGTGGGTCCTCAAGTAGCAGGGCGGCAAGGGATAATGAGAGCCATGTGGCTTGTATGTGCAAATAGGTAGGTGCAGTGTAACGATCCATTTGGCCAAGTCTCTCTCCCCTATCAGCCATCCGGTCTGCTCTCAGCATCGGCATGTCCGCGCCGAGTGACACAACCGGGGTTTCTCTCAGGCCCAGCACACCCATCCGTCTAGTGGCACCCAACAGCAAAGTGCCGGTGTATACCGCAGCTCCGCATCTAGCTATGAGGTGGTTGTTGTCGTGTACTTGGGTGACCGCGGATTGCGGCTGCATGTTTCTATGAGGAGTGGCGGGAGGTATAAGGCTCTGATCCACTGGGTTTTTGTTTGACTTCGTTACGTTTATGGGCTCCACGTTCTGATCTACATAGGCCTTTGAGTCCCAATCACTATCATGGGAATCGAGCTGTTCAGTGGAAGCCTCTGATTCCCGGTCCCTATCGCAGGGGTCGCTTGGAAGGGGGCAGCCTGCAAAACACTGCGCAATCAGACTCCTCAGTCCAGCAAAGTGCACATTGAGCATCTCATAAATGTCTGCTGATGCTTGTGTATCGGTATCCATGTCTGAGTAGAGTAGTGTGGTAATTAGTACCACTCGTAACCCCAGTCTCCCAGGGGGGGGAATATGCGTAAGCCCCGGCTCCAATAACCGCCAGGCACTTTATAGATGCGGCAGCCTTGGGGCCTAGCTGCAGATCTTAGACAGAGCGGTCAATCCAGAAGGTTTCCCTCAGGACTGTCAATTTCTTGAGTCTTGTAGTATCCCTCTGGCCTCCATCCACAGATTAGAAATGTTTACAGAGGAAAACAATGAAAAAATGTATAAAACACTGTAGTGCAACCAGGAGCTCCCACAAAACACGTCCTGTCTCTGCAGCTGTAAGCTCCGCCCCCTCTTCATGTTCTTTTTACAGCAATCCTTTTTCATTTGGATTCCTTTTCTTCAATATGTGTTTAATCCTTGTACATGTAACTCCTTCATTGCTGATAAGGTTATGAGCCAATCAGGGGTGGCCTAGGCACATTTCTTTACACACCAGCAATATCCTGTGCAGGGGAGTGTCAGATGCATAGTTTTGAGAAGATCGGAATAAAAAAATAAAACGCAACCTTTCTTTGTTTTTAAAATTGAAAGATGGCACTAAAAGAGAAAGATCATTAGTATCTGAGCTGTGTAAGCATATTGACTATAGATGTTATAATTATGAAATGTTTGTATCTAGTATTAAATGTTTGTATCTAGTATTAAATGTTTGTATCTCGTATATGTCATTAATAAACATAAAACAATCGATCATCATGTAACAAACAGTCTTTCACAGCTACTTCTCTGATCATTATTACTATTTCTGTATAAATGTACAGTCATTGTAATGCTCCTCAGTATGATATTTATAAAAATAATTTTGTCAACAAATGCAGTTACAGAGTATTTCCATTCAACCTCCCTGTGTCCGTACAGATCCTGTTCCCTTACTGGAAGCAGCACGCAGCTTGGAAGATCGGTTGCATCAACTTCAGTGCATTGATCCAGAGAATAAGATAGTGAAAGAAATCAGCCGGCACTGGAAGAAGTATTCAGATTTCCTCCCTATTACAAAAGGTAAGTGCACAACTTCACACTCCTCTATACTTTGTATACAAAGTGGCAACTTATAACGCAAGGGAGTAATGAATGCCCAACCCCTAGCAGAGGTCCCAAGTGTTCCAGAATCCTCTATGCCGTTCCCAAATTGGGGTCTGTCTCACAGTTTAGATCTTTTCCCTGCTAATCACTTAGCCCACAAACCACAGAGTAACTTTGCTAATCCAAATTCAGCCAAGACTCTGTCCGGTCATTTGCCATTTTTCTCTCTATTATTAGCCACTTGTAAGGCATCTCAAATCCAGCAGTGGCGTGCATTTTCTGTGTTTGAACATAAGCGCACTGGGTATATGCACATATGCTTCAGGTGTTTGTCAAAAGTGAGAACTTTGCTAGAATTATGTATTGCAGAAATGCTGCTATTCAGTGCTAAGCACTTTCCCACCTGGGTGTTAAGCACATTTGAGGGTTTTTTCATTTTTTAAAATATTTTTTTTTTTAAACTTTTTTTCTTTTCTTTTCAGATCCCCAAGACTTATACAGTTGAAATGTTAGGCGATTACCTTTCCAACGGTGGGTCTTGGGGGTCCGTAGCTGCTTAGATACCTGAGATACAGGCTTCTAAGCAGCATGCCCCCTTTCCCTATATTGTCCATTGTCTTTTTTTTAATAAAGTTGCGTAGTGACGTCATCACGTCATTGTGTGTGACGTTACCACGCAAAACGTGAAGCCCCGGCGATACCAGTCATTATACATCGCCGGGGTAGGAGCCCCAGATCTCCCTCAAGGAGTGGGAAACTCTGCAACGTCTCAGAGCCGTCGTTAGCACTCAAGGGGTTATAGGGAAGTATAACCTAAACATTTTCTTTTGTGATTCAGACAGAGCATACCATTAAAAAAAAGTTTAAAATGTACTTCTATTATCAAATTTGCTGTGTTTCCATGATATTCTGTGTTGAAGAAGAGATACCTAGGTAGACATCTGGAGCAATACATAGTATGAAATGGTGCTGTCATCTAGTGCTCTTGCAAATGGATAGCATTCTTGCAAAACTACTGCCATATAGTGCTCCTGAAAAGGGCCGGCTCCTAAACATTCTTCCCTGCTTTTCAACAAGAGATACCAAGAGAACTAAGAACAATAGATAACAGACGTAAATTAGAAAGTGTATGCTCTATCTGAATCATGAGGAAACAAAATTGGGTTTCATATCCCTTTCAGTTTAGATAACATTAAAACAAGAAGAGATGTATTAAGGTGTTTTGATGCCTTGGAAACCACTGCATGCTTGTTGCTTTAGTAATACCTAATTGTATTATTTATATAGCACATTTTTCTTTCAAGGTCTTGTAACACTTAAAGCGCAGGCCTTTGATTTAACCAATAATCACTAGATAGTAAATAATAATTATTACCCAACTTAATGGCATTCATTTTATCTACCTTGGAAGGATAAAAAGCTACATTTAACTCATCTGTTGAACAAGTATTGCAGATGGTTGATAAACTAAATGAGTCACCTCCGTGGTTTACATGGGGAGTATGAAAGGAAGAAATACACAACATGTAGAACTGGAAACAGTCGGCTAGATTACGAGTCTTGAGTTATGAGTAAAAAAGCAGCGTTAAGCCTCATGACTTTTTTACTACCGCTGGTATTACGAGTCTTTCAGATTTAG
This sequence comes from Bombina bombina, assembly GCF_027579735.1. Taxonomy (NCBI): domain Eukaryota; kingdom Metazoa; phylum Chordata; class Amphibia; order Anura; family Bombinatoridae; genus Bombina; species Bombina bombina. Next base: position 343,801,174 of record NC_069500.1, read on the forward strand.
GGGCACCACACACTTTTTTGGCCTTACCGCAAATCAACTTACACAAATTGCGTATAGTCTTTTTTCTATGGGACTTCCATAGCGCCGGTTTTACGAGCTTGTCCTGGAAGGCGAAAAAGTGAGCGGTACACCCTATCCCGTCAAGATTCGTACCGCATTTTAAAGTCAGTAGTTATGAGTTTTACACTACAACACTGTAGCATAAAACTCATAACTAAAGTGCTAAAAAGTACACTAACACCCATAAACTACCTATTAACCCCTAAACCAAGGCCCTCCCACATCGCAAACACTATAATAAAAATATTAACCCCTAATCTGCCGCTCCGGACATCACCGCCACTAGAATAAACATATTAACCCCTAAACCGCCGTACTCCCACCTCGCAAACACTAGTTAAATATTATTAACCCCAAATCTGCTGTCCCTAACATCGTCGCAACCTACTTACATTTATTAACCCCTAATCTGCTGCCCCAACATCGCCGACACCTACATAATGTTATTAACCCCTAATCTGCCGCCCCCAACGTCGCCGCCACTATAATAAAGATATTAACCCCTAAAACGCCGTACTCCCTCATCGCAAGCACTAGTTAAATATTATTAATCCCTAATCTGCCGCCCCTAACATCGCCGTCACTATACTAAATTTATTAACCCCTAAACCTAAATCTAATCCTAACCCTAACACCCCCTAACTTAAATTTAATTAAAAGAAATATAAATAAAACCTACAATTATTACCTAAATAATTCCTATTTAAAACTAAATACTTACCTGTAAAATAAACCCTAAGCTAGCTACAATATAACTAATAGTTACATTGTAGCTAGCTTAGGGTTTATTTTTATTTTACAGGCAAGTTTGTATTTATTTTAACTAGGTAGAATAGTTACTAAATAGTTATTAACTATTTAATAACTACCTAGCTAAAATAAATACAAATTTACCTGTAAAATAAAACCTAACGTAAGTTACACTAACACCTAACCTAACCCTACAATTAAATAAATTGCCTAAATTAAATACAATTAACTAAATTAAATACAATTAGCTAAATTACAAAAAATAAAAAACAAATTACAAGATCATTAAACTAATTACACCTAATCTAATAGCCCTATCAAAATAAAAAAAAGCCCCCCCAAAATAAAAAAAAAACCTAGCCTAAGCTAAACTACCAATAGCCCTTAAAAGGGCCTTTTGCGGGGCATTGCCACAAAGAAATCTGCTCTTTTACCTGAAAAAAAAATACAAACAACCCCCCCAACAGTAAAACCCACCAGCCACACAACCAAACCCCCAAATAAAACCCTAACTAAAAAAACCTAAGCTCCCCATTGCCCTGAAAAGGGCATTTGGATGGGCATTGCCCTTAAAAGGGCATTTATCTCTATTGCGACCCAAAGCCCTAACCTAAAAATAAAACCAACCCAATACACCCTTAAAAAATCCTAACACTAACCCCTGAAGATCCACTTACAGTTTTGAAGAGCCGACATCCATCCTCAACGAAGCCGGGAGAAGTCCTCAACGAAGCCGGGAGAAGTCCTCAACGAAGCCGGGAGAAGTCTTCATCCAAGCCGGGAGAAGTGATCCTCCAAACGGGCAGAAGTCTTCATCCAGACGGCATCTTCTATCTTCATCCATCCGGCGCAAAGCGGGTCCATCTTCAAGACATCCGGCTCGGAGCATCCTCTTCCAACGACGACTACCCAATGAATGAAGGTACCTTTAAGTGACGTCATCCAAGATGGCGTCCATTAGATTCTGATTGTCTGATAGAATTCTATCAGTCAATCGGAATTAAGGTAGAAAAAATCCTATTGGCTGATGAAATCGGCCAATAGGATTGAACTTCAATCCTATTGGCTGATCCAATCAGCCAATAGGATTGAGCTTGCATTCTATTGGCTGATTGGAACAGCCAATATAATATTAAATAGTTAATAACTATTTAGTAACTATTCTGCCTAGTTAAAATAAATACAAACTTGCCTGTAAAATAAAAATAAACCCTAAGCTAGCTACAATGTAACTATTAGTTATATTGTAGGTATCTTAGGGTTTATTTTACAGGTAAGTATTTAGTTTTAAATAGGAATTATTTAGTTAATAATTGTAGGTTTTATTTATATTTCTTTAATTATATTTAAGTTAGGGGGTGTTAGGGTTAGACTTAGGTTTAGGGGTTAATAAATTTAGTATAGTGGTGGCGATGTTAGGGGCGGCAGATTAGGGGTTAATAATATTAAACTAGTGCTTGTGATGCAGGATTACGGCGGTTTAGGGGTTAATATGTTTATTATAGTGGCAGCGACGTTGGGGAGGCAGATTAGGGGTTAATAACATTATGTAGGTGCTGATGATGTTGGGGGCAGCAGATTAGGGGTTAATAAATATAATGTAGGTGTCTGCGATGTTGGGGGCAGCAGATTAGAGGTTAATAAGTGTAATGTAGGTGTCGGCGATGTCCAGAGCAGCAGATTAGGGGTTAATAATTATAATGTAGGTGTCAGTGATGTTGGGGGCAGCAGATTAGAGGTTAATAAGTGTAAGATTAGGGGTGTTTAGACTCGGGGTTCATGTTAGGGTGTTAGGTCTAAACATAAAATGTGTTTCCCAATAGGAATCAATGGGACTGCGTTATGGAGCTTTCCGCTGCTTTTTGGCAGGTGTTAGGCTTTTTCTCAGCCGGCTCTCCCCATTGATGTCTATGGGGAAATCGTGCACGAGCACGTACAACCAGCTCACCGCTGACTTAAGCAGCGCTGGTATTGGAGTGCGGTATGGAGCACAATTTTGCTCTACGCTCACTTCTTGCCTTTTAACGCAGGATTTGTAAAAACCTGTAATACCAGCGCTGTAGGTAAGTGAGCGGTGACAATAACGTGCGTAAGTTAGTACCGCACCCCTCATAACGCAAAACTCGTAATCTGGCCATATATTCGCAGATGTGAGCAAGCATAAATACTGGGGGATTTCTATGGCAGTGCCAGATTTCTTTTTGGGCAGTGTAGGCAAATGACAAGGGGCATAATTTCTAAGAAGAGATAAAACTTTGAGCTAAATTCCGTATGTTTTGTACTGAGGAAAGTAAAATCTGTTCTTGACCAGATAAATGTTTGTGGATAAAGATAGTGAGTACTCGGTACACGCTATTTGAGGCATTAGGAGAGTGTAGTAGATGGAAAACTCAGGGAGTAGCTATTTATATTGGACCTTATCAAAAGGGATTAAATCTACAGATTCTATGGCAGAGAGAAGAATAAACATGTAACTATGAGAGGAAGGGCAAATGTGTTTTTTTGAGTAAAATAGAGGATATCTGTTTTCTGAGGGTAAAAATTGGACACATTTCCTCCTCCAGATTATATAATAGGGGCCACATGTAACTCTCCGAAACTATCGCCTAGATTTAGAGTTTTGTCGGTAAAGACCCGCGTAGCTAACGCTGCTTTTTTTCCCAGCGCACCCTTAAGACAACGCTGGTATTTAGAGTTGTCTGAGTGACTGCGTTAGGCTCAGAAAAGGGAGCGTTGAGCATGATTTAGCTCCACTTCAACCCTCAATATCAGCGTTGCTTACGATAGCGGTAAGCTGGCAAAACGTGCTCGTACACGATATCCCCATTGGAAACAATGGGGCTGAGCTGGCCGAAAAAAAACCTAACACCTGCAAAAAAGCAGCGTTCAGCTCCTAACGCAGCCCCATTCTTTCCTATGGGGAAAGAAAATTTACATCTGCACCTAACACCCTTACATGAACCCCGAGTCTAAACACCCCTAACTTTACACTTATTAACCCCTAATCTGCCGGCCCCTCTATCGCTGACACCTACATTATATTATTAACCCCTAATCTTCCGACCGGACACCGCCGCCACATTATCCCTATGAACCCCTAATCTGCTGCCCCTAACATCGCCGACACCTACATAATATTTATTAACCCCTAATCTGCCACCCCATGTCGCCGCAACCTAACTGCAAGTATTAACCCCTAATCTGCCGACCGGACCTCACCGCCACTATAATTAATGTATTAACCCCTAAACCACTGCTCTCCCGCCTCGCAAACACTAGAATAAATTTTATTAACCCCTAATCTGCCCTCCCTAACATCGCCGCCACCTACCTACAATTATTAACCCCTAATCTCCCGCCCGCAACGTCGCCGCTACTATAATAAATGTATTGACCCCTAAACCTAAGTCTAACCCTAACACCCCCTAACATAAATATAATTTAAATTAAACGAAATAATATTCCTATAATTAAATAAATGAATCCTATTTAAAACTAAATACTTACCTGTAAAAAAAAACCTAAAATAGCTACAATATAATTAATAATTACATTGTAGCTATTTTAGGATTTATATTTATTTTACAGGCAACTTTGTATTTATTTTAACTAGGTACAATAACTATTAAATAGTTATTAACTATTTAATAGCTACCTAGTTAAAATAATTACAAAATTACAAAAACTAAAATACAATTAAATAAACATATCTATAATACAAGAAAAGCAAACACTAAATTACAAAAAATAAAAAAATATTACAAGAATTTTAATCTAATTACACCTAATCTAAGCCCCCTAAATAAAATAAAAAAGCCCCCCAAAATAATAAAATTCCCTACCCTATTCTAAATTACCAAGTAACCAGCTCTTTTACCAGCCCTTAAAAGGGCTTTTTGCGGGGCATTGCCCCAAAGTAATCAGCTCTTTTACCTGTAAAAGAAAATACAATACCCCCCCCCCCAACATTACAACCCACCATCCACATACCCCTATTCTAACCCACCCAAACCCCCCTTAAAAAAACCTATCACTAACCCCCTGAAGATCTCCCTACCTTGAGTCGTCTTCACTCAGCCGAGCCGAAGTCTTCATCCAATCCGGGCGATGTGGTCCTCCATCCAGGCGAGTCATCCAAGTCTTGATCCAAGCGGCAAAGAAGAGGTCCTCCATCCGGGCGATGTCTTCTTCCAAGCGGCATCTTCTATCTTCTGTCTTCCGGATCCATCTTCATCCCGCCAACGCGGAACATCCTCCTTCCCCGACGGACTAACGACGAATGAAGGTTCCTTTAAGGGACATCATCCAAGATGGCGTCCCTCGAATTCCGATTGGCTGATAGGATTCTATCAGCCAATCGGAATCAGCCAATCATATTGAGCTCGCATTCTATTGGCTGTTCCGATCAACCAATAGAATGCAAACTCAATCTGATTAGCTGATTGAAGATTTTTCTTACCTTAATTCCGATTGGCTGATAGAATCCTATCAGCCAATCGGAATCTTGGATTACGTCATTTAAAGGAACCTTCATTCGTCGTTAGTCCGTTGGGGAAGGAGGATGTTCCGCGTCGGAGGGATGAAGATGGATCTGGAAGACAGAAGATAGAAGATGCCGCTTGGAGGAAGACATCGCTCGGATGGAGGACTTCTTCTTTGCCGCTTGGATCAAGACTTCCCCGGATGGAGGACCACATCGCCCTGGATTGGATGAAGACTTCGGCTCGGCTGAGTGAAGTCGACTCAAGGTAGGGAGATCTTCAGGGGGTTAGTGATAGGTTTTTTAAGGGGGTTTGGGTGGGTTAGAATAGGGGTATGTGGGTGGTGGGTTGTAATGTTGGGGGGTATTGTATTTTCTTTTACAGGTAAAAGAGCTGATTACTTTGGGGCAATGCCCCGCAAAAAGCCCTTTTAAGGGCTGGTAAAAGAGCTGGTTACTTGGTAATGTAGAATAGGGTAGGGAATTTTATTTTTTTTGGGGGGTTATTTTATTAGGGGCCTTAGATTAGGTGTAATTAGATTAAAATTCTTGTTATATTTTTTTATTTTTTGTAATTTAGTGTTGTTTTTTGTATTATAGATTAGTTTATTTAATTCTATTTTAGTTTAGCTAATTGTAGGTAATGTATTTAATTAATTTAATGATAGTGTAGTGTTAGGTTTAATTGTAACTTAGGTTAGGATTTATTTTACTGGTAATTTTGTAATTATTTTAACTAGGTAGCTATTAAATAGTTAATAACTATTTAAAGGGACACTGTACCCAATTTTTTTCTTTTGTGATTCAGATAGAGCATGCAATTTTAAGCAACTTTCTAATGTACTCCTATTATCAAATTTTCTTCATTCTCTTGGTATGTTTATTTGAAAAGCAAGAATTTAAGTTTAGATGCCGGCCCATTTTTGGTGAACAACCTGGGTTGTCCTTGCTGATTGGACAGCACCAATAAACAAATGCTGTCCATGGTACTGAACCACAAATTTGCTGGCTCTTTAGCTTAGATGCTTTCTTTTTCAAATAAAGATATCAAGAGAACGAAGAAAAATTGTTAACAGAAGTAAATTAGAAAGTTGCTTAAAATTGCATGCTCTATCCGAATCATGAAATAAAATTTTTGGGTTCAGTATCCCTTTAATAGCTATTGTACCTAGTTAAAATAAATACAAAGTTGCCTGTAAAATAAATATAAATCCTAAAATAGCTACAATGTAACTATTATTTATATTGTAGCTATATTAGGGTTTATTTTCTAGGTAAGTATTTAGTTTTAAATAGGATTAATTTATTTAATTATAGGAATATTATTTTGTTTAATTTAAATTATATTTATGTTAGGGGGGTGTTAGGGTTAGGATTAGACTTAGGTTTAGGGGTTAATACATTTATTATAGTACCGGCGATGTTGCGGGCGGGAGATTAGGGGTTAATAATTGTGGGTAGGTGGCGGCGATGTTAGGGAGGGCAGATTAGGGGTTAATAAAATGTATTCTAGTGTTTGCGAGGCGGGAGGGCGGCGGTTTAGGGGTTAATACATTTATTATAGTGGCGGCGAAGTCCGGTCGGCAGATTAGGGGTTAATAAGTGTCGTTAGGTAGCGGCGACGTTGGGGGGGGCAGATTAGGGGGTAATAAATATAATATAGGTGGCGGCGATGTTAGGGGCAGCAGATTAGGGGTTCATAGGTATAGTGTAGGCGGCGGTGGTGTCCGGTCGGCAGATTAGGGGTTAAAAATTTTTATTATAGTGTTTGTGATGTGGGGGGGCCTCGGTTTAGAGGTTCATAGGTAGTTTATGGATGTTAGCGTACTTTGTAGCACAGTAGTTAGGAGCTTTATATTCCGGCATTAGCCCATAAAGCTCTTAACTACTGACTATTTTTGTCGGTAGGAGTCTTGTCGGTAGAGGGTCTACCACTCATTTGTTCCAAGACTTCAAATACCAGCGTTAGGCAAATCCCATAGAAAAGATAGGATACGCAATTGACGTAAGGGGATCTGCGGTAGCCTGGAGTCGCGGAAAGGAAGTGAGCGGTAGACCCTTTCCTGGCTGACTCTAAATACCAGCGGGCGGTAAAAAGCAGCGTTAGGACTCCTTAACGCTGCTTTTGATGGCTAACGCAGAACTCTAAATCTAGCCGTATGAGTGACCAGTACTAATTAGTTTAATTTTTCATATATATGCAGGTGATTTATCTTCATTTTTTTATATATTTTTTCAGTACTACATAAAGGGACAGTAAATTGAAAACTAAATTTCCCTTAATAATATTTTAATTACAAAAAAACTTTGAATGTATTATTTGTTTAACTCACTTATCCTGTCATTTAACTCTATGGACCTGATTTGCAAAAACTTGTTGGCATGTGTCTCTTCTTAAAGGGACAGTATACACCAATTTTCATATAACTGCAGGTAATAGACACTACTATAAAGAAGAATATGCACAGATACTGATATAACAATCCAGTATAAAACCTTTTAAAAATTTACTTAGAAGCTCCCAGTTTAGCACTGTAATGAGGTTAATCTGGGACACCCACTGAAAGGGGCTGAGGAAACAGTAACAGGCAACCCCCCCCCCCCTTTCACACTCCCTGCATATGAAAAGACAGATAACATAAACAGGAGCCAGCATGAGTCTGTAATTGCGTGTATACATCTGACACTGTGGGGCTTGGTTAGGAGTCTGAAAATCAGCACAATGTTCTTAAAAAATAATTAAAACTGTACATCATTACAAAAGTACTCCAAGATGGGCTATATAAATGGATCATCTACAAAACATTTATGCAAAGAAAATTCTAGTGTACAATGTCCCTTTAACATAAAGCATACTGGTGAACTACCCATAATGAGATACATGGTTTACAAGGGAAAAAAACTCAATCCATTTCATATAACATGCTATGCAACATATATGGAGATAATATTTTCCCTAAAAATTAAAGTGGTAGGCACCATTACCTAGCGCATCAACTATCTTTTTTCTAATTACTTTTTTTTTTTTTGGTTCTGAAATACCTTAAAGGGACACTAAACCCAAACATTTTCTTTCATGATTCAGATAGATAATACAAATTTAAACAGCATTCCAATTTACTTCTATTATTTATTTTGCTTCATCTTTCAGATATCCTTTGTTGAAGAAACAGCAATGCACATGGGTGAGCCAATCACATGAGGCTTGTATGTACAGCAACCAATCAGCAGCTAATGAGCCTATCTAGATATGCTTTTCAGCAACAAATATCAAGAGAATAAAACAAATTAGATAATAGAAGTAAATAAGAAAGTTGTTTAAAATTGCATGTACTTTCTAAATCTAAATTTGGGTTTCATGTCCCTTTAACTGTAACTTTTTAAAGGTTTTTTTGGGGACTTTCATTATGATTCATTTATATTTAAAAGTCTCATTTAAATTTTAGAAGCTTTCAGATTACAGGAGTTCCCCACGGTCTGTTACACACAGGGTTCAACAATTAACACATTGTCATTTGGTTCATCGTTAAAAAATATTCTCCTTATTAAAATCTCTGTCAAAAAGGTTCAGTAGATCTGAGTTTATTGCACACTTAATGAAAGCTGGTTATGGTTGAAAGTGCATTGCCCTCTTGTTCGGAAGATTTCTGAGCCAGTTCTCAGGCATTCCAGCCACTAGGAGCCAGAAGAGCTCTTGGTTTAGCCCGGTAGCAACTGTAATACAGGCAGGAAACTGCTACTTTCACAGGCTTCAGGCTAAACTCGCAATTTCACATCCAGCTGTGACGCTCAAACACCATTGACCTGCAGATCCCCTGCCGACTGTATTAACTCTCTAGCATAAATTCTAGGGGGAAAAGGAATCGATAGCTTTACCCCCTTGCCTGGAACTGTGCACTCGGAAGAGAGGTGCTTGCTCTTTGCAGGACTGTCATGCTGCTTCTGTGATTTTTTACACCCGCAGAGAGGAAAGAGGGAACTTCTCCAGCTGGGATCCCACTGCAGAGAGAGGAAGCCTGGCACAGCATCATTAACAGCAAATCCTTCACCACAGACACCTTTCAGCAGAGAAACGAGGCAGAAAGTGAAAAGTACGTGAGTAGTGAGACATTGTATTTAGTCCTTTTCATTTTCAAAGTCTTGTTTAACCCCTTAGAAGATAGAGTGTAGTATGGCAATAGCAGACTCTAAAACAATCTATTAAAATGATTTAAATATATATAATAAAGATAAGACAGACTGGTGACAACATATATAGTCTGGGCAAATGTGCAACCCCTTCTTGCTAGTTCTACAGATCTGCAACCCTCCAACTGCAGAAATATTAGAATATTAGTCAAATAGTATATACGATCTTAGTATTCTATTAAATGCACTTTTCAGCTTACAACAGGTTGCTCAAGCTAAACATATTGGGCTAGATTACAAGAATAAAGTGGGTTTGTTAATTTGGGTTAGGGATAAAATAAAAGTTGCACCAAATACAACATAAATACATTAAAATGTGCTGTTACACTATCTGATAAAAATGAATCTCATAAATATTCATAACAAATATTTACAAGGGTTCAAAGATATATGGTATATGGCCTAGTACTTGATGCAATGGGCTATAATGTGTGTCTAAATAATAATTATTCCATAATAATATTTAATGTGTTGTACTGTGTATTTACTATAAATATGTTCTTAACATACAGGAATGTTATTTTTTATTTTAAAGTGAAAGTAAACCCTAGCGTTTGTGAAACGCTAGGATTGACCATTGAAACAAATAAAGGGGACTTTCATTCATGAAGTATAAAATACTTCATGCAGAAAGCTCCTTTATTTGTTTCAAGCGATCGCCACTCTGAACTGCTAAGGCAGCCCACAGCAGATCGCTGTTTTGCATGAGAGGTGACATTTTCACCTCTTAGCCATTAGCCGTACGGTTAATCCGGTTTGGCACCCTTGGGAGCCGGATTTACCACAAGGCTTTTGGCTAAGAGGTAGAAATGTCACCTCTTAGCAAAATAGCAAAATATTATACTTCATGAATGAAAGTCCCCTTTATTTGTTTCAATATTCAATCCTAGAGTTTCACAAACGCTAGGGCTGACTTTCACTTTACATACATATTTTTCTCTCTTTCTCTCTCTCTATAATATATATATATATATATATATATATATATATATATATATATATATATATATAAATATATACAGTATCTCACAAAAGTGAGTACACCCTTCACATTTTTGTAAATATTTTATTATATATTTTCCTATCACAACACTGAAGAAATGACACTTTGCTGCACAATGTAAAGTAGTGAGTGTACAGCCTATATAATAGTGTAAATTTGCTGTCCCCTCAAAATAACTCAAGACATAGCCATTAATGTTTAAACCGTTGGCAACAAAAGTGAGTACACCCCTCAATGGAAATGTCCAAATTGGGCCCAAAGTGTCAATATTTTGTGTAGCCACCATTATTTTCCAGCACTGCCTTAACCCTCGTGGGCATGGAGTTCACAAGAGCTTCACAGGTTACCACTGGAGTCCTCTTCCACTACTCAATGACGACATCACGGAGCTGGTGGATGTTAGAGACCTTACGCTTCCCCACCTTCCATTTGAGGATGCCCCACAGATGCTGAATAGGGTTTAGGTCTGGAGACATGCTTGGCTAGTCCATCACCTTTACCCTCAGCTTCTTTAGCAAGGAAGTGGTAATCTTGGAGGCGTGTTTGGGGTCATTATCATGTTAGAATACTGCCCTGCGGCCCAGTCTCCGAAGGGAGGGGATCATGCTCTGCTTCAGTATGTCACAGTACATGCTGTCATGCAGGCCTAGACTATGACACTCCCACCACCATGATTGACTGTAGGCAAGGCACACTTGTCTTTGTACTCCTCGCCTGGTTGCCACCACACATGCTTGCCACACATTGCTGCCACACATGCTTGACACCAGCTGAACCAAATAACTTTATCTTAGTCTCATCGGACCACATGGTTCCAGTAATCCATGTCCTTAGTCTGTGTGTCTTCCGCAAACTGTTTGCAGGCTTTCTTGTGCATCATCTTTAGAAGAGGCTTCCTTCTGGGACGACAGCCATGCAGACCAATTTGATGTAGTGTGCGGCGTATGGTCTGAGCACTGACAGGCTGACCCCCCACCCGTTTAACCTCTGCAGCAATGTTGGCAGCACTCATACGTCTATTTCCCAAAGACAACCTCTGGATATGACGCTGAGCACGTGCACTCAACTTCTTTGGTCGACCATGGCGAGGCCTGTTCTGAGTGGAACCTGTCCTGTGAAACCGCTGTATGGTCTTGCCCACCGTGCTACAGCTCAGTTTCAGGGTCTTGGCAATCTTCTTATAGCCTAGGTCTCCTTTATGTAGAGCAGCAATTCTTTTTTTCAGATCCGCACACCTGCTCCCCATTCACACCTGAGGCCTTGTAACACTAACGAGTCACATGACACCGGGGAGGGAAAATGGCTAATTGGGCCCAATTTGGACATTTCCACTTAGGGGTGTACTCACTTTTGTTGCCAATGGTTTACACATTAATGGCTGTGTGTTGAGTTATTTCTCCAACATTGGTGTGTCCGGTCCACGGCGTCATCCTTACTTGTGGGAATATCTCTTCCCCAACAGGAAATGGCAAAGAGTCCCAGCAAAGCTGGCCATATAGTCCCTCCTAGGCTCCGCCCACCCCAGTCATTCTCTTTGCCGTTGCACAGGCAACATCTCCACGGAGATGGTTAAGAGTTTTTGGTGTTTAAATGTAGTTTTTTATTCTTCTATCAAGTGTTTGTTATTTTAAAATAGTGCTGGTATGTACTATTTACTCTGAAACAGAAAAGGATGAAGATTTCTGTTTGTGAGAGGAAGATGATTTTAGCAGACAGTAACTAAAATCGATTGCTGTTTCCACATAGGACTGTTGAGATGAAGTAACTTCAGTTGGGGGAAACAGTTAGCAGACTTTTCTGCTTAAGGTATGACTAGCCATATTTCTAACAAGACTGTGTAATGCTGGAAGGCTGTCATTTCCCCTCATGGGGACCGGTAAGCCATTTTCTTAGTCTCAAACAGAATAAAGGGCTTAATATGGGCTATAAAACTGGTAGACACTTTTATGGGCTAAATCGATTGCTTTATTTGGACATTTTATACATGTTTATGCTGATAATTCACATTTATAAACTTGGGGAACGTTTTTTAACGGCAGGCACTATGTTAGACACCTTTTCCAGTCAGGGAGGGCCTTCCCAGTTGTAGGCTGAGCCTCATTTTCGCGCCATTACTGCGCAGTTGTTTTTGAGAGCAAGACATGCAGATGCATGTGTGAGGATCTGAAAGTAGCTGGAAAAGTTTCTAGAAGGCGTCATTTGGTATCGTATTCCCCTCTGGGCTTGGTTAGGTCACAGCAAAGGCTGTAGCTGGGACTGTATAGGGGTTAAATTTGTAAACGGCTCCAGTTCCGTTATTTTAAGGGTTAAAGCTCTTCATACTTTTTCACATATTCAGTAATAAAGTGTTTCTGTTTAAAATTTAAAGAGACAGTAACGGTTTTGTTTTAAAACGGTTTTTGTGCTTTATTGACAAGTTTAAGCCTGTTTAACATGTCTGTGCCTTCGGATAAGCTATGTTCTATATGTATGAAAGCCAATGTGTCTCCCCATTTAAATTTGTGTGATAATTGTGCCATAGCGTCCAAACAAAGTAAGGACAGTACTGCCACAGATAATGAAATTGCCCAAGATGATTCCTCAGATGAGGGGAGTAGACTACATCATCTCCTACTGTGTCTACACCAGTTTTGCCCACGCAGGAGGCCCCTAGTACATCTAGCGCGCCAATGCTTATTACCATGCAACAATTGACGGCTGTAATGGATAACTCCATAGCAAATATTTTATCCAAAATGCCTGCATATCAGAGAAAGCGCGATTGCTCTGTTTTAAACACTGAAGAGCAGGAGGGTGCTGATGATAATTGTTCTGTCATACCCTCACACCAATCTGAAGTGGCCATGAGGGAGGTTTTGTCAGATGGGGAAATTTCAGATTCAGGAAAAATTTCTCAACAAGCTGAACCTGATGTTGTGACATTTAAATTTAAATTAGAACATCTCCGCGCACTGCTTAAGGAGGTGTTATCTACTCTGGATGATTGTGACAACTTGGTCATTCCAGAGAAATTATGCAAGATGGACAAGTTTCTAGAGGTTCCGGTGCACCCCAACACTTTTCCTATACCCAAGCGGGTGGCAGACATAGTGAATAAGGAGTGGGAGAAGCCCGGCATACCTTTTGTTCCCCCCCCCCTATATTTAAGAAATTATTTCCTATGGTCGACCCCAGAAAGGACTTATGGCAGACAGTCCCTAAGGTCGAGGGGGCAGTTTCTACTCTAAACAAGCGCACTACTATTCCTATTGAGGATAGTTGTGCTTTCAAAGATCCGATGGATAAAAAATTGGAAGGTTTGCTTAAAAAGATTTTTGTACAGCAAGGTTACCTTCTACAACCCATTTCGTGCATTGTTCCTGTCACTACAGCAGCGTGGTTCTGGTTCGAGGAACTAGAAAAGTCGCTCAGTAGAGAGACTCCATATGAGGAGGTTATGGACAGAGTTCACGCACTTAAGTTGGCTAACTTTTATTTTAGATGCCGCTTAGCTAGATTAGCGGCGAAAAATTCAGGGTTTGCAATTGTGGCGCGCAGAGCGCTTTGGCTAAAGTCTTGGTCAGCGGATGTATCATCCAAGACAAAATTGCTTAACATCCCTTTCAAAGGTAAAACTCTCTTCGGACCAGAATTGAAAGAGATTATTTCAGACATCACTGGGGTAAAGGGCCACGCCCTTCCACAAGATAGGCCGTTCAAGGCCAAGAATAAGTCTAATTTTCGTTCCTTTCGCAATTTCAGGAACGGACCGGCCTCTAATTCTGCATCCTCTAAGCAAGAGGGTAATGCTTCACAGCCCAAACCAGCCTGGAAACCTATGCAAGGCTGGAACAAGGGTAAGCAGGCCAAGAAGCCTGCTGCTGCTAACAAAACAGCATGAAGGAGTAGCCCCCGATCTGGGACCGGATCTAGTAGGGGGCAGACTCGCTCTCTTTGCTCAGGCTTGGGCAAGAGATGTTCAGGATCCCTGGGCACTAGAAATAGTTTCTCAGGGTTATCTTCTGGAATTCAGGGAACTACCCCCAAGGGGAAGGTTCCACATGTCTCACTTATCCTTAAACCAAATAAAGAGACAGGCGTTCTTACATTGTGTAGAAGACCTGTTAAAGATGGGAGTGATACACCCAGTTCCAATAAAGGAACAAGGAATGGGATTTTATTCAAATCTGTTTGTAGTTCCCAAAAAAGAGGGAACCTTCAGACCAATTTTGGATTTGAAGATCCTAAACAAATTTCTCAGGGTACCATCGTTCAAAATGGAAACCATTCGAACAATTCTACCCACCATCCAGGAAGGTCAATTTATGACTACCGTGGATCTAAAGGATGCGTACCTGCATATTCCTATCCACAAAGAACATCATCAGTTCCTAAGGTTCGCCTTTCTGGACAAACATTACCAGTTTGTGGCCCTCCCTTTCGGGTTAGCCACTGCTCCAAGGATTTTCACAAAGGTACTCGGGTCCCTTCTAGCGGTTCTAAGACCGAGGGGCATTGCAGTAGTACCATACTTGGACGACATTCTAATACAAGCGTCGTCCCTGTCAAAAGCAAAGGCTCATACAGACATCGTTCTGGCCTTTCTCAGATCGCACGGATGGAAGGTGAACATAGAAAAAGTTCTCTGTCTCCGTCAACGAGAGTTCCCTTCTTGGGAACAATAATAGATTCCTTAGAAATGAGGATTTTTCTGACAGAAGTCAGAAAGTCAAAACTTCTAAGCACTTGTCAAGTTCTTCATTCTGTTCCACGTCCTTCCATAGCTCAGTGCATGGAAGTAGTAGGGTTGATGGTTGCAGCAATGGACATAGTTCCTTTTGCGCGAATTCATCTAAGACCATTACAACTGTGCATGCTCAAACAGTGGAATGGGGACTATACAGATTTGTCTCCAATGATTCAAGTAGATCAGAAGACCAGAGATTCACTCCGTTGGTGGCTGACCCTGGACCATCTATCCCAGGGAATGAGCTTCCGCAGACCAGAGTGGGTCATTGTCACGACCGACGCCAGTCTAGTGGGCTGGGGCGCGGTCTGGGAATCCCTGAAAACTCAGGGACTATGGTCTCGGGAAGAGTCTCTTCTCCCGATAAACATTCTGGAACTAAGAGCGATCTTCAATGCTCTCAGGGCTTGGCCTCAGCTAGCAAAGGCCAGATTCATAAGATTCCAATCAGACAACATGACGAACGTTGCGTATATCAATCATCAGGAGGGAACAAGGAGTTCCCTGGTGATGAAAGAAGTGACCAAAATAATACAATGGGCGGAGGATCACTCCTGCCATCTATCTGCGATCCACATCCCAGGTGTGGAAAACTGGGAAGCGGATTATCTGAGTCGTCAGACATTCCATCCGGGGGAGTGGGAACTCCACCCGGAGATCTTTGCCCAACTAACTCAATTATGGGGCATTCCAGACATGGATCTGATGGCGTCTCGTCTGAACTTCAAGGTTCCTTGCTACGGGTCCAGATCCAGGGATCCCAAGGCGACTCTAGTAGATGCACTAGTAGCACCTTGGACCTTCAACCTAGCTTATGTATTTCCACTGTTTCCTCTCATTCCCAGGCTGGTAGCCAGGATCAAACAGGAGAGGGCCTCGGTGATCTTGATAGCTCCTGCGTGGCCACGCAGGACTTGGTATGCAGACCTGGTAAATATGTCATCGGTTCCACCATGGAAGCTTCCTTTGAGACAGGACCTTCTTGTTCAGGGTCCATTCGAACATCCAAATCTGGTCTCCCTCCAGCTGACGGCTTGGAGATTGAACGCTTGATTCTATCAAAGCGTGGGTTTTCAGATTCTGTGATAGATACTCTGGTACAGGCCAGAAAACCGGTAACTAGAAAGATTTACCATAAAATATGGAAAAGATATATCTGTTGGTGTGAATCCAAAGGATTCCCATGGAATAAGATAAAAATTCCTAAGATTCTCTTTTCTACAAGAAGGTTTGGAGAAAGGATTATCTGCAAGTTCTCTAAAGGGACAGATCTCTGCTTTATCTGTCTTACTACACAAAAGACTGGCAGCTGTGCCAGATGTTCAAGCATTTGTTCAGGCTCTGGTTAGGATCAAGCCTGTTTACAGACCTTTGACTCCTCCCTGGAGTCTAAATCTAGTTCTTTCAGTTCTTCAAGGGGTTCCGTTTGAACCTTTACATTCCATAGATATTAAGTTACTATCTTGGAAAGTTTTGTTTTTGGTTGCTATTTCTTCTGCTAGAAGAGTTTCAGAGTTATCTGCTTTGCAGTGTTCTCCGCCTTATCTGGTGTTCCATGCAGATAAGGTGGTTTTGCGTACTAAGCCTGGTTTTCTTCCAAAGGTTGTTTCTAACAAGAATATTAACCAGGAGATAGTTGTACCTTCTTTATGTCCGAATCCAGTTTCAAAGAAGGAACGTTTGTTACACAATTTGGACGTAGTCTGTGCTCTAAAATTCTATTTAGAGGCTACAAAAGATTTCAGACAAACATCTTCTTTGTTTGTTGTCTATTCTGGTAAAAGGAGAGGTCAAAAAGCGACTTCTACCTCTCTTTCCTTTTGGCTTAAAAGCATCATCCGATTGGCTTACGAGACTGCCGGACGGCAGCCTCCTGAAAGAATCACAGCTCACTCCACTAGGGCTGTGGCTTCCACATGGGCCTTCAAGAACGAGGCTTCTGTTGACCAGATATGTAAGGCAGCGACTTGGTCTTCACTGCACACTTTTTCCAAATTTTACAAATTTGATACTTTTGCTTCTTCGGAGGCTATTTTTGGGAGAAAGGTTTTGCAAGCCGTGGTGCCTTCCGTTTAGGTAACCTGATTTGCTCCCTCCCTTCATCCGTGTCCTAAAGCTTTGGTATTGGTTCCCACAAGTAAGGATGACGCCGTGGACCGGACACACCAATGTTGGAGAAAACAGAATTTATGCTTACCTGATAAATTACTTTCTCCAACGGTGTGTCCGGTCCACGGCCCGCCCTGGTTTTTTAATCAGGTCTGATGAATTATTTTCTCTAACTACAGTCACCACGGTACCTTATGGTTTCTCCTATATTTTTCCTCCTGTCCGTCGGTCGAATGACTGGGGTGGGCGGAGCCTAGGAAGGACTATATGGCCAGCTTTGCTGGGACTCTTTGCCATTTCCTGTTGGGGAAGAGATATTCCCACAAGTAAGGATAACGCCGTGGACCGGACACACCGTTGGAGAAAGTAATTTATCAGGTAAGCATAAATTCTGTTTTTGAGGGGACATTAACATTACACTGTTATACAGGCTGTACATTCACTACTTTACATTGTAGCAAAGTGTCATTTCTTCAGTGTTATCACATGAAAAGGTATAATAAAATATTTACAAAAATGTGAGGGGTGTACTCACTTTTGTCAGATACTGTGTATGTATATATATATATATATATATATTATATATATACCTATAGCTGTATATCTATTCCTATAGATATATAGGTATAGATATATATTTTACATTATTAGAAATATATATGTTCAATAATAAAAAAATTCTATATATATATATGTTATGATGTTAAAGGGATATGAAACCCAAATGTTTCATTCATGATTCAGATAGAGCATGGCATCTTAAACAACTTTCTAATTTACTTCTATTATTATTTTTCTTTCATTCTCTTGGAATCTTTTGTTGAAAAGCAGGGACGTATGCTTAGGAGCCAGCCCATGTCTAGAGCAATATATGGCAGCAGTTTTGCAAGAATGTTATTCATTTGCAAGAGCACTAGATGGCAGTGCTATTTCCTGCCATTTAGTGCTCCAGATCCCTATGTCTCTCTTCAAAACAGAATAACATAGGAATGAAGCAAATTTTATAGCACCTGGCTAGTGCTTGCTGATTGGTGGCTAAATGTAGCCACTAATTAGCAAGCGCTTCCAAGGTTCCTGAACCAAAAATGGGCCCGCTCATAAGCTTACAATCCTGCTTTTTCAAACAAAGATACCAAGAGATCGAAGAAAAATGGATAATAAAAGTAAATTAGAAAGTTGCTTAAAATTGCATGCTCTATCTGAATCACGAAAGAAAAGAAAAAATGGGTTCAGTGTCCCTTTAAGTCTTTCTATCAGGTCTGGAGACTGTATATATAAGAAAACATTTAAAGTAATGTGTTTACATTGTAACATGTAATGTGTTTAAAAATGATTTTATATATATAATGCAGATATGCAGTCACTATATATAATAAGCAACTGCAAGGGTGCAAGTAAAACAAATGCATAAAGTTAGGAAAAATACTGAACTTTCTCGACTTACTAATAAATATAAAACTTAAAGGGACACTGAACCCAAATGTTTTCTTTCGACATTCAGATAGAGCATGCAATTTTAAGCAACTTTCTAATTTACTCCTATTAACATCGTTCTCTTGCTATCTTTATTTGAAAAAGAAGGAATCTAAGATATTTTTTGGTTCAGCACCTGGACAGCACTTGTTTATTGGTCGGTTAAATTAATCCACCAATCAGCAAGAACAACCCAGGTTGTTCACCAAAAATGGGCCGGCATCTAAAACTTACATTCTTGTTTTTAAAATAAAGATACCAAGAGAATGAAGAAAATGTGATAATAGGAGTAAATTAGACCGTTGCTTAAAATTGCATGCTCTATCTGAATCACAAAAGAAAAAAATTGGGTTCAGTGTCCCTTTAAAGGGACAGTCAACACCAGAATTGGTGTTGTTTTAAAAGATAGATAATCCCTTAATTATCCATTCCCCAGTTTTGCATAACCAACACAGTTATAATAATACACGTTTTACCTCTGTGATTACCCTGTATCTAAGCTCTGCAGACTGCCCCCTTATTTCAGTTTTTCTGACAGACTTGCATTTTAGCCAATCAGTGCTCACTCCTCAGTAAATTCATGTGCATTAGCTCAATGTTATCTATATGAAACACATGAACTAACAACCTCTAGTGGTGAAAAACTGTCAAAATGCATTTAGATTAGAGGCAACCTTCAAGGTCTAAGAAATTAGCATATGAACTTCCTAGGCTTAGCTTTCAACTAAGAATACTAACGGCTAGATTTAGAGTTCGGCGGTAAAAGGGCTGTTAACGCTCCGCGGGTTTTTTTCTGGCCGCACCATAAATTTAACTCTGGTATCGAGAGTTCAAACAAATGCTGCGTTAGGCTCCAAAAAAGGAGCGTAGAGCATTTTTACCGCAAATGCAACTCTCGATACCAGAGTTGCTTACGGACGCGGCCGGCATCAAAAACGTGCTCGTGCACGATTCTCCCATAGGAAACAATGGGGCTGTTTGAGCTGAAAAAAAACCTAACACCTGCAAAAAAGCAGCGTTCAGCTCCTAACGCAGCCCCATTGTTTCCTATGGGGAAACACCTCCTAAGTCTGCACCTAACACCCTAACATGTACCCCGAGTCTAAACACCCCTAACCTTACACTTATTAACCCCTAATCTGCCGCCCCCGCTATCGCTGACCCCTGCATTACACTTTTAACCCCTAATCTGCCGCTCCGTAAACCGCCGCCACCTACGTTATCCCTATGTACCCCTAATCTGCTGCCCTAACATCGCCGACCCCTATGTTATATTTATTAACCCCTAATCTGCCCCCCACAACGTCGCCGACACCTACCTACACTTATTAACCCCTAATCTGCCGAGCGGACCTGAGCGCTACTATAATAAAGTTATTAACCCCTAATCCGCCTCACTAACCCTATCATAAATAGTATTAACCCCTAATCTGCCCTCCCTAACATCGCCGACACCTACCTTCAATTATTAACCCCTAATCTTCCGACCGGAGCTCACCGCTATTCTAATAAATGTATTAACCCCTAAAGCTAAGTCTAACCCTAACACTAACACCCCCCTAAGTTAAATATAATTTTTATCTAACGAAATAAATTAACTCTTATTAAATAAATAATTCCTATTTAAAGCTAAATACTTACCTGTAAAATAAATCCTAATATAGCTACAATATAAATTATAATTATATTATACCTATTTTAGGATTAATATTTATTTTACAGGCAACTTTGTAATTATTTTAACCAGGTACAATAGCTATTAAATAGTTAAGAACTATTTAATAGTTACCTAGTTAAAATAATTACAAATTTACCTGTAAAATAAATCCTAACCTAAGATATAATTAAACCTAACACTACCCTATCAATAAAATAATTAAATAAACTACCTACAATTACCTACAATTAACCTAACAATACACTATCAATAAATTAATTAAACACAATTGCTACAAATAAATAAAATTAAATAAACTATCTAAAGTACAAAAAATAAAAAAGAACTAAGTTACAGAAAATAATAAAATATTTACAAACATAAGAAAAATATTACAACAATTTTAAACTAATTACACCTACTCTAAGCCCCCTAATAAAATAACAAAGCCCCCCAAAATAAAAAATTCCCTACCCTATTCTAAAATACAAATATTACAAGCTCTTTTACCTTACCAGCCCTGAACAGGGCCCTTTGCGGGGCATGCCCCAAGAATTTCAGCTCTTTTGCCTGTAAAAAAAAACATACTATACCCCCCCCCCAACATTACAACCCACCACCCACATACCCCTAATCTAACCCAAACCCCCCTTAAATAAACCTAACACTACCCCCCTGATGATCTTCCTACCTTGTCTTCACCATGCCAGGTTCACCGATCCGTCCTGGCTCCAAGATCTTCATCCAAGCCAAGCGGGGGCTAGACATCCACTGAAGAAGTCCAGAAGAGGGTCCAAAGTCTTCCTCCTATCCGGCAAGAAGAGGACATCCGGACCGGCAAACATCTTCTCCAAGCGGCATCTTCTATCTTCTTCCATCCGATGACGACCGGCTCCATCTTGAAGACCTCCAGCGCGGATCCATCCTCTTCTTCCGACGACTAGACGACGAATGACGGTTCCTTTAAGGGACGTCATCCAAGATGGCGTCCCTCGAATTCCGATTGGCTGATAGGATTCTATCAGCCAATCGGAATTAAGGTAGGAATTTTCTGATTGGCTGATGGAATCAGCCAATCAGAATATAGTTCAATCCGATTGGCTGATCCAATCAGCCAATCAGATTGAGCTCGCATTCTATTGGCTGTTCCGATCAGCCAATAGAATGCGAGCTCAATCTGATTGGCTGATTGGATCAGCCAATCGGATTGAACTTGATTCTGATTGGCTGATTCCATCAGCCAATCAGAAAATTCCTACCTTAATTCCGATTGGCTGATAGAATCCTATCAGCCAATCGGAATTCGAGGGACGCCATCTTGGATGACGTCCCTTAAAGGAACCGTCATTCGTCGTCTAGTCGTCGGAAGAAGAGGATGGATCCGCGCTGGAGGTCTTCAAGATGGAGCCGGTCGTCATCGGATGGAAGAAGATAGAAGATGCCGCTTGGAGAAGATGTTTGCCGGTCCGGATGTCCTCTTCTTGCCGGATAGGAGGAAGACTTTGGACCCTCTTCTGGACTTCTTCAGTGGATGTCTAGCCCCCGCTTGGCTTGGATGAAGATCTTGGAGCCAGGACGGATCGGTGAACCTGGCATGGTGAAGACAAGGTAGGAAGATCATCAGGGGGGTAGTGTTAGGTTTATTTAAGGGGGGTTTGGGTTAGATTAGGGGTATGTGGGTGGTGGGTTGTAATGTTGGGGGGGGGGTATAGTATGTTTTTTTTTACAGGCAAAAGAGCTGAAATTCTTGGGGCATGCCCCGCAAAGGGCCCTGTTCAGGGCTGGTAAGGTAAAAGAGCTTGTAATATTTGTATTTTAGAATAGGGTAGGGAATTTTTTATTTTGGGGGGCTTTGTTATTTTATTAGGGGGCTTAGAGTAGGTGTAATTAGTTTAAAATTGTTGTAATATTTTTCTTATGTTTGTAAATATTTTATTATTTTCTGTAACTTAGTTCTTTTTTATTTTTTGTACTTTAGATAGTTTATTTAATTTTATTTATTTGTAGCAATTGTGTTTAATTAATGTATTGATAGTGTAGTGTTAGGTTAATTGTAGGTAATTGTAGGTAGTTTATTTAATTATTTTATTGATAGGGTAGTGTTAGGTTTAATTATATCTTAGGTTAGGATTTATTTTACAGGTAAATTTGTAATTATTTTAACTAGGTAACTATTAAATAGTTCTTAACTATTTAATAGCTATTGTACCTGGTTAAAATAATTACAAAGTTGCCTGTAAAATAAATATTAATCCTAAAATAGCTATAATATAATTATAATTTATATTGTAGCTATATTAGGATGTATTTTACAGGTAAGTATTTAGCTTTAAATAGGAATTATTTATTTAATAAGAGTTAATTTATTTCGTTAGATAAAAATTATATTTAACTTAGGGGGGTGTTAGTGTTAGGGTTAGACTTAGCTTTAGGGGTTAATACATTTATTAGAATAGCGGTGAGCTCCGGTCGGCAGATTAGGGGTTAATAATTGAAGGTAGGTGTCGGCGATGTTAGGGAGGGCAGATTAGGGGTTAATACTATTTATGATAGGGTTAGTGAGGCGGATTAGGGGTTAATAACTTTATTATAGTAGCGCTCAGGTCCGCTCGGCAGATTAGGGGTTAATAAGTGTAGGTAGGTGTCGGCGACGTTGTGGGGGGCAGATTAGGGGTTAATAAATATAACATAGGGGTCGGCGATGTTAGGGGTAGCAGATTAGGGGTACATAGGGATAACGTAGGTGGCGGCGATTTGCGGTCGGAAGATTAGGGGTTAATTATTTTAAGTAGCTTGCGGCGACGTTGTGGGGGGCAAGTTAGGGGTTAATAGATATAATACAGGGGTCGGCGGTGTTAGGGGCAGCAGATTAGGGGTACATAAGTATAACGTAGGTGGCGGTCGGCAGATTAGGGGTTAAAAATTTTAATCGAGTGGCGGCGATGTGGGGGGACCTCGGTTTAGGGGTACATAGGTAGTTTATGGGTGTTAGTGTACTTTAGGGTACAGTAGTTAAGAGCTTTATAAACCGGCGTTAGCCAGAAAGCTCTTAACTCCTGCTATTTTCAGGCGGCTGGAATCTTGTCGTTAGAGCTCTAACGCTCACTGCAGAAACGACTCTAAATACCAGCGTTAGAAAGATCCCATTGAAAAGATAGGCTACGCAAATGGCGTAGGGGGATCTGCGGTATGGAAAAGTCGCGGCTGAAAAGTGAGCGTTAGACCCTTTAATCACTGACTCCAAATACCAGCGGGCGCCCAAAACCAGCGTTAGGAGCCTCTAACGCTGGTTTTGACGGCTACCGCCGAACTCTAAATCTAGGCCTCTGAGAACAAAGCAAAATTGTTGATAAAAGTAAATTGAAAAGTTGTTTAATATTACATGCCCTATTTGAATCATGAAAGTTTTTTTTGGACTTGACTGTCCCTTTAATTTTATTAAATATCCATGGACTGATTTTTAATGGATTTTTAATAAAATTAAGGTTTTTGTCTTTGCAGCTGCTCAATAGTATCTAGATTTTTGCACAGGCTTTAGTTTTTTGAAATTTTTCTGTAGGATAGCTGCACAAACCAGTGGAGTGGATTATTTTCCAGCATTATGTCAAAACATAGCTAAGGCTCTTTCTATTTATAAAAATGTAAATTTTTAGACCATGGAAGCAAATTAATATGTGACACCTGACCATCACACCTATACTTGTGGCACACCACGTTCAACACCATCAACATTAATATGGAGTTGGCTTTTCACAATATTTTGGAGTGTGTCTGGAGGAATTTCTGCCCATTCAGCCAAAAGAGCTTTTATGAGGTCAGGCACTGATGTTGGACGAGAATGTCTGGCTCACAGTCGACGTTCTAATTCATCCCATAGCTGTTCAGCGGGGTTAAGGCACTGGTTTTCAAACCTGTCCTCAGGCCTCCCTAACAGGACAGATTTTTAGGATTACCTTGGGTGAGAGAGGTACAATAACTATGTTTACTAATCAGCTGATTCCCTGTTAGGGATGCCTGAGGACAGGTTTGAAAACCAATGGGTTAAGGTGAGGGTTCTGTGCAGGCCACAGGGACACAGTCATACTGGAACAGTAAAGGGCCTTCCCCAAACAGTTGCCACACAATTTGAGTTATCCAGTTGTCTAAACTGTCTTTGTATCTGCAGCATTAAAGGGACTGTAAACTTAAAAAATAATGTTTTATAACTCTGCACATAGTGCAGAATTATGTAACATCATCTTAGCGACAGCTTTAAAAATCAAAAGATTTGATAGATTTTAGCTCTCAAAGTTGCACTTACCTGGTCTCCACTCCAGGTTCTTCTGATCAGGTCTTCCTTTTCAAAAGCGGTTTGCGGGCGCTAAAAGTGCGCCTGATCGCTCTATTGAACTAAATGTAGCCCGCTACCAGTGGGAGTGAGCTACATTTAGTTAAATAACTATGTGCAGAATTATATAACATTATTTTGTGTTCACTGTCCCTTTTAGATGACCCTTCATTGGAACTAAGGGGCCCAGCCCAAGCCACGAAAACAGCCCCAGCTTGTAATCCCTCCTCCCCCACATTTTACAGTAGGCAGTATGCATTCTGGTAGATAGTGTTCTCTTGAGATCCACCATGCTCATATCCTTCCATCAGACTGCCAGATAGTGTAACAGGATTTATGACTCCAGAGAATACTTTTCCACTGCTCAGAGTCCAATGGCGTTGTGCTTTACACCACTCCAGCTGATGTCTGGCATTGTGCATGATGATATGAGGCTTGTGTACAGCTGCTTGGCCATTAAATCCATTTCATGAAGCTCCCGACACACAGTTCTTCTTCCAGAGACTGTAGTGAGTGATGCAACGCTGCAGTGAGTGATGATAGGCCATTTTTTATGTGACCTACACTTCTGCCCTGTGAGTTTGCTTGGTATACCACTTTGTGGCTGGGCCGTTGTTTCTCCTAGTCACTTCTGCTTCGCAGTTACAGTTGACAGAGTATATAAAATTGGACAGAAATTTAAAGAACTGACTTGTGGCAAAGATGGCATCCTATGACAGTGCCACGTCTAAAGTTATTCAGCTCTTCAGTATCTCCCATTGTATTGCTAATGTTTGTCTATGGCGATTTCTTGGCTATGTGCTGGGTTTTTAAGCACCTGCTAACACCTGAACTCAATAATAAGTAGGGGTGTCCACATTGAGGCCATATATTGTCTATTGTTCAGTAAGGCAGTTGGTGGATATCTGTCCATGAAACGGCATAATCCACAGCTATACATTTAAAAAAAATGGTTGCCCAAATGTTTTCTTTTCCAAGCATAGATTTATTGTATGTATATTATCTACTGTGCATGTGTGGAAAAACATGTAACAAACTTTATTTATAACAACTTTAATAAACATTTATAGCTCTTCAACTAAAAAAAAACTGAAAAAAAAGTTACTTGATCATATTTAGTTTTTAGCTTCTTGAAAAAATTGAAACAAATACACTTGGTTTTGTAGCTGTCTAATCTTTTAAAATGGACATAATAGTCATATGCTATATTACTTGGAAGTGATACAGCATAACATCTCTATGTAAAAAGGGAAGATATTTTACCTAAAAATGTTCTTCAGCTCACCAGAGTAAGTGCTCTGCGAACAGTTAGAACTGCTGTAAAGCTGTAAGTTAAAAAAAACAATAGCCAATCAGCATCAGCAGGGATGAGGTCTTGCATTGCTTTGCTGTGATCTCATGAGCTTTCACTTAAACCTCATGTGATTTCACAGTAAACTTCCTTAAAGTACCAGTAAATACAGTAGATTTGCATAATTAACGAATGCATGATAAAAAGACAATGCAACAGCACTTAGTGCCCGATCACATATGTGGGGACGGGCACAAAACCCAACGTTGCCAATTTTTTGTCTAATCGAGCGATCACATATAGGGCACAGCAGATAAGTAACGCACATATATTTTACAAGTCGGCCACAGTTTTTACTCCCATAAACTAATATACAACTGGCGTCGCCAGTCGGTATCACATGAAGCACAAGGACTTACGCGCAGAAAGGAGATATTTTACTCCATTTTCACCTCACCACACATAGGCAGGGGAAACAAGCCTTGTGCTTAGTAAAAAGTATCGTAACTCCCTGAAAGCTTTAACAAACACCCAACGCATGCACAATATCAACCCTTAAACCTCCATCCCCACACATCGCAATGTCTAATAAACGTATTAACCCCTAATCCGCCAACCCCCCGAAGCACAATGTCTAATAAACGTATTAACCCCTAAACTGCCAACCCCCCACAGCGCAAACTACTATATAAACGTATTAACCCCTAATCCGCCAACCCTCCGAAGCACAATGTCTACTAAACGTATTAACTCCTAAACTGCCATGTGCCCACGTCGCAAACTACCTAATCAACGTATTAACCCCTAATCCACCAACCCCCCACAGCGCAAACTACTATATAAACCTATTAACCCTAAACCGCCAAGCCCCCATAATGCAAACACCTAATTAACCTATTAAGACTCAAGTGCCAACCCCCCACAACCCTAAGTATCTAATTAACCTATTAACCCCTAATCCGACATCCCTCCACAACGTAAATTACCTAATAAAACTATTAACCCCTAAACCGCCAACCCCCCACAACGCAAACACCTAATTAACCTCTTAACCCCTTAACTGCCAATTCCCACAATGCAAAGTATTAACCTAATAACTAAGCCCCCTGACCTAACACCCCCTAACTTAACCCCAATTAAATACACTGAAATAAATTTAAAAGACACACTACCTTAAAAATAATTTAAAAAAAATTACAATAAAAAAATTACAAAAAATAAAAAAGCTGACATTACAAAGAAGTTATTTCTATTCTAATACCCCCGTTTGAAAATAAAAAACACCCCAAAATAAAAAAAAAACCTAATCTATCAATAAACTAGCAATAGCCTTGAAAAGTGGCCTTTTGTAGGGCATTGCCCTAAAGTTAAGAGCTCTTTTGCAAGAAAATAAGCCATATACCCCCTAACATTACAACCCCCCCAAAATAAAAAAAACTTAAAAACCCCAAATCTACCCATTGCCCCAAAAAGGGCATTTGTATGGACATTACCCTTAAAAGGGCATTTAGCTGTTTTGCAGCCCATAAAAAAAAATCTCTAATCTAAAAAAAACCATCCCAAAAATAAAAAAACCTAACACTAACCCCAAAATAGGTACTTACCCTTGCTGAATTACAGCGATCCATCTTCTTCCCGGTGACGAAAGGTCTTCATCCAGGCGACTCCTTCTTCATCCATTGCGGGTCCATCTTCTATCTTCATGGCGGAGCGGTCGGCGGAGGTCATCCGTGACACGGGAGTCCTCTTCATGCAATCGTCTGCCGCACACTGAAGATTGAATGCAAGGTACCCCTTTTATATAGGGGTACCCTTGCATTCCTATTGGCTACAAAATTCAAATCAGCCACTAAGATGAGAGCTGCTTACATCCTATTGACTGATCAATTTTTATTTATTTAAAATATATATTTGTTTTATTTCCGTAGTGTAGGCAACTCTCCCACCACCTTGATCCCCCTCAACAGCTTTATAATCCTCCCTGTCCCACTACACTAGTCTGCCAGTAACAAATTATTCTTATTTTTTATTGTATATTTCTTTAAAAAAAATACAATTATGTAGTATAGGGAATCCCTTCACCCTCTCCCTGCCAACATTATTTTTTTCTGCAGTGCAGGGTCCCCCCTCTAGCAGATATTTTTCCTTTTCATAGGGCCCTATCCTTCCCTCTGCCTTCAAAATAATTTTCTGTAGTGTATGGACCCCACCACTCCCTACTTCACTGAGCCTATCCACCGCCTCCTCTCCCTTCACTCCCACTTGGCATCAACAATGATTAGACAGTGTCACTCTGTGTAACGATTGGCAATCTGGCTTCATATGGTAAGGGAGCATGATCAGCATGCATGCATCAAAGTGTTGGATGTAGGTACTACATCAACACAGTATGCTTGGCAAAGTACTGGCAAAGTACTGTGTGAGATGGTACCTACATCCATATGGTGCAAGGGGTTAAAGTCTGCCCCAGAGCAACAATGCACTACTGGGACCTAGCTAAACACATCTGCTGAGCCAATTATAAGAGGCATATGGGCATAGCCACCAATAACCAGCTAGCTCCTAGTAGCTGACTATTACTTTCATCATTTATTGTTTTATTTAAAATAGTGCAGCCTTTACATAGTTATAAGGGACTTTGTTTTCTTTCCTATGGCATGGAGAGTCCACAACTTCATTCCAATTCCTAGTGGAATATTCAACTCCTGGCCAGCAGGAGGAGGCAAAGAGCACCCCAGCAGAGCTGTTAAGTGTCACTTCCCTTACCCATAACCCCTAGTCATTCTTTGCCTCTTTGATCGGGAGGAGGGCAAAGATGAGTGTCTGAGAAGAATTAATCCTTTAAATGGGTACTTTTCCCTGCAAGCAAGGATTGGGGTCAAGCTGTGTCCATGTCAATCTCTTTAGTAAGAGTAATGGTGGCTTTTAGCAGTTAGAAGGCGGTGAGGTGGTCTTTGCTTTACTTCTAACACCATTGCTACCTCTTTGTAGAAAACCAGAGTTGGTTACTCTGTTTTTTTCTTTGTCTACAGGCCCCTGATTGAGAATGCAGTGTTCTGTCACACCTTAGTAGCTGTCTTTCTGCCTTGCAGCTGGATCCTCAGGTAAGTGCTTTTGTCTTCTAGGCACTGAAGGCTTGCACTTTAAGAAGTTAATTCCTCCACTGGATCTCATTGGAATCCAAGACCTCATGGAGGTCCAGTCAGCCTTAAACTAAGGGGAAGCAAATCAAGAAACCTTCCACTGATTCTAAATAAGCATGAAGGGATTGCCCCCGGTCATGTTCTGGATCAGGTAGGGGGTAGACTTTCCCTTTTTCGTCAGGCCTGGATACAAGATGTTCCAGACCCTTGGGCTGTTGACAATAGTATCCCAGGGTTACAAAATAGGTTTAAAACTTGTCCTCCCAGGGGCAGATTCATCCTCTCACGATTATCTGCAGACCAGGTAAAGAGAAAAGCCTTCTTAAACTGTGTAAAGGACCTATCTTCCCTGGGAGTGATTGTTCCAGTTTCTGTAAGGGAATGGGGTCTAGGATTCTATTCAAATCTTTTTGTGGTTCCCAAAAAGGAGGGAACTTTAGACCTAAAGTGTCTCAACAAATGCCTCAGGGTTCCGTCCTTCAAAATGGAAACCATTTGTTCCATTCTTCCCTTGGTCCATGAGGGTCAGTTCATGACGACCATAGACCTGAAGGACGCGTATCTTCATGTTCCCATTCACAGGGATCATCATCAGTTTATGAGGTTTGCCTTTCTGGATAAGCATTTCCAGTTTGTTGCACTTCTGTTTGGCCTTGCCACGGCTCCCAGAATATTCACAAAGGTTCTGGGGGCTCTTTTGGCAGTGGTCAGATCTCAGGGAATTGCGGTGGCGCCTTACCTAGAAGACATCTTGGTCAGGCGTCATCTTTTCAACTAGCAAAATCGCATAAAGAGATGTTGTATTTTCTAAGTTCCCACGGCTGGAAAGTGAATCTGGAAAAGAGTTTGCTTGTTCCAGCTACAAGGGTGTGTTTCTTAGGAACAATCATAGATTCCGTGTCCATGAAGATTTTCCCGACAGATATCAGAAAATCCAAACTTCTTGCTTTGTGCCTTTCTCTCCAGTCTGCTGTTCGGCCATCAGTGGCTCAGTGCATGGAGGTGATTGGTATGATGGTGGCTTCCATGGAGATTCCTTTTGCTCGCTTCCATCTGAGATCTCTGCAACTATGCATGCTAAGTCAATGGAACGGAGTCCATTCAGATCTATCGCAGAGGATCGATCTGGATCCCCTAACAAGAGACTCTCTCTCGTGGTGAATTTCACAGGACCATTTGTCTCGGGGGAATTGCTTCCTGAGACCTTTCTGGGTTATTGTAACCACAGATGCCAGCCTGTTAGGCTGGGGAGCAGTTTGGGGCTCACTAAAAGCTTAGGGCCTGTGGACTCGGGAGGAGTCTTCTCTTCCCATAAACATCTTAGAGTTGAGAGCAATCTTTAATGCCTTGACAGCTTGGCCTTAATTATCTTTAGTCCAGTTTATCAGATTCAAATCTGATGACATCACCTTGTGGCTTACACCAACCATCAGGGGGGAACTCGGAGTTCCTTAGCAATGAAGGAGGTGACTCGCATTCTGCAGTGGGCGGAAGCTCACAATTGTCTCCTATCTGTCTTCCACATTCCAGGGTTGGACAACTGGGAGGCGGATTTTCTGAGCAGACAGAGCTTTCATCCCGGGGAGTAGGTTCTTCATCCGGAGGTAGTTCTCACAGATAACCCTCAGGTTGGGGGTTCCGGAGTTGGATATGATGGCGTCTCATCAAAACGCCAAGCTTCCAAAATACGGTTCAAGGTCAAGAGATCCTCAGGCCATTCTGATTTACGCTTTGGTGGTTCCTTAGAACTTCAATCTGGCATACCTATTTCCTCCATTTGCTCTCCTTCCATGAGTCATTGCTCGTATCAAACAGGAGAAAGCATCTGTGATTTCAATAGCTCCTGCATGGCCTCGCAGGATCTGGTTCACAGATCTAGTGAAGATGTCATCTCTTCCACCTTGGAGGTTACCTCTGAGGAAGGACCTTCTACTTTAGGGTCCCTTCCTACATCCAAATCTAGATTCTGTGAAGCTGACTGCTTGGAGATTTTGGCTAAGCGTGGCTTCTCTGAGACGGTCATTGATACCATGCTCCAGGCTCATAAACTTGTTACTTGTATGATTTATCATAAAGTATGGCACAAATACCTTTATTGGTGTGAATCTAAGGCTTTCTCTTGGAGCAGGGTAAGGATACCCAGAATTTTGTCTTTTTTTCAGGAGGGCCTGGAGAAGGGTTTGTCAGTCAGTACTCTGAAGGGTCAGATTTCTGCACTGTCTATTCTTTTGCATAAACATCTGGCAGATTTGGCAGATGTCCAATCTTTTGTTCAGGCTCTGGTCAGAATCAGGCCTGTGTTTAAACCTGTTGCTACTCCTTGGAGCCTTAACCTTGTTCTTTTTTGCAACAGGCTCTGTTTGAGCCGATGCATTCTGTTGATATTAAATTGTTATCTTGGAAGGTTTTGTTTCTTCTTGCTATTTCTTCTGCTCGCAGGGTTTCTGAGCTTTCGGCTCTGCAGTGTGATTCCCCTTATCTTATTTTTCATGTGGATAAGGTGGTTCTTTGTACTAAGCTGGGATGTCTTCCTAAGGTTGTGTTGATTCGCAATATTAATCAGGAAATTGTTGTTCCTTCTTTTTGTCCCAATCCTTCTTCCCATAAGGAACGTCTTTTGCATAACCTGGATGTTGTGCATGCTCTAAAATTTTACCTTCCAGCAACTAAAGATTCAGCAATCATCTGCCCTGTTCTTTGTTTTCTCTGGTAAGCGTAAGGGTCAGAAGGCCACTTCTACTACCCTTTCTCTCTGGTTGAGAAGTGTTATCCGGTTAGCTTATGGGACAGCTGTACAGCAACCTCCTGAGAGAATTACGACTTATTCCACTAGGGCTGTCTCCTCTTCCTGGGCTTTCAAAAATGAAGCTTCTGTGGAGCAAATTTGCAAGGCGGCAACATGGTCCACTTTGCATACCTTTTCCAAATTCTACAGATTTGATACTTTTGCCTCGGCTGAGGCCTCCTTTGAGAGAAAAGTTCTTCAAGTGGTGGTGCCTTCTGTTTAGTCTGCCTGTCTTGTTCTCCTTTTTCATTCTGTGTCCTCTAGCTTGGGTATTGGTTAAAACTAGTAATTGGAATGAAGTTGTGGACTCTCCATGCCATAGGAAAGAAATCAAAATTGATGCTTACCTGATAAATGTATTTATTTCCGGGCAGGGAGAGTCCACGACCCCGCACTTTTTTAAATTTAAAAAGGCAGTTTTTTGTGTTAACCTCAGGCACCTCTATACCCTTGTGTTATCTTCTTTTTCTGTTTCCCTTTGGCCGAATGACTGGGGGTTATGGGTAAGGGAAGTGACAATAAACAGCTCTGCTGGGGTGCTCTTTGCCTCTTCCTGCTGGCCAGGAGTTGAATATCCCACTAGTAATTGGAATGAAGCCGTGGACTCTCCATGCCCGGAAAGAAAGAAATTTATCAGGTAAGCATAAATTTTGTTTTTTAGGGCTCTTTTACGTTTGACATCAGTAATTCATGGCACATGAAATAAACTATGACTGCAAGTGCGTGCTTAGAGGCGTATATTAACAGACAGTCTGGTTAGAACATTGAAAGACAAATGCTATGTGAAATGCAAACATAATAAGTAGATTTACATTATTAGTGGCAAACTGTAAAGCAGAAAATGCTAACATGATTGGTTTACAAGGTTGATTATTAATTATGGACCAAAGCTTTGAACAAAGTACAAAATGTGTAGACTGGGTGGGCCAATGTATTCCTATGCACCGTTTGCTCTATATGTGGTTTGCATTATAGTTTATCCAGTAAATTATTTTATTTTTTTTAAACAGGTACGTTTAAAATTGTTAGGTCTTTTAATTTGATCAACAGACAGAAGCTCTGTGTATTTTTGCTGTAACCCCACAAAAACCAGAGCTGCCCTTTATTAGAAGAATGAGTGACAGCATCCCAAAGTCTGTATTAAAGGGACACTGCGCTCATTTTTGTTTGTTTCTTCTAAAACAGAGCATTTTATTTGCATTGTGTTTATAAACAGATGCTCCTGAGCTATATAAACCTACTTTTTCTTCTTAGGCTTTCCTTGCCCACGTCCTAATGCATTATTGAGTATAGATATCCTACTAGTTTTAATTTAAAGCAACATGTAAGTCAAAATTAAACTTTCAAGATTAAGATGTATGCAATTTAGAGAGATTTTTTTTAAATTTACTTTTGTTACCAATTTTAAGTGAAGGTCAATTTTGACGGAATTAGTGCCCGGTTTTTTTTTTTGTTTTTTTGTTTTTATTGAGGTTATATAGTTTGCAACATACAGAATCACTTGTAAACAATGGAAGCATTATAATGGTACATACATTTTTAGTGAATAATCAGATGGAAATAATACTGCTAAAATGACTAGGCATAAAAACCTGGTAAAAAAAAATTTGAAATATCAAACAATCTGTGCTTGTAGAATATATGGGTAAGACTATAATTCCACTCATCTGTGAAAAGAGAGATCAAACAAACAAGGACTAGTAAGTGGGAGTGGTAGCTTGACCTAAATTGAACTCATATGCCCATAATAGTTGGGTGTATTATATAACAGAACCTCAGTTTTATATTATAGAAAGTATAAAGATGGTCCCCCCTTTGCAGTGTAAAATGTAAAATAGCTGATCCGATTGAAGTAGGCTGAGGCAAAAAGGGGGGTTGGCGGTATATGTTTTTATTTTAGGGGGAGGTAAAAGGAAGTTCAGCGGGCAATGGCCGCTCTAAATTGAAGTGGGTGGGGGGGGGCTTTCTAATCAGTAGCAGGGTGACAATTGAGAGTTAACAGTTGAGAATTAAAATATTAATATTAATAGTAGGCTCACGAGGAGATGAAGAAAGTTGCATTTAAGTTGTATAAAATAATAGTAGGCAAGGTGACAGGATAGGCTTATTGCAAAATACAAACAATAAGGGTAAAATGGGTCGCACTTGGGTCTCTTTTTTTTTCCTTTTTTTTTTTTTTTTTAATTTGTCAGATCAGAAAGCAGGGCATCATGCCATACTTACTAAGGAGAAGTAGTTAGTGCAGGTGTCCAAATTGACTGCTGTATCTCTGTTAATTAAACAATAAAAAAAGGTCCTGTATTGTAGTAGGATAGGATCTTATGATAGAAATGTGTGGCATTAGGACAAGATACATTGACATGGACTGCTATGAATAAAAAGCGTAATGGCTGTTAAGGGGGTATATTCCAAAAACACCTAGATGTGCCTGAATGTTAATCTGTTATGCTTCCTTGCTCAAGTAGAAAAACAAATTAATAAATTGAGCCTAGAATTTGATTCCTCAATAACATATGCATGCATGAACATGTGACAGTAAACAACTAAAAAAACACTTTGCCGTCATATAGTAAACCTAGAGGAAAAAAAAAAAAATATATAAATATTTTAACATAACAGAAGGGCTATGCAGGCAATAGTGGACTAAAGCGCCATGTGTAGAGCTGATAACGGGCTTTAACGGGTTGGAGAAATTTATCAAAGCAATCAGCTCTCACTAAAATGTCCTGAGAGAAAATACCCATAGCTTGGTTCAGGCAGGGAGTCCGAGTTTTGCCCACATGGAGTCCTGTCCTGGAGGAAGTAAGAAGGGTTGTTAACCTATTCCAGTATCCACAAAAGTCACGATAGTGTCTCTGGGCTTAGGAGCTTTCAACAAGGCGCCAAGTTGTCGTCTAAGCAGTCTCATTACTTTTTTCTGAGTACGTGTTGGTCGACTTTGGGCAGTTTGCATGTTTGGAGTGCTGAGTAGGGGACGTCTCTGGAGCACCTCACCTCTATAGGACTCGATCTTCTTAGTGCTGTATCTTTTAGCTCTTGAAGTACCGGGGATCAATCTGAGACGGTATGCTCTTTTGTCCAGATATCTAATCAGGGGTACAGAAACTCTGCACGAGCCCGGGAGGCCGGCCGCATCACTCCCGGCGTCGGCAGAAGGCTTAATCGAGATGTGCTGGACTGCTATGAGGGGATGATGTTGCATCTCATACACAACTGCTGAACATAGAGGGATACTGAAGGCATCCTGCTGCCCCTCAATGAAGAGCTCATTCCGCTGCGATGTACTGACGTGGGAGGAGAAGGGGGTATGCATATTATCAGTGGCAGGCAAGATGCCATCCAAAAGGGAAGGTTCAGATCTGCATGCTCTGCAGAGAGATGATAAGTCTGCAAACTGGAGGTCCATTTTGATCGCTAGTTCCTGTAGAAGGGAACGCATCATTATATTCAAGTCCCTCATAGCAGAACAGCGATCTAAGTGTGATATGCTCCGTAAATGGGCTGACTTAGCTTAAGAACCCTCTCCGTTTGGTCTCTCCGTGAGCCGTTACTTCTCAATTGTCAGGCACTGAGTGGAAGGGGGGGTTCAGAGGCCCATGACAGTAAAGTGGTCCTCAATTCAAAGATTAATCCAGATTTAGTAAGAAGAGAGAGGAGTTATAGCTTCTTAGCGTCTCAGGTCAAGAGGAATACTAGGTAGAGTTTCAGAGATATAGGCGCCATTCCCCGCCATTAGGCCCCTTCATGCTGGAGTACTATACCACTGTTCAGAAAGAGTGTCCATAAGCATCTTCTTTATGAATGTGGATGTAGGCTCTTGTGTGCGAGTTATAGAGGAGTATAATCACTCCGAGTAGGGAAAATTCTCACTATTATAAAATATATTAAAGTTGGAGCCTCAGGAAGACATGTCCGATCTCTTTGGTGGTTAGCTCCGCCCCCCTAGTGCCCGGTTTTTAATAATCCTATTAAATACAAGGGCACTTTAATTCATCAAAATTGACATTTCAAGCGTTTGCTTCAAAAACTTACCTTTTAATCCTGAGAGCCGCTGCAGCGCTTCCTAAGCCCGTTGCGAGTCCTCTTCGCAGGTCCAAAATGACGAACCCGTCTTCATCCAATCACGGCGTTCCCTCAGTCCATGATCCACCCGGGGGGAACGCCGTGATTGGAGGAAGCCGGATTTGTCATTTCTGACGTAAGCAGAACGGCCGGGGCATTGATGGAGCAGCGGCCGGGGGCATTGATGGAGCAGCTTTCAGTATTAAAAGGTACATTTTTGAAGAAAATGCTTGAAATGTCAATTTTGATTAAATAAAAAATCAAACTACAAAATATGAAGCAAACATTTGTATTGTTTTAATTGCATTAAAACATTATAATAAAATTGTTCTGCAAAAAAATGTATTTTATGAAAACTGTAAAATTTGTATTGAAATTGTGCAGGAAAAGAAAATATTTAAAGGGCCATGATACACAAATGTTGAAATACTTGAAAGTGATGCAGCATAGCTGTTAAAAGCTGACTAGAAAATATCACCTGAACATCTCTATGTAAAAAAGAAAGATATTTTACCTCAAAATGTCCTAAGTATTCACACCCCTTTCTAAAGGACTTTAAGCAGCAAACCAGTATGCCTGGCCCGGGACATGCAAGGGAGTGAGCCTCATGCACACTCATATTATTTCCCTATTCAGTTTAAGGAAGTTTACTATTAAATCTCATGAGAGTTTAGTGAAATCTCATGAGATCACAGTAAAAGAGTTCATGACCTCAGCACTGCTGATGCTAATTGGCTGCTGTTCATTTCTTCTTCTTTCTTTTTTTACCTGCAGCTGAGCAACAGCTGAAGTATATTTTTTTACACAGAACTTACTCTGCTGAGCTGAGGAGATTGTGAGGTAAAATATCTTCCGTTTTTACATAGAGATGCTCAGGTGATATTTTCCTGTCAGCTTTTTACAGTTATACTGCATCAGTTTCAAGTGATTTAGCATATGAGTATTATGTCCCTTTAAGGTGCACAGTAGAATTCATAAAAACTACCCTGTATGTATGTGCAGAAAATGCTGTGACATTTTGTATTTATAATTTTAAATACAAAATAATATTATATGTATTATTTTCTTTACTGTAAAATGAGTTTCCCTTCTACTGCTAGTGGGCTGAACAGGTGTCCCATGATTATAGCTGAAATATCTTCTCCAGGTCAATAAACATTTTCCCTCTGCAGATCTCGCTGTATTTTCTTGCAAACTAAAAGGTGGTGAGATTGTCAAAATACGCAGAACAATTATTGCCCTAACGAAAAAACTGCAAATAAAAATAGATGCAATTGTAAGATAATATACACACTAAGGGCCAGATTCTGAATGTAGCGATAACAGTTACACGCAAGTGATAAGGGGTTTATCGCAGGTGTTTGCGCTCGTCGGGTTTACCGCTGGTATTACAAGTTGAAAGTAAAGATTTATACTAGAATGATTACTGCATCCTCAGAGCTCTGGTTAATTGTTTCGCGAAACAAAAAATGTTGCACAAAAGACATAAAAAATGCATTACAAAGTACAGTTACACATAATAACACCATCTAATAATAAATTATTCCTAAAAAATATTGCCCATAAAAGTTATAAGGGCTCAAAGATATGAGGTCTCAGGTGTGAAAAATAAAGGCCCATATGTTTATATGTGTACATATGTATCAATATGTGTATACATGTATTTACAGACATATATTCTCATATAAATACACATGCACAGATATATAGACATATATATATATATATATAAGTGCATTGCAGCCCTTTGCAGTTATGTAGATGAAAACATGTAAAAACATATGCAATATTCATATTTGATAAAGTGTTATATTGTGTTTGTACTGTAAATATTTCACATTCCAGTGTTCTGCACATAGCAGAATATGTTCTAAGTATTTATAAATAGAAATTCATATATATATATATATATATATATATATATGTGTGTGTGTATATATCTATGCATATAAATAATTTTATATATATATATATATATATATATATATAGCTATATATATATATATACAGTATATATTGTACAAAAATATTATAAGATATATGTAGAAATGTTTATTTATGAATAAAAAGAACATATTCCATGCAAAGAACATTGGAATGTGAAATATTCATATCTTCATGTCGGTTAGCGCACTTGAGAATATGTGATCGGGTTTGTGCGAGTTAGGTGTAACTTTTTTCCCACTTTTTTTGCTCAATTGACTTCTATAGGGTCATACGTCAACGCACACACAATATTGTAAGTTCGCCTTTTTGCTCTTTTCGGGTAAGCACATGCTCGAAAACAGTTTACTTTCAACTTATATTACTAATGCAACGAATGCAAAAAACTTACTTCAAGCGGGTGCGTTAAATAGTGCTTCACTGGCCCTAAATAAGTAAAAAGTAATTTGATTAGTATTGGCTGCTGGATTTAATTTTTTAAGTTTACCTGCTCCCGGCCAGCAAAATTTCTCTTTTCAGCAAGCTTCATTACTTTCTATGGGAGACATCTTGCCACTATCAGGGACAGCCCAGCCCCCCTTTTTTAATATAGAATTCCCTTGGGGAAGCCCCTGTGAGTGTCAGTATGGAAAACCACGTCTGACCCAGCACATTTTTTACAATAGGGCCCATAGCTATATGCAACAGTGCAGTAGTGCCGACCATGTTCAAAACTAAAGTTTTAGAATTCAAACTGAGTGTGCAGATTTACCTCGTTTTCTTAGTTGCCTTTGTTGAAACTTAGCTTGTTCCATGACAAAATACTTAGATAGGCTCAGGAGTGTGCATGTGTGTTGAGCACTATATAAAATTGTTACAAAAACTCTTGCCAAACACTGCTGATAATGCGTGAACAGTCATAAATAAAATTTTGGAAAGGAGCTAAGGTTGACCATAGGATACCAAGAAAATGGAGTAAATTTATAATAAAGTAGGAAATAGGAAAGTTTTTCTTTTTATTGCAGCTCCTTTTGAATCATTAAACTCTAATTTTGATTTCCATGTCCTCCTACGGTGGCTAACCTTATTTTAAGGTAACACTTTGCATTATATTATTATTCTTATAACACTCTTTTTTATATATGTTATTACAAGATTTCATTCCATTTGATTTGCATATTGGAATATGGTTTTGAATAAGCAAGTGATTATTTTAGTCCAGAGCAGTTTGAATCGTATTTGGTGTCACAATCTCAGTTTTTACCATGTAAATGATCTTGCTACAACTGAATAACAAAACATTTACACAAGTTTCATACTGTAATTGCCACTTCCTGGCTTGCCATGTGCAAGGCTGTGGTTCCCGCTGGTGCTTTTCATTTAACATAAATATCTAGCTTTATGAAAAAGCAGGGTAGATACCAATCTTGCCAATTGGACAGATTAACATGGTCCAATAAGCCATTCCAAATTCCAAAGCCATCGCAATCAGTACATTGAGCCCCTTTGTTAGCTTTAATTGAATATATTTAGAGAGTTAAATCAGCAGATAATTAACATTGGACTTTATTCCAACATCTGTTTCCGTTAAACCCCCCCACAAAAAATCAGGATTTTTAGCACAAAATATTATTTATTTAGATGCAGCCACTTGGAAACTGCTTTTTTCGCAATATTGGACAGCACTGAAAGGCTAATCAGACATCCAGAGCCATCTAGCACTGCTAGATGCTCATGCACGCTAAAAATGGGAGAAAATCTTCAAAGATGAATATTGTCACGGATACCGGGTGGCAAGGGTTAAACTCCTACCCCCCTACAACCTCACCCCTGTTGTTTCTCAGTGGTTTTGGGCTCCTCATAGCAACCACAATCTCTGGAAGCTTTTGTTTGCTTGTTTTGTGTTCTAAACTGTTTAAGAGAAGAGCTGATGTATGACCGGGAAAACCCTCCTTGGCTGGCCGGACTCCTGGAACTCCCGGTCGGCCGCCTCACAACGGACACCCACCTATCCCCTCTCAGGCTGGCCGGGCTCCTGGAACTCCCGGTCGGCCACAGAACAGCAAGACACCCGCTAACTTTACCCCTGGTCGCTCCAGCAGCCCTTTGCCCCAGAGCTCCGCTCTTTTGGGGATTGGTAGCCCCTAGGGAGGACATGAGCTGGGGCAATTATTGGAGGGGAGTTCTTTTGGGAACCGGGGGTTTTGGACACCCCTACCCCCATAATTTCAACGGACACCTTGAAAGTCCCGCCGCTTCACTGGGATCACCCCGAAACCGTCACCCCTGGGTACCTGGATTCTGTGGCTGCTATGGAGGTGCCGGTCTGTCTGGAGGGGGGAATGGCGGGAAAATTGTGGGATTGTCCAGTGTCTTTTTAAGATCAGCTTTGTGTATAAAAGAAGTGTATGTTTTACAATAAAATCAGTTCCTGTTTCAATTGAATACTAGTATGTCTAGTTATTTGGGTGGACTCCTGCTAAAATCACTTTCCTGGGCTACATAGCAGCCTGTTCCAGGCAGAGGAAAGACCCTCTGGCAGAGCTACCTAGTTTGGGTAGCCGGAGTCTGCCACAGGGTGGGACCCTGAGTATTGGTGCTGTCGGGCATCAGGGGTGGATACGGGCTGTGGTCACTTGCCAGCTACATCGCTGCAGTCTGCAGGGAGGAAGCAGGACCCGTTTGGCGGAGCTACCCAGTCGGGGTAGCCGGGGTATCCGTCACATTGGCTGGCAGCAGTGGGATCTGCTTCTTCCACATGATTCCTGCTGACAGAGGAGAAGGGCCACAGTAACTGGTAACTATGGAGGTCGAATTTCTAAGGAGAGTACAGGAGGCGCTGGCCCAGCTGGACGGTCCTATTTACCAACAGAACGTGCTGGAACAGAGGGACTTGATCCGCCGGGACCTCTGGTGGGAGGCTCTTCAACAGAAGCCGGACAATGGAAAGGTCCTCCCCTCGTTTGATTTGAGGTTCCGGATTCAGCAGACTGTGAGAGTGCCTTTCCTGGGAAAACAGCCAAAGAAGGAATGGCTATCTGTTCTACATAGACTTGTCCAGCAAGAGATGTGGGTGGAGGACAGCTATTGAGCCCTCCAATGGCTCACTATGCAAGCACAGCCATGGCTGGAGGATGGCTCCCCCACAGAGGGCTTTGGCTTCGGCGGCCCAGGATTGCTATTTACAAAAAGGACAGAGGACCCACAGATGGACCAGTTTCTGGAGGCTATCTCTGGGCTCCAAGAGGAACTGCTGGATCTCTTGGAGGAATCCTGGCTACTAGACGATCTGGATTTTATAATTGAGGCACTGGTCAAGAAATACAAGAGACTGCTAGATCTCGTTAAGCAGCGTGCCAAGGGTATACAGATCTGGGGTGCAGCCCACTGGGATTCATGGAGCTCGACCGTGGAGGAGTGGCAACAAAGAAAAAGGGAACCAGGGCTGCTGGATCCTAATCAGCAGTCTAACTCTGAGCTTATGGTCTTGGACCAGGGGGCCACCCTAGCAGAAGCGCTGGCAACAAGGCAGAGAGCCGCCAGCCTCTGCCTAGCCCCTGCAGCAGCTCTGGTAAACCAGGGAGAGGAAGTAGTCATCCTCCCTCCCCTTACACAGAACCCCTTGCAGGGAGAAACCGATGTCGATATCTCTCGACATCGGCAGAGCCAGGTACAAGGAGAGGAGACAACGGGTCTCTCTCCCCAGCAGCAGAGCCATCCCCAGGGAAAGGAGGTAGTCATCCTCCCTCCCCTTACACAGAACCCCTTCCTGGGAGTGGAGACAGTTGGTCTCTCTCTCCAGCGGCAGAGCCAGGAGCAGGGAGAGGAGACAGTCGGTCTCTCTCCCCAGAGGCAGAGCCATCCCCTGGGGTGGAGGTAAAAGTTCTCCCTCCCATTACACAGAACACTTGCATGGAGAGACGGATATCGATAACTCTCCCCAGGAGCCAAACCCCTTCCTGGGAGAGGAGACAGTTGGGCTCTCTCCCCAGCGGCTGAGCCAGGAGCAAGGAGAGGAGACAGTCAGTCTCTCTCCCCAGTGGCAGAGCCATCCCTTGGGAGCGGATGTAGTCATCCTCCCTCTCCTTACACAGAACCCCTTCCTGGGAGAGGAGACAGTCGGTCTCTCTCTCCCCAGCGACTGAGCCAGGAGCCGGGAGAGGAGACAGTCTCTCTCCCCAGTGGCAGAGCCATCCCTTGGGCTCGGATGTAGTCGTCCTCCCTCCCCTTACGCAGAACCCCTTCCTGGGAGAGGAGACAGTCGGTCTCTCTCCCCAGCGGCAGAGCCGGGAGAGGAGACAGTCGGCCTTCCCAGTGGCAGAGCCATCCCCTGGGAGCGGAGGTAGTCATCCTCCCTCCCCGTAAGCAGAACCCCTTGCAGGGAGAGACGGATGTCGATAACTCTCCCCAGCAGCAGAACCCCTTCCCAGGAGAGGAGACAGTGGGTCTCTCTTCCAAGCGGCAGAGCCATCCCCTGGAGGCGGAGGTAGTCGTTCTCCTTCCCCTTACACAGAACCCCTTCCTGGGAGAGGAGACAGTCTGTCTCTCTCCCCAGCGGCAGAGCCAGGAGCAGGGAGAGGAGAAGGTCGGTCTCTCTCCCCAGCGGCAGACCCAGGAGCAGGGAGAGGAGACAGTCGGTCTCTCTCCCCAGCGGCAGAGCCAGGAGCAGGGAGAGGAGACAGTTGGTCTTTCTCCCCACCGGCAGATCCATCCCCCGGGAGCGGAGTTAGTTGTCCTCCCTCCCCTTATACAGAACCCCTTGCAAGGAGAGACGGGTATCGATATCTCTCCCCAGCGGCAGAATCCCTTTCTGGGAGAGGAGACAGTTGGTCTCTCTCCCCAGCGCAAGAACACTGTACAGGGAGCAGTGACAGCCGGTCTCCCTCCCCAGCGGCAGCACAGTTTCTCAGGGAGCGTAGGTAGACGGCCTCCCTCCCCAGCATCAGATCCCCTTCCCAGGAGGAGAGATAGCCAGTCTCTCTCCCCAGTAGCTGGGCATGATCTCTACCCTTTTTGTGCCCAGGAGTATTTCTCACCGGGAGCAGGCGTTGCATTGGGCAAGGAGGATAAAAGCTTATGCAGTTGGTTCCACATGTTTGGGCACCCGAGCTTTGCCTGCCCCACCAAGGAGCAACCTCACCCTCTGGTCTGGGGTGGGAATCCAGCTGGGAAACTGGCACTGGCTTTGGTTGTGGGTGGGTCAACTGGTACTGAACAGAGTGTCACAGAGGGAGGCAGTATGGCCATGGAACTTAAAGACACTGGAACTCGTGGGAG
The DNA here is from genome assembly GCF_027579735.1 of Bombina bombina. NCBI lineage: Eukaryota > Metazoa > Chordata > Amphibia > Anura > Bombinatoridae > Bombina > Bombina bombina. Next base: position 343,844,428 of record NC_069500.1, read on the forward strand.
AGCAACTGTTTGGGAGCCGGCCTTGGCAAACTTGTTTGGTACTTTGCATCATGTAACTAGCCCTGCGCCAAGGGCGCAGGGGATAAATGCCATCAGAAACCCCCCAGGGTGCCTTAAACGCAGGAGAGATGGGATAACCTTTTCCATCATCCGAGAAGTGGAGGGCCACCGTCATACAGCCCCAGGTCGACCAGTTAAAGATTTAGCCAGGTCTGTCGAACTGGAAGGTTGGAGTTGTCACGGATACCAGGCTGCAAGGGTTAAACCCCTACCCCCCTACAACCTCACCCCTGTTGTTTCTCAGTGGTTTTGGGCTCCTCAGGGCAACCACAATCTCTGGAAGCTTTTGTTTGGTTGTTTTGTGTTCTAAACTGGTTAAGAGAAGAGCTGATGTATGACCAGGAAAACCCTCCTAGGCTGGCCGGACTCCTGGAACTCCCGGTCGGCTGCCTCACAACGGACACCCGCCTAACCCCTCTCAGGCTGGCCGGGCTCCTGGAACTCCTGGTCGGCCACAGAACAGCAAGACACCCGCTAACTTTACCCCTTGTCGCTCCAATAGCCCTTTGCCCCAGAGCTCTGTTCTTTTGGGGATTGGTAGCCCCTAGGGAGGACAAGAGCTGGGGCAATTATTGGAGGGGAGCTGCTTTGGGAACCGGGGGTTTTGGACACCCATACCCCCATAATTTCAACGGACTGTAACTCCGGTCCCCAGTAACGAATCATGCCGCTTTTTGGACTGTGACATCTGTGGACAGAGAGCTTTAAAATGACACACTGGAAGTGCCGCCGCTCCACCGGGATCACCCCGAAACCGTCACCCCTGGGTACCTGGATTCTGTGGGACTGTGGCTGCTATGGAGGTGCCGGTCTGTCTGGAGGGGCGGGAATGGCGGGAAAATTGTGGGATTGTCCAGTGTCTTATAAAGATCCGCTTTGTGTATAAAAGGAGTGTATGTTTTACAATAAAATCAGTTCCTGAATGCTAGTATGTCTAGTTATTTGGGTGGGCTCCTGCTAAAATCACTTTCCTGGGCTACATAGCAGCCTTTTCCAGGCAGGGGAAGGACCCTCTGGCAGAGCTACCTAGTCTGGGTAGTCGAAGTCTGCCACAGGGTGGGACCCTGAGTACTGGTGCTGTCGGGCATCAGGGGTGGCTACAGGCTGTGGTCACTTGCCAGCTACATAGCTGCAGTCAGCAGGGAGGAAGCAGGACCGGTTTGACGGAGCTACCCAGTCGGGGTATCCGGGGTATCCGTCACAAATATGGTGAGAAGATCCATTGAAAGAAAAAAAGAAAACTGCACTTAGCAGTTTTTGGGGCTAAAATCGGCGGCTGTTGGGTGTTAGAGAAAAAAAAATGGCACTGAAAAGTGACTTTACATTGCGGTTTATGGGAACTGTGTGTTCCCAGTAAATATATATGTATATGCTTATATACATATGTATTTATGTGTTACTGTGTATATTTACAATATGTTGCCATCGCGGCACTACTTACTCCCTTCGTTGCGCTAGTTCTGATGCTGTGTATGGACCCTATGGAAGCGAGCTCTAGCATTGGCGTGCGCTGGTATTACTCAGTGGAGCACAAATATCACTTTCACAAAAGCGATATTTAGCGATCCACTTGTCATCTGGCCCATATTACATATATATATATATATATATATATATATTGATTAGATATACCAATAGCTCTTACTGATCCAATAATTGAATTTGCATGTTTTTGATGTTGAATTTGCACGTTATCAAACTCCTATCCTATAAGTTATTGGAAAGGCATATTTTATTGTGCATGGTTTAAATTGGTGTAAAGTCAGCAGGTAGGCTAAAACAAATTATCCATCTCACTGGTCCCACCTGAATCTGTATTTTATAGGTTCTGTTGCTTTCTCTATGTTTGGCCGAATCCTCTGATCCTTCTCGACCCGTCCAAAGTATGCTAACCATGACTTTTCCCACCACAGTTTAACTTATTGGCCTAGCCATGTTACCAGACCCAGCACTACTCGCATTCCTGGCCTTACTAGAACCCTGGTTCTCATACACAACAGCCCATTATAGCCCACCACCCCTAAAATAGCAATGTATTTCTATAAAATAAGCCTGTAATTAGTTGCAGCCTCAGCTGGAGCAGTATGGGGTGTTCAGGAATATTTGGTGGTCTACTCCTTTACAGGGTCTATTCTAATGAAAAACATCAAAATGCAAAAAGGCGCACGTGTGTATCAATCAGAGGATCGCCACCAAATGAATAATTTAGAATACAGGGTACTCACATTTCACTATAGCACCCTGATGTGCTATTGGGTGTATGCTGGTTGTTTACAGCATACCAGCTTGCTTTAACCCGGTATTCTGGATCTCCAGACTCCAAAACTGCTAACAATGAACCGGAGATGGGTAGATGCTGTTTTCATATATAAGTTGGTCAAGTACAAAAGTATAATAAAACAAATTTATTAAAATATTAGTAAAATACTTAAAAACAACCAACCATTTCTCGGCATTGATAATCGCCATTACCTCAGGCAGCATTTTGATGTTTGTCAGAAGTTGATCACTAGGAGTGGAAAGAAGAGTGCAGCCTGTGTCAGCAAGGTTTCATAAGAGGATCGATTTCATTTGACTGTTGCTCTAATATCTTGGTCTGAGGACATTTGGTGACCTGACTTGTGTATATTTATGTGTTTTTAGCAGCAGAGCTTATATATGTACATTCCGTATTTGGTTCCTTATCTTGTATATTTTGTATAGTTTGAGCACCCCCTGTTGGGAAATAAGAAAGGCTCTATTCTAATAAATGCTTTGATTCTATTACTCATTACAAAATACCTGATGCCTAAACCAGTTTCTTTCTACAGCCCAGAGCACCCGAAAGTTACTTAGTAAACAGGTTCTTGTCTACGGAAATTATCTACTATCTAAAGGGGAATGAGACTCCTCATTTTAAAAATAATTATTTATGTGTTTTATAGGTATACAATGAGAACACAAAGTAGTTAAATATACCTAGCCAGCAATTCCCAGCACATTGGTGCTTTTTTTCATTTGTCAGGCAAGTATTGGCTGCCAAGTATGGAGAAAGCCTGAGGCCACAGACTGTGAAGGTGCCACCCAGGTGCTGGCACCTCAAGTGATATCAACATTGAGAGGAAGTGGCCACCCTAGTTCATAGTTAAATAAAATAAACAACCAACCCCTCTTCTTACATGACATGGGGGATTTGTCCAGTTCTTATCTCATAAGTTCATATGAATATGAAGATGTGTTAGCTTTTTGTCCTGATTATTAATATACCCTTGTTGCCAAGTTAGCTTTGGGATCTTAAGTCGAGTTTCCAAAGCAACCCATAAGTGTCTGCAGTGACCTCAGCAGCCTGGTTTGCAAGCTCATTACATTGTTTGGCACATGAGGAGTACATACTTGCTGCCACGTTAGCAGTTTACCTCTTAATGTTTTCTTACAATTCAGAGGATACAGCTGTGACTCAGATGCAGATTGCACAGAGTTGGCTCTCTCTGCTTTCATCAGCAACACTGACCCGTGCTGCAACGTTTTATACTTAAACCCCCTAATTATCTACCAGTTCTTATTAAAGCCTTACCCATTTAAACCCATAACCTGGCTTAACCCCCTTAAGAACTACCTTCTTTGCATAAACTTAATAACACCTGAAAACATTACAGAGAGACGTGCTTGTGGTAAACTATAAAGAGTAATTTTATTAATTACAAGAGCAGGCAAAAACCTGTAAAGTGTAACCCAGGTAATAATCTCCTGGTATCATGACATAACACTATGTACCTATAAAAATTCCCTGGCTAGACAGTCAAGTAATGCTAATCAGCATTTTCCAGCTCCTGAGCATAAATGGCTACATTGTCATTTCTGCTTAGGAGTAAGACTAATACATCTGGATACTTCATCTTATTGAATTGTAATTGATTTCAGACGGCATCTGTCCACATTCCTTTCCCTTCTACATACATTTTTGCATTAGTATGCCTAGCTGTTGTGCACTCTGTGAGGTTGCCACTCTTACCGCCACCCAATGTATGTAATAGTGACATAGAATCCATTTAGTCATATTGTCTACAACTGTAAAAATAACAGTTTTATTGCCTATTGTACGAGCCCTGCAGCCTAATATATGTAAAGTAGCTGTGCAATTTTCATCTATGCACTTTAATATTATCTTCTGGAGCTATCCCTGATTAACCTAGGTTTAAATGACAGAGGAGCAATAAAGCTAGGACCCAATCCAAACTCATCACCTTCTTGAGAACTTGTATTATTTTAGATGTGCATGCATGTGGTGCAATTGAAAAATATTTAATATGGTCCAGTGTCTAAATGCTTTTCATTCAATTAGATAAGTATTAGAGACTTCTAGTTTATCTCTGGAGACATTTGCTTATAAAAGACTGAGAGACAGACTTATGGACCATGCATGTCTAAAAAATCAGCCTCTAAAATTTATGGGAACATATAGAATGAGAGAAACATACATTTCATAATTAACTCAAGTAAATGAGTTGATATATCCATGCTAATAATTACATCTTCTAAACCATTGATAATATTCACATCTCCATCTGTTGTAGCATTTGACTTCTCTTATCTAGCCTTTTGGTTCAATTGCAGCTTATACGTGCTTGAAAAAGGGTTTGGTAACCAGAAAGGTTGCTGTTTTTTATCTGAACTGTAAGTTTTTGGTCTTCTGGAATAATGTGTCGGATGGTATATTATTTGGCCCAGTAGGATTGGATCTGTGTTTTCACACTTTAGCATACTGCCCATTATAGTCTTTGAATGTTGACCAATTGACTTAATATAAAAGAGAGACCGGAAGAACACAAATAGTAAACTCCAGTAATTATGACACACATTAATAAAAATAAATAAAACTATTTTGTATTGACAAATTTTAGTCTCATACTCATTTAGCCTTATGCTAAAATGGTTTAAATTATTATAATTTTTTTTACATCTACACTTCATACCCCATAACGACAAAGCAAAAAAACTGATTTTTGATAACTTTGCAAGTTTATTAAAAAGAAAAAAACTGAAATATCACATTAACATAAGTATTCGGACGCCTTAGTTGAAGCACCTTTGGCAGCGATTACAACCAAGTCTTTTTGGGTATATTACGACAATATTTGCACACCTGGATTTGGGGATTTTCTGTCATTCTTCTCTGCAGATCCTCTCAAACTCCATAAGGTTGGATGGGGACTGTCAGTGAACATTGAATTTTCATGTTTCTTAAGAGATGTTTGATTGGGTTGAAGTCCAGGTGTTGGCTGGGCCACTCAAGGACATTCACAGAGTTGTCCCTAAGCCACTCTTGTTTTGTCTTGACTGTTTGCAGATTCTAAACTGGCTGCCCCCTAAACAATGTAACCTTGTTGTAGTTAAATAAAGAGTTCCCAGGTAAGGGAAGATAACTTTTTATTATTGGGCTTTAATGCAGCAAAGCTTTTCAAGGAAAATACTTCATGATTTTAAATTTTATAATTTAGGATTTTATGAATTAAAATCCTTTGACTATAGTAACAGGTTAATAGAGTTGTGATTAAAACATTGTTCAGAGAAAGAGGAATACCAAAACAAGAGGTTAGGATTTCAAGTTAAAGGAACATAAACGTAGACAGCAGTTCATTTAAAATTCCATGAGAAACATTTTGAATTATACTTTTGTTTGCAAGTCATTGAAAAAGAATCACTGTTAGCTCTTAGAGCATGCACAAGTGTAAGATGCATGTGCACCCTTTCCTGCTGCTCTTCTCTGCAGCAGTTAATATGTACAAGAAAATCCTACATAAGTATGAAAATGTAAGTATGTTGCACAAATGCTTCAAATGGAATTTGAAATGTTCTGCTTTGCATATATAATTTGCTTGTATGTTCCTTTAAGGCATCACTTCAACATCCCTTTAATTCACACTTTCATTAAATGATAGTAAACCCCCTAAAAAACTTTACATCTTTCAAAACATCTTATCAAGTACTTAAATATTGCAAATAACATGTATTAGGCAATTTTAATATTTTACCTTTATTTTCCTGCCAAAATTATTATTGCTGCCAAACCCTTCGGGTTCCTCATTATGCACAGCAAATTACAGTGTTCTACCTGAATAGAACAATCATGGTGGCCCGCATGCGCATTTCCTATCGATTCTGGCCCACGCATGTGCAAATTGATCTTTATTCTTTGTGTCAGCTGGTGCATCATTAACCCCACGCCGGAGGCTGACGAAGAGGCTTGTGACACTGAGAACTGTAAACAATAGCAAGGATAACGATCATAACATCCACTTAGCTATTGTTTAATTCTCATATGTCTTTTTGACCTTTTACACAAGGTAAAAAAAATGTATAGCGAAAGTAAGCATATGCTGGGGTGAACAGCAGCAAGATTATGATGTCACACTGTATCTGTGCATGCGTGGAGGTAAAAAAACAAAAATGGCAAACTGGAGTTCAGGTATACAGTGCACATGCAATTGCCCTTTAATTGTACAACACATGCAATCTTTCAAGAGGCATAACATAATGAAAATTCAAATTGGAGGCGTGAAACTGTGGCACGATTGGAGGATGTGAGAGCATGAATAGTTCTTAATTACAGCTTTTTTGGGGGGGGGGGGGGGGCAGTCGTTATTTATAGAAGATATAATAATATGAACTATATATAATAAGAAGCTTTGTTTTGGGATAAAAGTATGTTATTCATACTAAATATGTGTATGTTTGTATATATGCATATATGTTTCAGCCTCTGAGGCTGTGGACATCAATCCGCCCAATCGTATACAATCGGGTTGATTGACACCCCCTGCTAGAGGCCGATTGGCCACAAATCTGCAGGGGGTGGCATTGCACAAGCAGTTCACCAGAGCTGCTTGTGCAATGTTAAATGTCGACAGCTTATGCTGTCGGCATTCAGCGATGTCTGTTAGACATGATCCGTTGAGCGGATCATGTCGGACAGACACTTGATAAATCGGCCCCTTAATGTGTTTTACTGTGTATGACTGTGTATGTACTGTAAATATTTCACATTCTAATTTTCCTCACATAGGGAAAAATGTTCTATGTATTTTTAAATAGATATTCCTATATATATATCTGTATATACCTATATAACAATATATATTCATATAGATATATAGGTATAGAAATATATTTTACAAAACATACATCATATATATATATATATAGAGAGAGAGAGAGAGAGAGAGAGAGAGAACATTTTGTTCTATGTGAATAACATTGGAATGTAAATATTCATAACTCACGTTGGATTGAGCGCACTGGGTTAAAAGTGGTTAGGCTAGCGTGCGAGCGATAGGTGTTAGTTTTTCCATTTGCGATATACACTGAAGTTTCTGGGCCAAATGTATTAGCATGGTCACATTATCCAAAGTCCAAAAGTTAGCACACATCAGTTTTTGCTCGCGCTCCAACATTTTACTTTCAACTTGTAATGCGTTTAGCCCTGCTAAATAACACTACTCTTGTAATCTGGCTCTTTATGAGTTGTTTGAATCCTGGTGCACACAGCACTTACAGCATATGTGTCTGTAACATTTAAAAACAGTAATAGCTTTTACTAGAAGCATTTTTGATAATGGAAAATTCATGATCATTTTAATTTTGGCCTATCCTTTTAAGAGGTATTCATTGTGCTTGTGAAATCAGTGGGTGTTCAGTATTGCAGAAGAAAGATGCTTCAGATGGGATGTGCTTATCAGAACCACAGAACCATCTGTTACATTGTATTACAGTTGTAAGATGCTGCTGTGATGTTCTGATGTAAAGGGGAATTTGCAGCTCAAGATGTGGATTAGATCTGCTTTCTTGCAAGACCCAATAGTCATTTTAAGTAAAATTACTATGTCTATATTTATGAGAATACTTTTTGTTAGGACTTTAGGCAGAAAAGGGTGACTTTTTTACCTGCTTTTATAGTTTTACATTACCGCACCCCTGTTATGGTATTAACTTCCAATTGAAGTTCACAGTACTTTAACCATATGGCACCATGCCAGATTATAGCATATGATTGGAATCTTACAAATATCTGAGAGCATTCCCATTATATCTCCCTACATTTAGATGTAATCACCATTATGTAGCATATAAGTGATTTAATTTCAATAAAGCAACAGCATTTAGTTACACCTGTTAAGTAGATTTCTGTCTGAGCCTGGTTTTTAAACTGCTCAGGTGTAATTTTTATATTGTATTATAAATACCCTAGAAAGGCATTTATTTATTCCTAGACACAGTTACATAAAAATAAAAACTCACCAGTTGCAGGTTGCTGAGGTGTGGCCCTGATTTAGTTGACATACACTATAATTATCTTTATCTTTTCCCCCTGGATATCTGTGCATCTGTTCATTACACTGCGGCTACTCCCCTGACAGGCTCCTATTTATTCTTCATCAGCCAGGACAGGCCCTGAAGTATTTATCTGCATTGCAGGAATGGGAGGTGATGTTAGAAAGTCATGTTGAGGGATGGCACCTTCACAACAAATGTTTGACCCAATCCATATGTAAATAAGACTGGTCTGATAGGTTCAGATAGGTTGAAGTCACAATGCATCTATGTCTGTCTTGGTGTCAATAAAGGGCTCCTGTTAGATAAGACACAGTCAATTAAATAATCTATAAATTGTATCAATATAATACAGGGTGAAAATGAAGGTTCTTTCACATGTAGAGGAAAACTTAAATCCGAGGTCATGGTCAGAAGCTGCAGCCTCAGGGGGAATAGAATGAAGCATGTTTTACACTGAAAATGTAGATCATTCCCGGAACAGTGTCCCAGCAGAGGTGGTACAGGTGTTGGAAATAGTACCATGTAAAATCAACACACTAGGCAGATCTGACTTTTGTAGAATCTTAGGAAAATAGAGTTTTTGCAGCGTTTTTGTAGTTGAATTAATTATGCATTTGTTTTTTATCTCAGAGGATTACAGGAAGCACAGTTTACGTTGGCTGTCAGGCTTGGGGAAGCTGAAGAGAAAATCAAGGTCCTTCATTCAGGTAAGTGTGTTGACATTTGTTTAGTCTCGGTTTATTATGTAGAGAATCTGGAACAGTCATCAAACATTCTGATGACATTTACAAGTTGGTATCTAAGTTCCATATGTGTGTGTCCTACACCTATAGTGGGATACATTCTAAACATCGTTTACATGGAGAGATGACTCCATAGCTAAAGTTAGGCTCTGATTATCCATTAACATATGCACAATGCAAATGAAACAAAATCAGTTATTCTATCTTAAAAACAAAACCATATTATAAAACTTGTGTTTTTAGCTTGTATAACACAAAAAAGTCAGATAGTTACAGCAAGGTTGTAGATGGATAAGGAGCTTTGGCACAGCAGATTATTTTATTAATGAGTGCATCATCTTTTAGTAACAGAATATGAAGAAAAATAGAGGGGCGCCTCATGTGCAGGATCATCAAATATATATATGAGTATAATGCAAAATAAGCCAAATGGGTACTCACATATAAGTAGAGCACACCAATGTGCTAGTAGGTGCAGGCTGTACAATTATCGGGTGCAACAGCTCAGCTAGGATTTCCTATGTGCTGCAGTGAATATATAAAGCATAGAGAGAATGCACTAAATGTGCAAATCAATCAAAATATGACTATATCAATTTAGAAGATGCCAAATGAGTACTCACATACCGTCCAAGCACACCAATGTGCTGGTAGAAGCAGTCTGGCAGATTTCAAATGTGTGTGTCAGCTCACCTCCAAGGATTTTCCCAAGGAACAGGATCCAGGTGTAACAGACTGAAATGTATTTCTCCAACATAGGTGTGTCCGGTCCACGGCGTCATCCTTACTTGTGGGATATTCTCCTCCCCAACAGGAAATGGCAAAGAGCCCAGCAAAGCTGGTCACATGATCCCTCCTAGGCTCCGCCTACCCCAGTCATTCTCTTTGCCGTTGTACAGGCAACATCTCCACGGAGATGGCTTAGAGTTTTTTAGTGTTTAACTGTAGTTTTTATTATTCAATCAAGAGTTTGTTATTTTAAAATAGTGCTGGTATGTACTATTTACTCAGAAACAGAAAAGAGAAGAAGATTTCTGTTTGTATGAGGAAAATGATTTTAGCAACCGTTACTAAAATCCATGGCTGTTCCACACAGGACTGTTGAGAGGAATTAACTTCAGTTGGGGGAACAGTGAGCAGTCTCTTGCTGCTTGAGGTATGACACATTCTAACAAGACGATGTAATGCTGGAAGCTGTCATTTTCCCTATGGGATCCGGTAAGCCATGTTTATTAAGATAGTAAATAAGGGCTTCACAAGGGCTTATTAAGACTGTAGACTTTTTCTGGGCTAAATCGATTCATTATTAACACATATTTAGCCTTGAGGAATCATTTAATCTGGGTATTTTGATAAGATTATATCGGCAGGCACTTTTTTAGACACCTTATTCTTTAGGGGCTTTCCCAAATCATAGGCAGAGCCTCATTTTCGTGCCGGTGTTGCGCACTTGTTTTTGAGAGGCATGACATGCAGTCGCATGTGTGAGGAGCTCTGATACATAGAAAAGACTTTCTGAAGGCGTCATTTGGTATCGTATTCCCCTTTGGGCTTGGTTGGGTCTCAGCAAAGCAGATACCAGGGACTGTAAAGGGGTTAAAGTTAAAAACGGCTCCGGTTCCGTTATTTTAAGGGTTAAAGCTTCCAAATTTGGTGTGCAATACTTTTAAGGCTTTAAGACACTGTGGTGAAATTTTGGTGAATTTTGAACAATTCCTTCATATTTTTTCGCAATTGCAGTAATAAAGTGTGTTCAGTTTAAAATTTAAAGTGACAGTAACGGTTTTATTTTAAAACGTTTTTTGTACTTTGTTATCAAGTTTATGCCTGTTTAACATGTCTGAACTACCAGATAGACTGTGTTCTGAATGTGGGGAAGCCAGAGTTCCTTCTCATTTAAATAAATGTGATTTATGTGACAATGACAATGATGCCCAAGATGATTCCTCAAGTGAGGGGAGTAAGCATGGTACTGCATCATTCCCTCCTTCGTCTACACGAGTCTTGCCCACTCAGGAGGCCCCTAGTACATCTAGCGCGCCAATACTCCTTACTATGCAACAATTAACGGCTGTAATGGATAATTCTGTCAAAAACATTTTAGCCAAAATGCACTCTTATCAGCGTAAGCGCGACTGCTCTGTTTTAGATACTGAAGAGCATGACGACGCTGATAATAATGGTTCTGAAGGGCCCCTAAACCAGTCTGATGGGGCCAGGGAGGTTTTGTCTGAGGGAGAAATTACAGATTCAGGGAACATTTCTCCACAAGCTGAACCTGATGTGATTACGTTTAAATTTAAGTTGGAACATCTCCGCGCTCTGCTTAAGGAGGTATTATCCACTCTGGATGACTGTGACAATTTGGTCATCCCAGAGAAGCTATGTAAAATGGACAAGTTCCTAGAGGTCCCGGGGCTCCCAGAAGCTTTTCCTATACCCAAGCGGGTGGCGGACATTGTAAATAAAGAATGGGAAAGGCCCGGTATTCCTTTCGTCCCTCCCCCCATATTTAAAAAATTGTTTCCTATGGTCGACCCCAGAAAGGACTTATGGCAGACAGTCCCCAAGGTCGAGGGAGCGGTTTCCACTTTAAACAAACGCACCACTATACCCATAGAAGATAGTTGTGCTTTCAAAGATCCTATGGATAAAAAATTAGAAGGTTTACTTAAAAAGATGTTTGTTCAGCAGGGTTACCTTCTACAACCAATTTCATGCATTGTCCCTGTCGCTACAGCCGCATGTTTCTGGTTCGATGAGCTGGTAAAGGCGGTCGATAGTGATTCTCCTCCTTATGAGGAGATTATGGACAGAATCAATGCTCTCAAATTGGCTAATTCTTTCACCCTAGACGCCACTTTGCAATTGGCTAGGTTAGCGGCTAAGAATTCTGGGTTTGCTATTGTGGCGCGCAGAGCGCTTTGGTTGAAATCTTGGTCAGCTGATGCGTCTTCCAAGAACAAGCTACTTAACATTCCTTTCAAGGGGAAAACGCTGTTTGGCCCTGACTTGAAAGAGATTATCTCTGATATCACTGGGGGTAAGGGCCATGCCCTTCCTCAGGATCGGCCTTTCAAGGCCAAAAATAAACCTAATTTTCGTCCCTTTCGTAGAAACGGACCAGCCCAAAGTGCTACGTCCTCTAAGCAAGAGGGTAATACTTCTCAAGCCAAGCAAGCTTGGAGACCAATGCAAGGCTGGAACAAGGGAAAGCAGGCCAAGAAACCTGCCACTGCTACCAAGACAGCATGAAATGTTGGCCCCCGATCCGGGACCGGATCTGGTGGGGGGCAGACTCTCTCTCTTCGCTCAGGCTTGGGCAAGAGATGTTCTGGATCCTTGGACACTAGAAATTGTCTCCCAAGGTTATCTTCTGGAATTCAAGGGGCTTCCCCCAAGGGGGAGGTTCCACAGGTCTCAGTTGTCTTCAGACCACATAAAAAGACAGGCATTCTTACATTGTGTAGAAGACCTGTTAACAATGGGAGTGATTCATCCTGTTCCATTAGGAGAACAAGGGATGGGGTTCTACTCCAATCTGTTCATAGTTCCCAAAAAAGAGGGAACGTTCAGACCAATCTTAGATCTCAAGATCTTAAACAAGTTTCTCAAGGTTCCATCGTTCTAGATGGAAACCATTCGAACAATTCTTCCTTCCATCCAGGAAGGTCAATTCATGACCACGGTGGATTTAAAGGATGCGTATCTACATATTCCTATCCACAAGGAACATCATCGGTTCCTAAGGTTCGCATTCCTGGACAAGCATTACCAGTTCGTGGCGCTTCCTTTCGGGTTAGCCACTGCTCCAAGGATTTTCACAAAGGTACTAGGGTCCCTTCTAGCTGTGCTAAGACCAAGGGGCATTGCTGTAGTACCTTACTTGGACGACATTCTGATTCAAGCGTCGTCCCTTCCTCAAGCAAAGGCTCACACGGACATCGTCCTGGCCTTTCTCAGATCTCACGGATGGAAAGTGAACGTGGAAAAGAGTTCTCTATCTCCGTCGACAAGGGTTCCCTTCTTGGGAACAATAATAGACTCCTTAGAAATGAGGATTTTTCTGACAGAGGCCAGAAAAACAAGACTTCTAGAATCTTGTCGGATACTTCATTCCGTTCCTCTTCCTTCCATAGCGCAGTGCATGGAAGTGATAGGTTTGATGGTAGCGGCAATGGACATAGTTCCTTTTGCGCGCATTCATCTAAGACCATTACAACTGTGCATGCTCAGTCAGTGGAATGGGGACTATACAGACTTGTCTCCGAGGATACAAGTAAATCAGAGGACCAGAGACTCACTCCGTTGGTGGCTGTCCCTGGACAACCTGTCACTAGGGATGACCTTCCGCAGACCAGAGTGGGTCATTGTCACGACCGACGCCAGTCTGATGGGCTGGGGCGCGGTCTGGGGATCCCTGAAAGCTCAGGGTCTTTGGTCTCGGGAAGAATCTCTTCTACCGATAAATATTCTGGAACTGAGAGCGATATTCAATGCTCTCAAGGCTTGGCCTCAGCTAGCAAGGGCCAAGTTCATACGGTTTCAATCAGACAACATGACAACTGTTGCGTACATCAACCATCAGGGGGGAACAAGGAGTTCCCTGGCGATGGAAGAAGTGACCAAAATCATTCAATGGGCGGAGTCTCACTCCTGCCACCTGTCTGCAATCCACATCCCAGGAGTGGAAAATTGGGAAGCGGATTTTCTGAGTCGTCAGACATTGCTTCCGGGGGAGTGGGAACTCCATCCGGAAATCTTTGTCCAAATCACTCAACTGTGGGGCATTCCAGACATGGATCTGATGGCCTCTCGTCAGAACTGCAAAGTTCCTTGCTACGGGTCCAGATCCAGGGATCCCAAGGCGGCTCTAGTGGATGCACTAGTAGCACCTTGGACCTTCAAACTAGCTTATGTATTCCCGCCGTTTCCTCTCATCCCCAGGCTGGTAGCCAGGATCAATCAGGAGAGGGCGTCGGTGATCTTGATAGCTCCTGCGTGGCCACGCAGGACTTGGTATGCAGATCTGGTGAATATGTCATCGGCTCCACCATGGAAGCTACCTTTGAGACGAGACCTTCTTGTTCAAGGTCCGTTCGAACATCCGAATCTGGTCTCACTCCAGCTGACTGCTTGGAGATTGAACGCTTGATCTTATCGAAGCGAGGGTTCTCAGATTCTGTTATCGATACTCTTGTTCAGGCCAGAAAGCCTGTAACTAGAAAGATTTACCACAAAATTTGGAAAAAATATATCTGTTGGTGTGAATCTAAAGGATTCCCTTGGGACAAGGTTAAGATTCCTAAGATTCTATCCTTCCTTCAAGAAGGATTGGAAAAAGGATTATCTGCAAGTTCCCTGAAGGGACAGATTTCTGCCTTGTCTGTGTTACTTCACAAAAAGCTGGCAGCTGTGCCAGATGTTCAAGCCTTTGTTCAGGCTCTGGTTAGAATCAAGCCTGTTTACAAACCTTTGACTCCTCCTTGGAGTCTCAACTTAGTTCTTTCAGTTCTTCAGGGGGTTCCGTTTGAACCCTTACATTCCGTTGATATTAAGTTATTATCTTGGAAAGTTTTGTTTTTGGTTGCAATTTCTTCTGCTAGAAGAGTTTCAGAATTATCTGCTCTGCAGTGTTCTCCTCCTTATCTGGTGTTCCATGCAGATAAGGTGGTTTTACGTACTAAACCTGGTTTTCTTCCAAAAGTTGTTTCTAACAAAAACATTAACCAGGAGATTATCGTACCTTCTCTGTGCCCGAAACCAGTTTCAAAGAAGGAACGTTTGTTGCACAATTTGGATGTTGTTCGCGCTCTAAAATTCTATTTAGACGCTACAAAGGATTTTAGACAAACATCTTCCTTGTTTGTTGTTTATTCCGGTAAAAGGAGAGGTCAAAAAGCAACTTCTACCTCTCTCTCTTTTTGGATTAAAAGCATCATCAGATTGGCTTACGAGACTGCCGGACGGCAGCCTCCCGAAAGAATCACAGCTCATTCCACTAGGGCT
The DNA here is from genome assembly GCF_027579735.1 of Bombina bombina. Taxonomy (NCBI): domain Eukaryota; kingdom Metazoa; phylum Chordata; class Amphibia; order Anura; family Bombinatoridae; genus Bombina; species Bombina bombina. The sequence goes on from NC_069500.1 coordinate 343,859,550, forward strand.
GTGGCTTCCACATGGGCCTTCAAGAACGAGGCTTCTGTTGATCAGATATGTAGGGCAGCGACTTGGTCTTCACTGCACACTTTTACCAAATTTTACAAGTTTGATACTTTTGCTTCTTCTGAGGCTATTTTTGGGAGAAAGGTTTTGCAAGCCGTGGTGCCTTCCATCTAGGTGACCTGATTTGCTCCCTCCCATCATCCGTGTCCTAAAGCTTTGGTATTGGTTCCCACAAGTAAGGATGACGCCGTGGACCGGACACACCTATGTTGGAGAAAACAGAATTTATGTTTACCTGATAAATTACTTTCTCCAACGGTGTGTCCGGTCCACGGCCCGCCCTGGTTTTTTAATCAGGTCTGATAATTTATTTTCTTTAACTACAGTCACCACGGTATCATATGGTTTCTCCTATGCAAATATTCCTCCTTAACGTCGGTCGAATGACTGGGGTAGGCGGAGCCTAGGAGGGATCATGTGACCAGCTTTGCTGGGCTCTTTGCCATTTCCTGTTGGGGAGGAGAATATCCCACAAGTAAGGATGACGCCGTGGACCGGACACACCGTTGGAGAAAGTAATTTATCAGGTAAACATAAATTCTGTTTTTCTTCCTTTTTCTGTTTGAAATATATAGATGAAGTGAGGTGTACATTCAATCTTTTATTTTTAATTCTTATGCTACCTCTTGATGGAAAAGGTTCTGGGTTGTGTATTGTGATTGCCATTTCATATATATTTGGATAGTGCAATATAACACAGCAAACACAGCCTGGAGTATGCAGGTGTACCCATTCAATCAAGTAGAGAACACGCCCCCTTAAGGCTTGAACATGGTTCATTTGTGTTAGGTAGGGGCTATAAAAAGCAGATGTATTGGTAAGGTAAACATTATGCCTGAGGAAACGGCCCTAAAGCTGAGAAAAGCGTTGCATGTGTAGGGGGATATTTGAATACCCCCTTTTTCACTCTTTGTACTTTGTTTTTAAATCCTTTTTAATAAATACCATTTTTTATGGTGCTCTGACAAAATGCAGAAGGACATTTGGCAGACGGACATTTGGCCGATGGACAGAATGCCGAAGAATGTTCAGATTTCGGCTGAGGGCAGATACGCTCCAGAGTGCTCTGTTCTAATCAGAGCCTCGGGCACCGCAACTGCCTCTGGGAACCTTACCATGGGCCCCAGCCCGCACGTCTTGTAATTCTCTGTCTGGAAAATTATCTATCTATCGATCAAATCTATCTATTTATCTATCTATCAAATCTATATATCTATTGTATCTATCAAATTTATCTATCGCATCTATTGATCTATCTAATCTATGTATCTATCTATCAAATCTATCTATCTCATGGCCGGACTGTTATCTGACAGCCACTTGTGTTTCGGCCAAATGTCTGTCTGCCAAATGTCCGTCGGCCACGTTTTTTATATACAGAACAACTGAGTGGAAATACCTTACCTACCTGCCTGTGTTCATTGATTTTGGAACACACCAATCCTCCCCTACACCTGGATCCTGTTCCTTGGGAAAATCCTTGGAGGTGAGCTGACACACCCATTTGAAATCTGCCAGCCTGCTTCTACCAGCACATTGGTGTGCTTGGACAGTATGTGAGTACCCATTTGGCATCTTCTAAATTGATATATTCATATTTTGATTGATCTGCACATTTAGTGCATTCTCTCTATGTTTTATATATTCACTGCAGCACATAGGAAATCCTAGCTGGGGGTGAGCTGTTACACCCGATAATTCTACAGCCTGCACCTACTAGCACAATGGTGTGCTCTACTAATATGTGAGTACCCATTTGGCTTATTTTGTATTATACTCATATATATATATATATATATATTTGATGATCCTGCACATAAGGCGCCCCTCTATTTTTCTTCATATTCTGCAGTTGTAACCCGGATAAGTCGGTGAGGAAGAGGCAGCCATTTATATCCAAAAAGGATTCTCCTACACCTTAGAAGTGCATATTGCTAAATCTGGGACTATTCTCTGGACTTTCATTTTGTATGTTCAAAACTACTATAGTTATGATTATATATCACATTGTATAACAGACTTGATATATTGTTAATTGCTAATCATTAACATTTCAGATTCTTTTTAGTGCCCCCTTTGTTTGTATTACATTATCTTTTATTAACAGAATATAATATATATTGTAATTGTAACCAAATAAAAAGAAAAATCACTTTTCCTTCCTAAGATAGGGAGAGTCCACGGCTTCATTCCTTACTGTTGGGAAATACAACACCTGGCCACCAGGAGGAGGCAAAGACATCCCAGCCAAAGGCTTAAATATCCCTCCCACTTCCTCATTACCCCAGTCATTCTTTGCCTTTCGTCACGTTAGGAGGTGGCAGAGAAGTGTCAGAAGATTTGGAGAGTCCTGAAAAAGGGTATCTGCCCTTCGAGATAGGACTGGAGTTTTAAGTAATCATGTCAACCTCTCAGTGAGAGTATTGATGAAAGTTAGAGTCTGGAGATGCAGGGAAAGTTTTTCTGCAAAACCATCCAGACTACTGCTAACAGCTCCTAAGCAATCAGTGTTGAAGAATTTAACTGCCTGCTTTTTCTCACTCAAGTCGATGTCAGAAGCGCTGATATAAGACTGTCACACAGAGTCTGTGTTCTGTTCCACAGCATGGATCCTGGAGGTAAGATTGTTTTTTAATTTTTACACATAAAGCGCTATAACAGGGTCACAGTGTGGCTCCTTTATACCTTGATAGGTTTAATATCCTCTGAAGGGGGTTTATTGAACAGTTGGGGTTAATGAATCAGTGTATTAATTATTTACATGCTGCTTTGTGTGATTCTTTCCTGGGCTGATAGACTGTGTGTTTTTGCCTCGAACAAACATGTTTGACTTTTAAGATTTACTTTTGTTTTTTAAAGTGTTGCACAGCTCCTATTACTTGCTGTACTTGTAATAACAGGGGAAGTACTGTCTTGCAGTCCATGTATTTGGGTGTGGTCTATGTTCTTTTGCTCCATTCCGGCTGAGATTTGAACCTGAGGAGAGCGTTTCCTCTGTTACTTGTCTGGGTCTAGGAGGTGATGAGTGCCCCAGCCATTAGGAGTTTAAAGGTGCAGTTTTCTATAATAAAAAATGTTTTTATTTGTGTCCTTCTGTGGATATAACCTGAGCTATGGAGGACTCTGACATGTTAGAAGGTACTTCTTCTGTACTAAGTCATACCTGTTTATATTGTGAGGAGGCCGTGGTTTTCCCGCCCACCCAATTATGTTCCACCTGCCTTAACACCGTTATAAAGTCTAAGAAGGGAGACAAGCCTGCTAAGGCTTTTAGTCCCTCTGAGCCATCTACCTCTCAGGACTCAGCGTCCTGTGCGATTACTACCCTTGCTACATTATCCAGTCGACATGCAGTTCCCCGTAGCACATCTAATCATCCATCCGGAGGGGGCCTTCTTCTTGCGGTCTTTGCTGCGCAGTTACAAACGGCAGTGTTTGCAGCCCTCAGTGCATTACCTCGCTCTAACAAACGCAAGAGAAAGGTTAAACATAGCTCTCTTGACCCGGAGTCATCTAAATATTTATCGGATTTACCGTTTATGTCCCAGTTATCCGATTATGAGTTAACCTCTGTAGCTTCAGAGGGTGAACTTTCTGGGTTGGAGTCCTTAGCGTCTAAGCCTCCTGCTGCGGAGGAACCATCCTTTAGATTTAAAATTGAGCACAATTTTTTATTAAAGGAGGTTCTGTCTATGTTAGAGGTTCCAAAGGCCGCGCTGCCTGACGAACCTATGATTCCTAAATTAGACAGAGTTTACAAAGACAGGAAAGTTCCTTTGACTTTTCCTGTGCCGGTTAAGATGGTGAACATTATTAAGAACGAATAGGAAAGAATTGGTTCTTCCTTTTCCCCCTCGTCTACTTTTAAAAAGTTGTTCCCGGTCCTGGATTCTCAACTGGATTTGTGGGGCTCCATTCCTAAGGTGGATGGTGCTATCTCGTACTACTATACCTCTTAAGGTTAGTTCTTTGTTTAGAGAGCCGATGGATAAGAAAATGGAAACCTTTCTGAGAAAGATGTTTCAACATACAGGATTTTTGTATCAACCGGTGGCTGCAGTTGCCGCGGTTGCCAAAGCGGCTACCTACTGGTGCGACTCTTGGTGGGAACTCATTGAGGTGGAGTCTCCCCTCGAGGATATTCAAGACAATTAAAGCTCTGAGAATTGCTAATTCTTTTATCTGTGATGCGAACATGCAAATTAGGTGCCTAAATGCAAAGGCCTCTGGCTTTGCTGTCCTTGCCCGCTGGGCACTCTGGTTGAAGTCTTGGTTTGCGGCTATGACTTCTAAGTCCTACCGCAAAATAAGAAGAACAAGTCTAAGAGACGACAATCTTCTAATTTTTATTCCTTTCATTCTGACAAATCCCAACGACAACAATCCTCCTTCAAGCCCAAGCAACCCAAGAGTACTTGGAAGCCGGCTCAGCCTTGGAATAAATCCAAGCAGAGTAAGAAGCCCGCCGAAAACAAATCGGCATGAAGGGGCGGCCCCTGATCCGGGATCGGATTGTGTAGGGGCAGACTGACTCTTTTTTCAGACGCCTGGTTCAAGGACGTACAGGATCCGTAGGTCCTGCAGGTGGCATCTCAGGGATACAAGATAGGCTTCAAATCTCATCCACCAAGGGGCAGATTCCTTCTCTCAAATCTGTCTACCAGACCAGAAAAAAGGGATGCCTTTCTAGGGTGCGTTCGAGATCTATCCTCCTTAGGAGTTGTTGTCCCGGTGCCTATCGAAGAAAGAGGTTTGGGGTTTTATTCAAACCTTTTTGTGGTCCCAAAGAAGGAGGGAACTTTCCGCCCAATTCTGAACCTAAAGTGCTTAAACATCAGGTCCCTTTCTTCAAGATGTAGACGATAAGGTCCATCCTTCCTTTAATTCAGGAAGGCCAGTTTATGACCATTATAGATCTAAAGGACGCTTACCTTCATGTTGCAATCCACAGGGAACACTTTCAGTTCCTGAGCTTGGCATTCCTGGACCTACACTTCAAGTTCATTGCCCTTCCGTTTGGCCTAGCTACTGCTCCAAGAATCTTTACGAAAGTTCTGGGGGCTCTTCTAGCCGTTGTCAGAACTCAGGGTATTGCAGTAGCCCCATACTTGGATGATATTCTGGTGCAAGCACCATCCTTTTGTCTTGCGGAAAAATTCTTGGAGTCCCTTTTCAGTTATCTTCGATCACATTGATGGAAGATAAACTTGGAAAAGAGTTCTCTTATCCCAAGTACCAGGGTGGAATTCCTGGGTACTATAATAGACTCCATATCTATGAGGATATTTCTAACAGACCAGAGACGTTGCAAGCTAAATTCGGCATGTCTTGCCCTCCGGACCTCCTTGAGTCCCTCTGTGGCTCAGTGTATGGAGGTGATTGGTTTTATGGTGTCCTGCATGGACATCATTCCTTTTGCCAGATTCCGTTTCAGACCTTTACAACTGTGCATGCTGAGGCAGTGGAATGGCGATCATTTAGATCTGTCTCAACAGATTGTATTGACAACCGATCGAGAGAATCGCTCTCTTGGTGGCTCTGTCCAGATAATCTGTTCAGAGGGACATGCTTCTTAAGACCATCCTGGGAGATTGTGACTACGGACGCAAGCCTATCTGGATGAAAGCTGTTTGGGATGCCAGGAAGGCACAGGGGTTGTGGACACAGAAGGAGTATATAGATAGTAAGATAGGAGCGCCAAAAGAGGCAAGGCCAAAGGTTTAGTGGAAATATGTGGTATAACGTAATTAGTAAAGTTGGAGTCTGAATTAGTTCCCTGAAATGGTGGACCACAGTGATTATGTCAGTCCTTCCTATAATATAATATTCAGGGAACTAATTCAGACTCCAACTTTACTAATTACGTTATACCACATATTTCCACTAAACCTTTGGCCTTGCCTCTTTTGGCCCTCCTATCTTACTATCTATATACACCTTAGCACCACTGCAGACTTTTTTTGGGGATCCGCTCTAGACAGGAGCCACAGGTCACTCTATACACAAGCGCTATAAGTACAACAAATTCGCTCGGACACAGAAGGAGTCCTCCCTCCCGATCAGTATTTTGGAAATACGGGCAATCTTAAAGGCCTTGAAGGCTTAACCACTTCTGGGTTCGTCCCAGTTTATCAGATTTCAATCAGACAATATAACCTTGGTGGCTTACATCAAGTTCCTTGGTGATGACGGAAGTATCTCAGATTCTGGAGTGGGCGGAGGCCCACAGCTGTTCGCTGTCAGTGATCTACATTCCGGGTGTGGACAACTGGGAGGCGGATTTTCTCAGCAGGCAATCCTGTAATCCTGTAAGACTTATCAAGATAAGTCTTGATAAAGCCCCTACTAGGGTGAAACGCGTTGACTTAACTTCATTAACCACTTGAGGATTCCAATTATCGACAACAAAGGATTTTGGGATCCCTTTTTTATCCCTTCACCTGCAAGATCTTGGATAACAAATACAGGGAAGTTGTAATACCACAAACAGCCGTTTGTTCCTTCAAGTTCCTACAACACGCATAGGTGTGTAACAATGTAACGGCTCTGGGTCCACTGTTTCATCTAAAGGGAAGTGACAACATTGGAGTCACGTGGGCCCTAAGGGAGAATAAGCGTGAATCGCACATACTACCGGAGAAGAGCGCTGCAAGCTACAATTCACAGATTAAACGCATCTGAAGCTACCGGTAAGACTGACACCTGTTCAACTCACTATTAAAATATAGTGGTGTTCTGGTAGAACATTAATGTATGGCAATCTAAACTCACAGAGTGTTTGCTGGGTCAGTGCCAATATAATTAACAAACCTAGCAATATTAATACCCTTTCGATCTGGAACTTCTGCTGCAAGAGGAAATGTATCCTCAGTATATACAAGGTAAACTCCTGCTCAGTGCCTAAAGGCAACCAGCTATCTCATTGACACATATTTGATATATGCCTTTGTTACAAGAGGATTTATATCTGGAGTCTAATAAGAGTGAAAACGGACTTTGTTTAATCTTATGGTGGAATCTTCAATATTTCATTTTATTTTCTTTCAGCCTATACCATTGCTGCTGTCCCCTTTTATGTGATTTTATATTTCACCACATGATTGTTATCGTGAGCTTTTAAGTTGAGACCCATCTTAATATCTATTACCTTTTCTCTTGTTAAGTGTATCCAGTCCACGGATCATCCATTACTTGTGGGATATTCTCCTTCCCAACAGGAAGTTGCAAGAGGATCACCCACAGCAGAGCTGCTATATAGCTCCTCCCCTCACTGCCATATCCAGTCATTCTCTTGCAACTCTCAACTAAGATGGAGGTCGTAAGAGGACTGTGGTGTTTTATACTTAGTTTATTTCTTCAATTAAAAGTTTGTTATTTTTAAATGGTACCAGAGTGTACTGTTTATCTCAGGCAGTATTTAGAAGAAGAATCTGCCTGCGTTTTCTATGATCTTAGCAGAAGTAACTAAGATCCTTTGCTGTTCTCACATATTCTGAGGAGTGAGGTAACTTCAGAGGGGGAATAGAGTGCAGGTTTTCCTGCAATAAGGTATGTGCAGTTAAAAAATATTTTTCTAGGGATGGAATTTGCTAGAAAATGCTGCTGATACCAAAATAATGTAAGTAAAGCCTTAAATGCAGTGATAGCGACTGGTATCAGGCTTATTAATAGAGATACATACTCTTATAAAAGTGTATTTTAAAACGTTTGCTGGCATGTTTAATCGTTTTTTACATATGTTTGGTGATAAAACTTATTGGGGCCCAGTTTTTTCCACATGGCTGGCTTGAATTTTGCCTAGAAACAGTTCCCTGAGGCTTCCCACTGTTGTAATATGAGTGGGAGGGGCCTATTTTAGCGTTTTTTTGCACTGCAAAAATTACAGACACAGACATCCAGCTTCTTCCTGCATGATCCAGGACTTCTAGGGCTCAAAAGGCTTCAAAAGTCGTATTGAGGGAGGTAAAAAGCCACAGTAGAGCTGTGGCAGTTGTTGTGACTGTTTAAAAAACGTTTTTGTCATTTGTTATTCCGTTTTTGGTATTAAGGGGTTAATCATCCATTTGCAAGTGGGTACAATGCTCTGCTAACTTATTACATACACTGTAAAAATTTCGTTAGTGTAACTGCATTTTTTCACTGTTATTTCAAAATTTGCTCAACTGGTCCATCGTTGGGGCAAACCAGAACTGGATCTCATGGCGTCTCGCCAGAACGCCAAGCTTCCTTCTTACGGATCCAGGTCCAGGGACCCGGGAGCAACGCTGATAGATGCTCTAGCAGCTCCTTGGTTCTTCAACCTGGCCTATGTGTTTCCACCGTTTCCTCTGCTCCCTCGACTGATTGCCAAAATCAAACAGGAGAGAGCATCAGTAATTCTGATAGCGCCTGCGTGGCCACGCAGGACCTGGTATGCAGACCTAGTGGACATGTCATCTCTTCCACCATGGACTCTGCCTCTGAGGCAGGACCTTCTAATACAAGGTCCTTTCAATCATCCAAATCTAATTTCTCTGAGACTGACTGCATGGAGATTGAACGCTTGATTCTATCAAGGCGTGGCTTCTCCGAGTCAGTCATTGATACCTTAATACAGGCTCGGAAGCCTTTCACCAGGAAAATCTACCATAAGATATGGCGTAAATATCTTTATTGGTGTGAATCCAAGAGTTACTCATGGAGTAAGGTTAGGATTCCTAGGATATTGTCCTTTCTCCAAGAGGGTTTGGACAAAGGCTTATCAGCTAGTTCTTTAAAAGGACAGATCTCTGCTCTGTCTATTCTTTTGCACAAGCGTCTGGCAGAAGTTCCAGACGTCCAGGCATTTTGTCAGGCTTTGGTTAGGATTAAGCCTGTGTTTAAAACCTGTTGCTCCCCCGTGGAGCTTAAACTTGGTTCTTAAAGTTCTTCAGGGAGTTCCGTTTGAACCCCTTCATTCCATTGATATTAAACTTTTATCTTGGAAAGTTCTGGTTTTGATGGCTATTTCCTCAGCTCGAAGAGTCTCTGAGTTATCTGCCTTACATTGTGATTCTCCTTATCTGATTTTTCATTCAGACAAGGTAGTTCTGCGTACCAAACCTGGGTTTTTACCTAAGGTGGTTTCTAACAGGAATATCAATCAAGAGATTGTTGTTCCATCATTGCATCCTAATCCTTCTTCAAAGAAGGAACGTCTTTTGCATAATCTGGACGTAGTCCGTGCCTTGAAGTTTTACTTACAGGCTACTAAAGATTTTCGTCAATCATCTGCCCTGTTTGTTGTTTACTCTGGACAGAGGAGAGGTCAAAAAGCTTTGGCAACCTCTCTCTCCTTTTGGCTTCGGAGCATAATACGCTTAGCCTATGAGACTGCTGGACAGCAGCCCCCTGAAAGGATTACAGCTCATTCTACTAGAGCTGTGGCTTCCACCTGGGCCTTTAAAAATGAGGCCTCTGTTGAACAGATTTGCAAGGCTGCGACTTGTACAAATTTGACACTTTTGCTTCTTTTGGGAGAAAGGTTCTACAGGCAGTGGTTCCTTCCATTTAAGTTCCTGCCATGTCCCTCCCATCATCCGTGTACTGTAGCTTTGGTATTGGTATCCCACAAGTAATGGATGATCCGTGGACTGGATACACTTAACAAGAGAAAACATAATTTATGCTTACCTGATAAATTTATTTCTCTTGTAGTGTATCCAGTCCACGGCCCGCCCTGTCCTTTTAAGGCAGGTCTAAATTTTAATTAAACTACAGTCACCACTGCACCCTATGGTTTCTCCTTTCTCGTCTTGTTTCGGTCGAATGACTGGATATGGCAGTGAGGGGAGGAGCTATATAGCAGCTCTGCTGTGGGTGATCCTCTTGCAACTTCCTGTTGGGAAGGAGAATATCCCACAAGTAATGGATGATCCGTGGACTGGATACACTACAAGAGAAATAAAATTATCAGGTAAGCATAAATTATGTTTTTTTTTCTTATCAAGGGAGACGTCCCTATATGCCTTTTAGGATTTATATTGTGGTTTCATAAACTGTCTTAGCTACAAATAAATATTGTTTTATATATACAATTGCTATTCACCTTATTGTCCCCCAAGATATCTTAGCTTTTACTAGTACTCCTTAACTACACTATTAATTTCAGCAGGCAATCCTCCCATCCAGGGGAATAGTCTCTCTATCCCGAGGTGTTTGCAGAGATATGCAGCAAGTGGGGGACGCCGGAGATAGATCTCATGGCATTCTGTCTCAATACCACCCTACCCAGGTACGAGTCGAGGTCGAGGGATCCCCAAGCGGATCTAATAGATGCACTAGCAGTGCCCTGGAGGTTCAAACTCATATATATTTTTCCTCCATTACCGCTTCTTCCTCGAGTGGTGGCCCCCATCAAGCAGGAGTGGGTATCAGTAATCCTAAATGCTCCATCGTGGCTGCGAAGGACGTGGTTCGCTGATCTAGTGGGGATGTCTTCATCTCCTCAGTGGAAGTTACCTTGTCGCAGAGACCTACTGATACAAGGTCCATTTGTTCATCAAAATCTAGATTCTCTGAGGCTGACTGCGTGGAGATTGAACGCTTAGTATTAGCCAAGAGAGGTTTCTCTGAGAGTGTCATTGATACTCTTATTCAAGCTCATAAACCAGTTACTCGGCGCATCTACCACAAGGTGTGAAGGACCTACTTATTCTGGTATGAAAAGTGTGGTTTTTCCTGGCACAGAGTTCAGGTTGCCAGGATCTTATCTTTTCTCCAGGATGTACTGGTGAAGGGCCTTTCTGCTAGTTTCCTGAGGGGACAGATTTTGGCCCTGTCGGTTTTATTGCACAAGAGACTGGCTGAGCTTCCAGACGTGCAGTCCTTTGTTAAGGCTCTGATTAGGATCAGACCTGTGTTTAGATCTGGGGCTCCTCCTTGGAGCCTAAATCTTGTTCTTCGGGTTTTGCAACTGGTTCCGTTTGAGCCTCTGCATTCTGTTGACATTAAATTGTTATCTTGGAAGGTTCTCTTTTTATTGGCTATTGCCTCTGTGCGCAGAGTTTCTGAGATCTCTGCTTTGCAATGTGAGCCCCCTTATCCGATTTTTCATGCAGATAAGGCAGTTTTATGTACTAAATTAGGTTTTCTTCCTAAGGTTGTGTCAGATCATAACATCAATCAGGAGATTGTGGTTCCTTCCTTGTGTCCTAATCCTTCTTCATCGAAGGAATGCTTAGTTCACAATTTGGATGTAGTTCACGCCTTGAAGTTCTATCTTCAGGCTACTAAGGATTTTAGACAATATTCCTTCTTGTTTGTCTGTTTGTTGTCTATTCAGGGAAGGGGCAGAAGGCTACTTCGACTTCCCTATTTTTTTGGTTGAGGAGTGTCATCCGCTTAGCTTACGAGACACCGGGACATCGTCCTCCTGAGAGGATAACGGCTTATTCCACTAGAGCAGTGGCTTCCTCTTGGGCCTTTAAGAACGAGGCCTCTATGGATCAGATTTGTAAGGAGGCTACCTGGTCCTCCTTACAAACTTTTTCAAAATTTTACAAGTTTGATGTTTTTGCTTCGGCTGATGCAGCTTTCGGGAGAAAAGTTTTGCAGGCTGTGGTGCCCACAGAATAGGGTCCGCCTCTTCCTTTTTCTTCCCTCCCGTTATTCATTCAGTGTCCTCTGGAGCTTGGGTATAGTTTTCCCAACAGTAAGGAATGAAGCCGTAGACTCTCCCTATCTTAGGAAGGAAAACATAATTGATGCTTACCAGATAAATTCCTTTCCTTCCGGATAGGGAGAGTCCATGGCCCCGCCTGTTTTTTCTTGTCTATGGGCGGTCCCCTTTTATTTATTTGATTCTTCTGGCTCCATTTATACCCTAATGCTTCTCCTACCTTTCCTTGTTCTCTCGGCAGAATGACTGGGGTAATGAGGAAGTGGGAGGGATATTTAAGTCTTTGGCAGGGGTGTCTTTGCTTCCTCCTGGTGGCCAGGTGTTGTATTTCCCAAAAGTAAGGAATGAAGCCATGGACTCTCCCTATCCGGAAGGAAAGGAATTTACTTGGTAAGTATAAATTATGTTTTTACACAAAAGTATGTTTGATTAAAAACTTTTTATGAAACCCCAATCTTTTCTTCTGTGATTCAGGACAGAATATACAATTTCTAAAAAGGTTTCTAATTTACTTCTATTATCAGATTTGCTTTGTTCTCGTGGTATTCTTTGCTGAAGAGATATTTAGATAGGTAGCGCACATGTGTCTGGAGCACTACATGGCAGGAAAAAGTGCTTCCATCTAGTGAAAATGAATAACATTCTTGCAAATTTGCTGCCATATATTGGAGCAGACACTTACTTTCCTACTTTTCAAAAAGGGATTCCAAGAGAACAAAGAAAATTTGATAATAGAAGTTAATTGGAAAGATTACAAGTGGAGCGCAAATATCGCTTTCGCAAGTGCGATATTTGCACTTCACTCTAATACCAGCGCACGCAAATGTACTTGTAATGGCTGGTTATTTATCGCGTGCCTGTAAACTGACGATTTTTTCCATTTACGAACGCGTGATAAATTAGCACTCCACTTGTAATCTAGCCCTTTATCGGAATCATAAAAAAAAAACCTCTGGGTTTCATGTCCCTTTATAAAAGGCTTAATATAGCTCCAAAATTATTTGGTATAGAAAAAATAACTAGTATGTTGAATATCTAGTTTTAATAATCTTGTTTTATTTTGAAAACAAAGTAGTTTGAGGCAATTTTTTAAATACAAATGTAAAAATGATTAGTAAAATACTATGGGGCCGATTTATCAAGGGCCGAATGGCCCCTGATGTCCCTGTTTCCGTGCGAGCCTTCAGGCCCTCCGGAAACAGCAGTTAAGAAGCAGCGCTCTTAAGACCGCTGCTCCATAACTGGTCCGCTGCCTCTGAGGCTGCGGTCTGCAAACCGCCCAATACTATACGATCGGGTTGATTGACACCCACTGCTAGCGGCCAATTGGCAGCAAATCTGCAGGGGGTGGCATTGCACAAGCAGTTCACAAGAACTGATTGTGCAATGTTAAATGCCGACAGCGTATGCCGTTAGCGGTGTCTGTTGGACATGATACGCTACAGCGTATTATGTCGGACAGACAATGATAAATCAGCCGCTATATGTTAAAGTTTTTAATTTCAGTATAACAAAGGTATATTTAGTCGCCTCTCTTTAAGATATCTGCTCGCCATAGGTGCGCATGTGTTCCTTTAACCCATTTGGTTCTATAGTACAGTGTTAGCTTATTCATTCAATACATAAGAGCTTTTTGCTAGCTCTGCATTTATCATGCACTGGCCTTTGCAGTATGCAATGTTGGTGTTGTGAAAATTTCTTTGACTTAAAACTGATATAGCCATTTATCAAAAAACAACTCGTTGTCTTCTTTAACATTCACACAAGGAATCCGAGACAGATGTGATGTGTAGGTAAAATGAATCACCTGTCACTTTGTATCCTGATTGCTCTTGGAATAGACTGTTGTTGTATGACCTGGTTATTAATCTCTTTCCGAATCAGACAAACAGGCAACTTCATCCAATGCATGTGTTTTTTCTGTTGAGCAGCATTAAAGACAACTCAGAGGGAGCTGCTTGACCTGCGGTGTCAATATGATAAGGAGACGGCATCTAAGTAAGTTACTACAATTTGTCTGTCCACAGGGGAAAAAAAAAACATAAACGCTTTGAGTCCACAAATAAACCTTCCATTTACTTCCAGCATTAAGTCCTAACAGGCGGCATCCCTCACGTGGAATGCTGCATTTGTCAGGGAGGGAGAGACAGATGGAGGAGTGATTGAAATTATCTCCTTCCATTATATGGACCTCTCCAGAGCAATTTGCCACACACTGAAAGGTCAGTCCTGCTTATTTAGCTGTTATGTTTTAGTTACGTTTACAAGAGTGCAGGGCAAAAATCAGTCAAATGCACCTGGTGCTGACACCACAACTATCAAGGTATATTTTACAATCTTTTTACCTGAATGGGAAAGGTAAAAATAAATTGTGGTATTTTGACTTTTCCATTAAAACTAAAGTTGGTAAATCCATAGACTAAATTTTCTAGATCAAATGGTCAACACTAAATTTAGACAAAGGCCTCTATTTATCAAGCCGTCAACCGCAAATACGCTGGAATTCCGCAGCGTAATTGTGGCGAGCCTGATTCGCCTCATTTATCAAAGCCTACAGACTGGCAAAAGTAGAATTTTGTGACGTAACATACAATCCGCCGGTCTCAGTCCGACACAGATCGATGCTTACGTCACTACAGATGTTCCGAATACACATTCGGCACTATCTGACTACTTTTGCTAGTTAACAAATTCCTACCAGGTACGCTTGCCACTATTCCGGCCCAGCGTACCTGGTTTTCAATCCGCCGCCCTGGAGGCGGCGGATGCCATAGAAATCAAAGAAAGCTTATGTTCGCTGCTGCCCGATATCCCATTGATTCCTATGGGAGAATAAAGTAACGTTTACACCTAACACCCTAACATGTACCCCGAGTATAAACACCCCTAATCTGCCGTCTCCTACACCGCCACCACCTACATTATACTTATTAACCCCTAATCTGCCACCCCCTACACCGCCACCACCTACATTATATTTATTAACCCCTAATCTGCTGCCCCTACACCACCGCCACCTACATTATACTTATTAACCCCTAATCTGCTGCCCCCTACACCGCCACCACCTACATAAAGTTATTAACCCCTATGTTGCCGCTCCCGGAGCCCACCACAACTAAATAAATGTATTAACCCCTAAACTGCCAGCCTCCCACATCGCCATAAACAAAATTAACCTATTAACCCCTAAACCTAACAACCGGCTAACTTTATATTAAATATTAACTCATCCCTATCTTATAATAAATTTAAACTTACTTTTAGAATTAAATTAAACTATATTAAACTACTAATTAACCTATTCTAACTATTATAATAAAATTACATTAAACTATATTAAATTAATAATTAACCTACCCTAACTATTATAATAAAATTACATTAAACTATATTAAATTAATAATTAATCCAACCTAACTTTTAAACTAAAATTACATTAAACTATATTAAAATAAAAATTAATCTAACCTAACTTTTATACTAAAATTACATAAAGCTACAAATTAAAATAACTATATTATATATTTAAACATTTAACCCTACTCAAATAATTTAAATCTACACTAAAAAATTACTAAGTTACCAAAAACTAACAACTAAGTTACAAAAAATAACAAACACTAAGTTACACAAAAAAATAAACACTAAGTTACAAAAAATAAAAAAGAAATTATCAAAGCTTTAAAATAATTACACCTCATCTAAGAGCCCTATGAAAATAAAAAAGCCCCCCCCAAGATAAAAAAAAAACTAACTTACAATAACTACTAATAGCCCATAAAAGGGCCTTTTGCGGGGCATTGCCCCAAAGTAATCAGCTCTTTTACCTGTAAAAAAAATACAAATACCCCCCCAACAGTAAAACCCACCACACACACAACCAACCCCCCAAATAAAAAGCTAACTAAAAAAACCTAAGCTCCCCATTGCCCTGAAAAGGGCATTTGGATGGGCATTGCCCTTAAAAGGGCATTTATCTCTATTGCAGCCCAAGTCCTAATCTAAAACTAAAACCCACCCAATAAACCCTTAAAAAATCCTAACACTAACCCCAGAAGATTTACTTACAGTTTTGAAGATCCGACATCCATCCTCCAAGAAGCCGGGAGAAGTCCTCAACGAAGCGGCCAAAGTCTTCATCCAAGTCCGCAGAAGTCTTCATCCAGACGGCATCGTCTATCTTCATCCATCCGGTGTGGAGCGGCTCCATCTTCAAGACATCCGACGCGGATCCTCCTCTTCTGATGATGACTACCGACGAATTAAGGTTGAAAAAATCCTATTGGCTGTTGCAATCAGCCAATAGGATTTTTTCAACCTTAATTCCGATTGGCTGATAGAATTCTATCAGCCAATCGGAATCTAAGGGACGCCATCTTGGATGACGTCATTTAAAGGAACCTTCATTCGTCGGTAGTCGTCGTCAGAAGAGGATGCTCCGCGTCGGATGTCTTGAAGATGGAGCCGCTCCGCGCCGGATGGATGAAGATAGAAGATGCCGTCTGGATGAAGACTTCTGCGGGCTTGGATGAAGACTTCGGCCGCTTAGTTGAGGACTTCTCCCGGCTTCTTGGAGGATGGATTTAACTGTAAGTAAATCTTCTGGGGTTAGTGTTAGGATTTTTTAAGGGTTTATTGGGTGGGTTTTAGTTTTAGATTAGGACTTGGGCTGCAGTAGAGCTAAATGCCCTTTTAAGGGCAATGCCCATCCAAATGCCCTTTTCAGGGCAATGGGGAGCTTAGGTTTTTTTAGTTAGATTTTTATTTGGGGGGTTGGTTGTGTGGGTGGTGGGTTTTACTGTTGGGGGGTATTTGTTTTTTTTTTTACAGGTAAAAGAGCTGATTACTTTGGGGCAATGCCCCGCAAAAGGCCCTTTTAAGGGCTATTTGTAGTTTATTGCAGGCTAGGTTTTTTTTTATTTTGGGGGGCTTTTTTATTTTCATAGGGCCCTTAGATTAGGTGTAATTAGTTTAAAGCTTTGATAATTTCTTTTTTCTTTTTTGTAACTTAGTGTTTATTTTATTGTGTAACTTAGTGTTTGTTATTTTTTGTAACTTAGTTGTTAGTTTTTGGTAACTTAGTAATTTTTTAGTGTAGATTTAAATTATTTGAGTAGGGTTAGGTTTTTAAATATATAATATAGTTATTTTAATTTGTAGTTTTATGTCATTTTAGTATAAAAGTTAGGTTAGATTAATTTAAGATAGTTTAATGTAATTTTATTATAATAGTTAGGGTAGGTTAATTATTAGTTTAATGTAATTTTATTATAATAGTTAGGGTAGGTTAATTATTAGTTTAATATAGTTTAATGTAATTTTATTATAATAGTTAGGGTAGGTTAATTATTAGTTTACTATAGTTTAATTTAAATCTAAAGGTAAGTTTAAATGTATTATAAGATAGGGATGAGTTAATATTTAATATAAAGTTAGCGGGTTGTTAGGTTTAGGGGTTAATAGGTTTATTTAGTTTATGGCGATGTGGGGGGCTGGCGGTTTAGGGCTTAATACATTTATTTAGTTGCGGTGGGCTCCGGGAGCGGTAGGATAGGGGTTAATAAGTTTATTAGAGTGGCGGTGGGCTCCGGGAGCGGAGGAATAGGGGTTAATAAGTTTATTAGAGTGGTGGTGGGCTCTGGGAGCAGCGGTTTAGAGGTTAATAACTTTATTTAGTTGCGGCGGGGTGCCCGGGAGCGGCGGTATAGGGGTTAAACAGTTTAGTATAGTGTGGGTGTTGTGACAGTATACAAATAAAGCTGTGAAAAAGCAGAAGAACAGCGAGATTGATGACTGTTAGTTAACAACAGTCTGCTGCTCATCGCTCCGTACTTGGTGCACGGCTTTTTGACAGCTTTTTTGGTAACTATGGAGAGCGTATTCAGGTCCGTGGCAGCGATGTCAGGCGAGCATATTGGTGCCGGCGAATGCAGCACAGTTGACGGCTTGATAAGTAGGCCTCAAAGAATTCATTTAAAAGGAAATTATACTCACATCTGTCATATAAAAAAGGATGCTAAAAATATTGTTTTGCCTGATAAAATGTTAGGAAAAGATGTTTTACAATTAAACCAATACTTCAGTATCAATTGAGTACTTCATTCTATTACTCATTGGTTGATGAAGAGAACTTCCTCAGCTCTGTTTGGTGGACAGGGACACACCTCTGCAAACCTGCCAGGAATACAATAGTTTATACAGGACAGGGACATGCAAAAGACTGTAATATGTTTTTTAATTTCCTTCGCTTAGATAAAACAAATGGGGAAAAATACTACAAGGCCTCTTTAAAGGGCCATGGGGCTCACAATTTTTCTTCTATTATAAAATGTACTTTGTTCTCTTGGTATACCTGGGTAGGCAGTGTGCACATGTCTGAAGAAGTGTATGTCAGCAGCTTTGCAAGAATAATTTTGAGAACTAGACAGCTGTAGTGTTTCCACAATGTATAACATTGTTAAAAGCATTCTTGCACAACTGCTGCCATACAGTACCACAAACATATGCATGCTCCTGAGCCTACCTACCTTCTTTTTAACAGTGGATAACAAGAGAACAAAGTGCATTTGGTGGTACAATTATATTGATTTTTTTTATATAATTGTAAACTCTGGGGCATATTTATCAAGCTCCGTATTTATCAAGCTCCTTCAGGCTTGCCGTAAACAGAAGTTATGAAGCAGCAATCTAAAGACCGCTGCTCCATAACCTGTCTGCCTGCTCTGAGGCGGCGGACAGAAATCAACCCGATCGAATACGATTAAGTTGATTGACACCCCCAGCTAGCGGTCGATTAGCCGCGAATCTGCAGGGGGCGGCATTGCACAAGCAGTTCACCAGAACTGCTTGTGCAATGTTAAATGCGGAGAGCGTATGCTGCCAGCATTTATCGATGTGCAGCGGACATGATCCGCTATATCGGATCATGTCCACTCGCACCATAATAAATAGGCCCCTCTATCTGAATCTTGAAAGAAAATTTTGGTTTAATGTCCCTTTAAGCTTTTGCTGTCAATTTTGGGCAAAAGTAACTTAGACAATTTATGTTCTTTTGTTTTACTTCCCTGCACACAGTAAACATGTCACACATGTATATGTTTTGTTTTTAAAGACTTGGGGGTGGTTAAATAACACACAAATTCTCACCTTTGCGTTGTCATTATTCAATTTTCCAAAATAATAGTTTTACATTTTTAATTTGCAGTTTTATAGAAAGCCCAGTATGAAAAAGTAAAAGTCACTAGGATTTCCCTGGGAGATAATGTGGTGATTTTGTGTTTGTGACAATAATAAAGTTATTTTATGTTTCAGACCAGCATAGACTGAGCAGGTTGGTTTTCTGCTATAATTGCTTATTGTATACTGTTGCTTTTAGATGACAGACGTAGATATATTTAAGATGAGTATTAAAGTCTTATTCCATAAAAAAAATGTCTATTGTGCTTTTACGGCAAATTTCATTAGGTTATAAACCTTCCTGTGTGTTTAATATTGTTTCCTTACAGGAAGCTATTCTTTCTCCATTGGGCTTACTTATTCTTGAGAACTGTTTCCCTGTTTTTGGCCAGGAAGTGGTAAAAACAATAAACTATTTCAATTTCTCTACCCTCACATATCTAAATTACTATGTAAAGTATTTAGAAAGACATCAAATTTTAATTTTTGTAATCTTTTTATCTTTATTAGTGAGAGAAGTAATGTGTTCAGGTGTATTATTATTATTTTAAACTCTGAGATCTCTGACGATCTCTGACCCATCAAAGAATTGGTACACCATCAAAGTGCACCCAAATGCACCAATGAACTTCTTTCAGAAGGAATTTTGCAAATAGACTTATTCAAATTTCTAGTTGAGGTTTCATATTTTTTTGGGAGCATGTAATTTTAACAATAGCGACACTTCAACTCTATGAAGCCTATTTATCAAGCCGTCAACTATGCTGCATTCGCCGGTACCAATACGCTCGCTTAACATCGCGGCCACGGACCTGAATACGATCTCCATATTTATCAAAAAAGCTGTCAAAAAGTCGCGCACCAAGTACGGGGTGATGAGCAGCGGCCTGTTGTTAACTAACAGTCATTGATCTCGCTGCTATTCGGCTTTTTCCCAACTTTATACCCTATCACTAAACACCGCCACTATACTAAAATATTTAACCCCTATCCCGCCACTCCCGGACCCTGCCACAACTTTAATAAAGGTATTAACCCCCTATCCCGGCCGCTCCCGGACCCTGCCGCAACTTTAGTGACGTATCAAGTATGTGGACCCTGCGCTATTTCTAATACACCGCAAGCTCCCCTCAGGAGGTCCCCTAGTGGACCCAAAAATAGAACGAATATGTAGTGGAGAGGCGAGCACCAACAAGGCTGAGGTGGCGGATTAGTAGACTAAAACAAGTTGGAGTGAAGTATATAAAATGTTAAAATGTAATACATAACTCAAAAATACAATAAAAAATAGTATAATGGATCCATGTAACATACAATATTTAAAACATTAAACATACACGATAAAACAAATGGTATATGTTTTTGAGATAGTGGCTAACCTAATGTTAAACCAACAAGGCCAAGCAGAAGGAAGTCCAAATTGACACTCCTAACTGTACATATCCTAGTGTGTCCGTGATTAAAGTCAATTTTGAGTGACAATAGATGGATCACAAGTTAAAGAATAAGATGAAAAAAATACAGGGAGTGCAGAATTATTAGGCAAATTAGTATTTTGACCACATCATCCTCTTTATGCATGTTGTCTTACTCCAAGCTGTATATGCTCGAAAGCCTACTACCAATTAAGCATATTAGGTGATGTGCATCTCTGTAATGAGAAGGGGTGTGGTCTAATGACATCAACACCCTATATCAGGTGTGCATAATTATTAGGCAACTTCCTTTCCTTTGGCAAAATGGGTCAAAAGAAGGACATGACAGGCTCAGAAAAGTAAAAAATAGTGAGATATCTTGCAGAGGGATGCAGCACTCTTAAAATTGCAAAGCTTCTGAAGCGTGATCATCGAACAATCAAGCGTTTCATTCAAAATAGTCAACAGGGTCGCAAGAAGCGTGTGGAAAAAAGAACACGCAAAATAACTGCCCATGAACTGAGAAAAGTCAAGCGTGCAGCTGCCAAGATGCCACTTGCCACCAGTTTGGCCATATTTCAGAGATGCAACATCACTGGAGTGCCCAAAAGCACAAGGTGTGCAATACTCAGAGACATGGCCAAGGTAAGAAAGGCTGAAAGACGACCACCACTGAACAAGACACACAAGCTGAAACGTCAAGACTGGGCCAAGAAATATCTCAAGACTGATTTTTCTAAGGTTTTATGGACTGATGAAATGAGAGTGAGTCTTGATGGGCCAGATGGATGGGCCCGTGGCTGGATTGGTAAAGGGCAGAGAGCTCCAGTCCGACTCAGACGCCAGCAAGGTGGAGGTGGAGTACTGGTTTGGGCTGGTATCATCAAAGATGAGCTTGTGGGGCCTTTTCGGGTTGAGGATGGAGTCAAGCTCAACTCCCAGTCCTACTGCCAGTTTCTGGAAGACACCTTCTTCAAGCAGTGGTACAGGAAGAAGTCTGCATCCTTCAAGAAAAACATGATTTTCATGCAGGACAATGCTCCATCACACGCATCCAAGTACTCCACAGCGTGGCTGGCAAGAAAGGGTATAAAAGAAGAAAATCTAATGACATGGCCTCCTTGTTCACCTGATCTGAACCCCATTGAGAACCTGTGGTCCATCATCAAATGTGAGATTTACAAGGAGGGAAAACAGTACACCTCTCTGAACAGTGTCTGGGAGGCTGTGGTTGCTGCTGCACGCAATGTTGATGGTGAACAGATCAAAACACTGACAGAATCCATGGATGGCAGGCTTTTGAGTGTCCTTGCAAAGAAAGGTGGCTATATTGGTCACTGATTTGTTTTTGTTTTGTTTTTGAATGTCAGAAATGTATATTTGTGAATGTTGAGATGTTATATTGGTTTCACTGGTAAAAATAAATAATTGAAATGGGTATATATTTGTTTTTTGTTAAGATGCCTAATAATTATGCACAGTAATAGTCACCTGCACACACAGATATCCCCCTAAAATAGCTATAACTAAAAACAAACTAAAAACTACTTCCAAAACTATTCAGCTTTGATATTAATGAGTTTTTTGGGTTCATTGAGAACATGGTTGTTGTTCAATAATAAAATTAATCCTCAAAAATACAACTTGCCTAATAATTCTGCACTCCCTGTAGTTGTTTAGTGAAAAAATAAAAGATATAATATGGTGACAAAAATAGAAAAATGGTAAAAATGGTAAAAAATTAAAAAAGTTAAAAAAAAAAAAAATGAAAAAGGTTACACAGTTATAGTGGATAATGAATATTAGTTAGTGATTGTAATCCAATGTGGGTTCAAAACAAATCTTCAAACGCGGTGTTCAAATATCTTCAAATTGAAAGTGAAAAGTATACAGAACCTGTGGAAAAAAATATATACTAATCCGCCACCTCAGTCTACTAATCCACCACCTCAGTCTTCCTGCCGCAACTTTAATAAAGGTATTAACCCCTATCCTGCTGCTCCTGGAGCCCACTGCAACTAAATAAAGTTATTAACCCCTATCCCGCCGCTCCCAGAACCCTCCACAACTTAATAAATGTATTAATCCCTAAACCCCTGGCTTCCAACATCACTACCACTTACTAAACTTATTAACCCCTAAACCGCCAGCCCCCCACATCGCCATAAACTAAATTAAGCTATTAACCCCTAAACCTAAAAACCCGCTAACTTTACATTAAATATTAACTCATCCCTATCTTATAATAAATTTAAACTTACTTTAGAATTAAAATAAACTATACTAATCTACTAATTAACCTTCCCTAACTATTATACTACAAATACATTAAACTATATTAAACTAATTAACCTACCCTAACTATTATACTAACATTACATTAAACTATATTAAACTATTCATTAACCTACCCTGTTATACTAAAATTACATTAAACTAACAAATTAACTATATTACATATTTAGACACCTAACCCTACTCAAATTATTTAAATCTACTATTAAAAATTACGGGGGTTATTGCTAGTTTTTTTTTAAGGGTTTATTGAGTGGGTTTTAATTTTAGATTAGGGGTTTGGGCTGAAAAAGAGCTAAATGCCCTTTTAAGGGCAATGCCCATCCAAATGCCCTTTTCAGGGCTATGGAGAGCTTAGGTTTTTTAGATAGGTTTTTATTTGGGGTTTGGTTGTGTGGGTGGTGGGTTTTAATGTTGGGGGGTATTTGTATTTACAGGTAAAAGAGCTGAATTATTTGGGGCAATGCCCCCTTTTAAGAGCCATTGGTAGTTTAGTGTAGGCTAGTTTTTTTATTTTTTATTTTGGGCGGCTTTTTTATTATGATAGGGCTATTAGATTAGGTGTAATTAGTTTAAATATTTGATAATTTATTTTTTATTTTGTTTAACTTAGTGTTTTTTATTGTGTGTAATTTAGCTGTTATTTTTTTGTAACTTAGTAATTTTTAATAGTAGATTTAAATAATTTGAGTAGGGTTAGGTGTTTAAATATGTAATATAGTTAATTTAATTGTTAGTTTAATGTAATTTTAGTATAATAGGGTAGGTTAATGAATAGTTTAATATAGTTTAATGTTATTTTAGTATAATAGTTAGGGTAGGTTAATTAATAGTTTAATATAGTTTAATGTATTTTTAGTATAATAGTTAGGGTAGGTTAATTAGTAGTTAAATATAGTTTATTTTAAATTTAAAGGTAAGTTTAAATTTATTATAAGATAGGGATGAGTTAATATTTAATGTAAAGTTAGCGAGTTGTTAGGTTTAGGTGTTAATAGCTTAATTTAGTTTATGGCGATGTGGGGAGCTGGCGGTTTAGGGGTTAATTGGTTTAGTAAGTGGTAGTGATGTGGGAGGCCAGGGGTTTAGGGGTTAATACATTTATTTAGTTGCGGAGGGGTCCGGGAGCAGCGGGATAGGGGTTAATAACTTTATTTAGTTGCCGTTCGCTCCGGGAGCAGCGGGATAGGGGTTAATACCTTTATTAAAGTTGCAGCGGGGTCCGGGAGCGGCGGGATAGGGGGTTAATACTTTGATTTAGTTGCGGAGGGGTCCAGGAGCGGCACGATAGGGGTTAATACCTTTATTAAAGTTGTGGCGGGGTCCGGGAGCGGCGGGATAGGGGTTAAACATTTTAGTATAGTGGCGGTGTTTAGTGACAGGGTATAAATAAAGTTGTGAAAAAGCCGAATTGCAGCGATATCGATGACTGTTAGTTAACAACAGTCTGCTGCTCATCGCCCCGTACTTGGTGCGCTTTTTGATAGTTTTTTTTATAAATATGGAGATCGTATTCAGGTGCGTATTGGTACCGGCGAATGCAGCATAGTTGACGGCTTGATAAATAGGCCTCTATGTGTTTAACCCCTGCAAAGTACCACTAGGGAGCTGCAGAGCACTGTTTATCCGAGCCATTGACCCAGCTGTGCGACTACGGCTTCTGATTGGGTGATCGGTAGTTGCCGCTCAGGGGCAGCAGTGCTCTGCAGCTCAATAATAAGATAAAATAAATATTTTGTGATTCAGACTGAGCATACACTTTGAAAAAGTTTCCCATTTACTTATATTGTCAAATTCTCTTCATTCCCATGTTATTATGTGTTAAAGATATACCTAGATAGGCTTCTGGAGCACTTCATGGCAGGAAATAGCGCTGCCATCAGGTGCTCTTGCAAATGGATAACATTCTGCTGCCATATAGTGCTCCAGTCATGTCCACACTCCTGAGCTTATGTCCCTGCTTTTTAATAAAAGATACCAAGAGAACAAAGTAAATTGGATAATAGAAGTAAATTAGAAAGTTGTTTAAAATGGTATGCTCTGTCTGAATCATAAAGTAAACAGTAAAGAGTCGGGGTGTTGCTAGTGTTAAAAATAGTGAAGAGAAAGAATGACAGTAATTGAGCACTCACAGAAAGGTTATAGTAAATAGAAGCGACAGTTGAGGCTGTCTGAAACGAGTATGTAATTAAAACTTAACATTTAATGAGAAACAATATAAAAACTACTGGTGTCGTTGTATATAAAACTTAGATTAAAAGTAAAATCAATAGAGTGCTAGCGTATCCACAAGTTAACCATAAATAATACAATTATATACATAGTGAGTAAAATAAGCCAATATAATAATACTGAGCAAAGTGTAAATAAGTATACTTAGGCAGGTGTATACTCAAAAATGCTCACGGATTGCACAACAGCTAACTATAAACGAGGATTGACCTCAACACATAATATTCTATCTTAGTGCAATACTGGAGCAGTATAGGCCTGCCAAAGTAATGGACTTTTGACAATCAGTACATAATATAATCAATAATTATCAACCCTGTATAAATAGTACCAAGGTAAATTACGAAGGGATAGCTAAGCTGAACAAGCGTCTGATGCGCATTTCGCCAGACTAGGCTTTCTCAGAGGCCATTGCTTTGGCAGGCCTATACTGCTCCAGTATTTCACTAAGATAGAATATTATGTGTTGAGGTCAATCCTCGTTTATAGTTAGCTGTTGTGCAATCCCTGAGCATTTTTGAGTATACACCTGCCTAAGTATACTTATTTACACTTTGCTCAGTATTATTATATTGGCTTATTTTACTCACTATGTATATAATTGTATTATTTATGGTTAACTTGTGGATACGCTAGCACTCTATTGATTTTACTTTTAAAGGGACAGTAAACTTAAAAAATAATGTTATATAATGCTGCACATAGTGCAGCATTATATAACATTATCTTAGCGGCAGGTAGCAAAAAAAAGCATTGCAAGATATTTTATATTAAAACTGGATTTAGCAGCTCTCCGCTCCAGGATCTTCTGAGCAGGTCTTGAATTTTAAAAGCTCTTTGCAGGCGCGCTGTCTAATCACAGCACGCCCGATCGAGCCATTGAAATAAATGTAGCTTGCTCCCGCTCTGGCTTGGTAGATAAATCCAGGTTTAATATAAAATATATTGCAATGCTTTTTTTTGCTACCTGCCGCTAAAATAATGTTATATAATGCTGCACTATGTTCAGCATTATATAACATTATTTTTTAAGTTAACTGTCCGTTTAATCTAAGTTTTATATACAACGACACCAGTAGTTTTTATATTGTTTCTCATTAAATGTGAAGTTTTAATTACATACTCGTTTCGGACAGCCTCAACTGTCGCTTCTATTTACTATAACCTTTCTGTCAGTGCTCAATTACTCATTCTTTCTCTTCACTATTTTTTGCTACTTACCAGACAGTGAGCACCCCCCCCATTACTAATTAATATTGTTGGGTTCTTTAAACGAATTACCAATACTCACAGCGTGTACTGACACATTATTGTATTGGTATTAATTTTGTTTTTTTGGGGCTATAATAAGCCATGGTCACCATTCCCACATAACATCATATAACTGTTGCTAATGCTCCAATGAACTGGAGTGTTTATGTTTTCATTATTATAGCCATTTAATGTATTACTTTATATAGTGGTGTAGAAATCCCACCTAGTGTAGGGTTTATTTGCATTTTTTGTGCACTCAGAAACCTTTATGCCCATACTTGTTACTCTGCAGCCCAAATGATTAGTGAATTATAATCTCCTGAAGCTTCCTTATTCCCGCAGTTGGAATCAGTCCTAAACTAGTCTTCTTAACCTTCTCAAGATAACTGAAAAACCTTTCTTTTTTTTTTTTTTAATTCACACACTCAAATTCAAGTGTAAATATTAATTCAGAAAAAAACAGACAATTGCTTCCAAATACATTCCCTTGAGCTGATTAGCTTTTATAAGTGGGGAATCCTGAGAGATCTTGTCTTCAAACTGCTTTGGAATATATCCCAGTGCCTGCGGATAGGTGCTTGGCATCAGTTAAAGCTGACGTGGGAAATTATTTGGTCTGTCTTGCAAACAGCTACAGCAAGAGCAGGGGGTCACAAAGGCCACATGGAGTTATGTTATGTGTAGTGATGTATGATAAATGGCCCTCTTGGTACAGATAATCATTTTATGGATCAGATTCTTCCTACTGCATTTGACCCCCTTCCCTTTGCTGGTTAAGGATTAATCACAATACGGACATAGATAATCAGGCATTGCCCAGGGCTTTCAGTCTGCATGCTCTGACACCATAGGAAGGCTAACATACCCTCTGCATGGGCTGTTTTGTAGCAAAGTGTGTAATAACCTAATAGTCCTACAGTTTAACATTTAGACACAGACCCATGGGAAATGAAAGGAATACGCTACCTTGTAATACCTTCCAAGTGATAAATTCCCTTCAATACTTTGGGTTTTTACTTAAAGGGCACACCCTATGACATTTAATATACTGCTCTTTTACATAGTCTAATGTAAAAACCTTTACATTAGACTATGCAACCTTTTTTTTGCCGTGGCACACTTTTTTACATTAAAAAAATCCTTTGGCACACCGCCATCCCAAAATTTTACAAAATCACACATTGTAGCCTAATACAGGATATATATGGATATATATATATATATATATATATACAGTATATATATATATATATATATATATATATATACACACACATACTGTGCTGTCATGCCATGCCACCTACAAGCTATACATGACATATTGACAATCATTCACAAACAATCATAATGATTGCCTGTGAATGAATGTCAATTTCATGGTTGTAAATGATGCCTGATGAGCCTGTCACATACCTCCCAATATTTAAAAATTTGAAAGAGGGACACCCCCGCACTGTTGTCAGTCTGCCGCGGCACACCTGAGGATCTCTCACGGCACATTAGTGTGCCACGGCACACTGGTTGAAAAACACTGGTCTAACACATAGCAGAAAATGACTTCCTAGCTGGCAGATGGAAGAAGCATTCTGAAAATGTCTTCTTTACAAAAAGTAATTCTGTGGATATATTTATTGTAGTTCCAGCGGAGGGGGCAAGTTATAATTTAGATAAATGATATTCAAAATTGTTTTACTGAAAGGCGTCTTGGAATTTTGTTCTAATAAACAAAGGTCTCGGCAGAACCATTTTAATAGAGCTTGCCCTTTTACCTTGGAGAGAAGAGTCTTTTCTTGACTCAGATTCATTAGTTGTATATTAAATGAGACAGTGCTCATGGAATACATAGATAAAGTCTATTCTCTCAAAACCAGACATATTACTGTAACGATGCACTTAAATCCTGCTAATTCATACGATCCTTTCCCCTGACACATTGATAGAATTGCATATTGCTCGTAACTATGCCCAGACCATATGTTATTTGTAGCCTAGCTCTGACACATACAGTGGGTGGCATATTTGTGATGGGACATTCAAAGCAACAGACAAACATTAAAGCCACCTCATGACTTCATTAAATGTACATTTGCTGCTTTTTGTTTTAATTGGTGAGCTGCCATCTATTTTTATGAGTCTGGAACATCTTCTGCACCCCTTTTGGCTCGCACCAGCGACACATGCTGCCAAATCGTACAGCTGCTGGTGTACTTTGCCAGCCTTGCTAACACACGGCAACACATTTCCCCCCAACACTGGAAGCCACTTAATCTCATTATACCAAAGCAGATGTTCTGTGATCATTTGATAGTCTTGACATACCTAGATGTGCTGTAAATAATATCTGCTGCTGGGTATATGTGTTTATATGAATTTAACCTATGACTATTATCAACCATTCTGACAATGAAGTGTTAACCCCTTAGCTTTTTTCCCCAACAAAACTTCACAATGTACTGCAACCCTCTTGAATGCAAAAGTTTCCAGTTGTGAGATGTACATGATCCGTATTAAAGATATTTTCTTAAAGGGACATGAAACCTAGATTTTTTTTTTATTTCATGATTTAGAAAGAGCATGCAATTTTAAACAACTTTTCAATGTACTTCTATTATCTAATATGTATGGAGCTTGATGCCCCGTGTTTCTGACGAGCCTTCAGGCTTGCCAGAAACACAAGTTATAAAGCAGCGGTCTTTAGACCTGTCCGCCTGCTCTGAGGCGGCGGACAGAAATCGCCAGAAATCAACCCGATCCAATACGATCAGGTTGATTGACACCCCCTGCTAGTGGCCAATTGGCCGCAAATCTGCAGGGGGGCAGTATTGCACCAGCAGTTCACAAGAACTGCTGGTGCAATGATAAATGCCGACAGCGTATGCTGTCAGCATTTAATCGATGTGCAGCGGACATGATCTGCAATATCGGATCATGTCCGCTTGCACGTTCTTAAATAGGCCCCTTACTCTCTAGATATCCTTTGTTGAAAAGCATATCTAAATAGGCTCAGTAGCTGCTAATTGGTGGCTGCACATATATGCCTCGTGTGATTGGCTCACAAATGTGCATTGCTATTTCTTCAACAAAGGATACCTAAAGAATTAAGCAAATTAGATAATAGAAGTAAAAAGGAAAGTTGTATAAAATTGTATTCTCTACCTGAATCATGAAAAAAACTTTTTGGGTTTCATGTCCCTTTAAACATATCATAAATAAAGCATATCTCTGTTATAAATAAACGTTTTTATGTTTGATCACTTAAAGAAACATTATAATTTTTAGATCATGTAATATTTGAAGTACCAATCTTGGTTTACTGTGGTCTAGATTACAAGTGGAGAGATACATTTTTATCGCTCATGAGCGCTAACTACGCTCAAGGTAAATCAATAGCGCTTCCATGTTTGTGCTGGTATTACAAGTTGAAATTAAAAATGTAGCGCAAGAGCAATAAACTCAGGTGCGCTGACATCTGGAGACTGGAGTCTGGATAACGCAACCGTATTAACCCAGTAAAAACGCCTTCTGTGCTAGGCCAACTACACTAAAGCCGAAGGTGCATTAGAATACTTCAAATACCTATGCTCTTCACTTAGAAGAAAATCTTATTTTTATTTAATTGTAAATATATATTTCTACATGTATATCTATATTTTTTTTAAATCAATGTAAATATTTGCATAGGAAATTAGTATATCTAAGCAAGTATCCCCGCTTGCTTTACCCCAGAGATTCTTAATATGCAATGTCTCCAATGCACAAGAGAATTGTGGGTAAGATATGCAAATTAGGTATGCAAATTCTCAGTTTTTTTGCTTCAAAAATACTGTTTTAACACAGCGATCCTTTTAAACAGGAATATGACAGCAAAAAAGGATTGCTGTGTTAAAACAGTATTTTTGAAGCAAAAAAACTGAGAATTTGCATACCTAATTTGCATATCTTACCCACAATTCTCTTGTGCATTGGAGACATTGCATATTAAGAATTTCTGGGGTAAAGCAAGCGGGGATACTTGCTTAGATATATGCAAATATTTACATTGATTTAATTTTGAGACATGGAGGATTTTAATTTCAGTTTTTTATCTCCCCCCCCCCATAATTTTAATGAATTTATATTTTTTTTGTAATAAATCTATAGCTATATATCTGTATATCATATAGAAATATATATTTAAAAATAAAGAACATAGGAATTTCAACTATTAAAATGATATTGTGTATTTCAAGGTATTCGGGTGGGATTGGCTCAAAAATGTGTGTTTGTATGTGTGTATATACTGTGTGTATATATATATATATATATATATATATATATATATGTGTGTGTGTGTGCGTTTTCCTGGTGTTTTTATATATGTGTTCACATACACATATAAACACATAAATACACATGTATACACATAGTCACTTCACCCAGAAAATTGTTTAAATGTTTAGGCATTCTCATGTTTATTTCTTTTGTTTGTATTGGTATGACACAAGAAAGTGGAGAGAAAAAAGCAAAATCTGATACATTCCACGCAAAAATAGACTGGACAAAATTATTGGCACACTCAATTTAATATTTGGTAGCACACCCCTTGGAAAAAATAACTGAAATCAATTGCTTCCTGTAACCATCAATGAGTTTCTTACACCTCTACTGGAATTTTGGACCGCTCTTCTTTCGCCAACTGCTCCAGGTCTCTCAGATTGGAAGGGTTCCTTTTCCCAACTGCTGTTTTGAGATCTCTCCACAGGTGCTCTATGGGATTGAGATCTTGACTCCTTGCTGGCCAGTTCAGTATTTTCCAGTGCTTTGTCTTAAACCATTTCTGTTTGCTTTTTGACGTGTTCTTTGGGTCATTGTCCTGCTGTAAGACCCATGACCTCCGACGGAGACCGAACTTTCTGACACTGGGCCCTGCATTGCACCACAGAATTCTTTGGTAGTCTTCAGATTTCATAATGCCATGCACACAGTCAAGACATCCAGTGCCTGAAGCAGCAACGTAACCCCAAAACACCAGTGAACCTTTACCATGTTTGAATGTTGGCACTGTATTCTTTTCTTTAAAAGCCTTTAAAAAATATTTTTCTGAAAACAGTAGAATTATGGGCTTTACCAAAAAGCTATTGTTTTGTTTCGTCTGTCCACAGCACTTTCTCCCAAAAGTATTTTGGCTTCCTCAGGTAAATTTTGGCAAATTCCAATCTGGCTTTTTTATGTTTCTGTGTCAGCAGTGGGGTCCTCCTGGGTCTCCTACCATAGAGTCTCTTTTCATTCAGATGGCAACGTATAGTGCAAGCTGACAAATTTGTACCCTGTGCCTGAAGGTCAGTTTCAATTTGTCTGGAAGTTAATTGAGGTTCTTTATCCACCATTCCAACAATCTTTTGTTGCAATCTTTGATCATTTGTTTCTCTTTTGTCCACATCCAGGGAGATTAGATACAGTACCATGGGCTGTAAACTTCTTGACAATGTTGGGCACAGTGGACACAGGAACATTAAGATCTCTGGAGATGGACTTGTAACCTTGAGATTGTCCATGCTTTTCCACAATTTTTGTTCTCAAATCCTCAGACAATTATTTGCTGCTCTTTCTCTTCTACATGCTCAGTGTGGCACAACAGAAAGGTTGAGTCCAATTTTCACCATTTAAACTGGTTGCCGGTGTGATTTCTATATTGACAGAACCTGTTAATTGATACAGGTGAGTTTAATTACAAATTACAGGAGCATCACAAACTTGGAATGCAATTATTTCTTACAATTTTGAGAAGGTGCCAATAATTGTGTCCAGTCCATGTTTGGAGTTTTGTGTGGAATGTATCAGATTTGGCTTTTATTTCTCCACTTTTTTGTGTCATATCAATACAAACAAAAGAAATAAACATGAGAATGCTTAAACATTTGTAATTGCAACAAGTTTGGTGCATTATCTGACAGAAATGAAGGGGGGGCAATATTTTTGACAGTATGTGTATACAGTATGTAAACACCTTGACAAGAACCATAATAGTTCTAGGCTGGATACATTTTGCTGTGTACATTTTAGTATAATGATGTTAGGTAATATTGTTTTTAATTGTATATATAATTCCTATGTGGTTTTTCTTTTCTATTTTGTATATTCTCTGCTCTTGATCAATTAACTGAATTGGTTAACTGCTGTGATTGATACATTGAAAGTGTTATAAATTAGGGGATTGAATGACATATTGGTATCACATGATTAAGGGGATCGCCCGAAACGTTGTGTTTTATGATGATCCCCATACTTTAAACAATAAAGGGATTTTAATTTTTTGGATACAGCCTTTTCGTCATTTGTTACATCTTTTTGTAGTAACGGTGATGATATCATTAATTTTGTGGAGGGGAATTGCTGTGTTGCTTTCTCAAATACTTGTGTAAGTTTGTATGCAACAGATTCTTCCTTTGTATTTATTTCATTAGTTCCTGTGTGGATGATTATATATCTGGGGTCCCTGAATCTGGGCTGGCTAAGGATTTCTAGGGCTTTTCTCAATTCGTTTTGTATCAGTTGTACTGTTGGCTGGTGACTCTTCTGAATATTGTTTTTTCATCCTCATGCTTTGTTTGGTTTTCAGGGAACTGATGTTTATAGATGTTGGAATCTTCTGCTGATGAAGAGATTTGTGGTGTTTCTGTTATAGTCCTGTATTTCACTGTTTATAATTTTATTTTCTTCTCTCATTTCCCTTAGTTGTTCTCTTAAGTTGCATGTAATTTATCTAATGAAGCTTTTATTTCAGGTAATGATATATTGTATTAGTTTTCAGCCTTGATAATTCCTCTGTAAGATGCTCTGTTTTATCCTCACATTGTTGTTCCCCTTCTTTAAACTAGATAAAGTCTCTCTAGTTGTGATAACGTTTCTCTGATAGCGCTCAGGGAGGGGTCAGACAAAGGGACACAGGGGGATGAGTTGCTTTTTAACTCCATAGAGGGGAAATCTGTTGCGCTGCTATGTGTCTGTAAGAACGGTGGTTTTCCATGGCATTCCTTAAAGGGACAGTCTACTCCAAAAATGTTATTGTTTAAAAAGATAGATAATCCCTTTATTACCCATTCCCCAGTTTTGCATAACCAACATGGTTATATTAATATACTTTTAACCTCTGTAATTACCTTGTATCTAAGCATCTTCTGACAACCCCCTGATCACATGGCTATTTATTTATTATCTATTGACTTGCATTTTAGTCAATTAGTGCAGTGTCAGCCACAATTCCACGGGCGTGAGCACAATGTTATCTATATAGCACACATGGATTAGCAGTCTCCTGTTGTAAAAAGTTAATAAAAAAGCATGTGATAAGAGGATGTCTGTAGTGGCTTAGAAACAGGCAGAAATTTAGAGATTTAAATGTTATAAAGTATATTAATATAAAAATGTTGGTTGTGCAAAGCTGATGAATGGGTAGTAAAGGCATTATCTATCTATTTAAACAATAACAATTTTGGTGTTGACTGTCCCTTTAACAAGAGATTTTAAGGAATTACTTCAAATTCCTCTAAATTTTTTGTGCCATGGATCATTACTTTGCCATTGTGATACACAGTTAACGTAATTATTGTATATTCTCTGTATCCTGTTCATCTTTGATTTGTATTTGTCTTCCCTGGCTAATGCTACCAGCCAGTAGGTTGCTCTGTATAAAGTGCCAGCCAGTAGGTTGCTCTGTATAAAGTGCCAGCCAGTAGGCTGCTCTGTATAAAGTGCCAGCCAGTAGGCTGCTCTGTATAAAGTGCCAGCCAGTAGGCTGCTCTGTATAAAGTGCCAGCCAGTAGGTTGCTCTGTATAAAGTGCCAGCCAGCCAGTAGGTTGCTCTGTATAAAGTGCCAGCCAGTAGGCTGCTCTGTATAAAGTGCCAGCCAGTAGGCTGCTCTGTATAAAGTGCCAGCCAGTAGGCTGCTCTGTATAAAGTGCCAGCCAGTAGGTTGCTCTGTATAAAGTGCCAGCCAGTAGGTTGCTCTGTATAAAGTGCCAGCCAGTAGGTTGCTCTGTATAAAGTGCCAGCCAGTAGGTTGCTCTGTATAAAGTGCCAGCCAGTAGGTTGCTCTGTATAAAGTGCCAGTCAGTAGGTTGCTCTGTATAAAGTGCCAACCAGTAGGTTGCTCTGTATAAAGTGCCAGCCAGTAGGTTGCTCTGTATAAAGTGCCAGTCAGTAGGTTGCTCTGTATAAAGTGCTAGTCAGTAGGTTGCTCTGTATAAAGTGCCAGCCAGTAGGTTGCTCTGTATAAAGTGCCAGTCAGTAGGTTGCTCTGTATAAAGTGCCAACCAGTAGGTTGCTCTGTATAAAGTGCCAGCCAGTAGGTTGCTCTGTATAAAGTGCCAGTCAGTAGGTTGCTCTGTATAAAAAAGCAAATTTGTTTTCATTTTCTTCTCTCCCTGGATAGTTAAATTCAGCAAAAAGGGTTTCTGGGTGTTCTTAGATTATATTATCTTTTAGTTGCTGTTTTGCATTTCTGATCAGTTTATCATCAGGGTATATGATTTCTAATGTGTTAGATCCATTATAGACAATGACTATTTGTTTGCTCTTAGTGCTTATGTTGCCTATTTGCTCCTTTAACATGCAAGCTACCAGTCTGCTGCCATTCTCCGGCATATCTGTATTTAGCATGTGACTTTCCATCTACAGTACATATCAAATGTTTCAGTAGTTGTATCTGTCAAAGTTTCTTACCTTCAGTTGTTTTCAGTTTGTCAGTTGTTTATTTCCTGTTGCTTTTCTTTTAAAGGTAATTTCTTATTTTTGCTATTTCCTTGTTTAATCAAACCTATCTTGTATTTTCCTTATAGATTGTTCTATTTCCTGAGATATCTTCTACAAATGATCTCCTGCAAATTAACTCATTTACAAGGCATATATTTCCTCAAATTAGGAGATATTTATTTTCTGCTGCTGCTCTGTTAACTGTCATTCCCCCATCTCTCCCTCCTCTCTCTATCTCTCTCTCTCTCTCTCTATCTCTACCCTTCTCTCTCTCTCTCTACCCTTCTCTCTCTCTCTCTCTCTCTCTCTCTCTCTCCTGTACCCCCTCTCTCTCACCCTCTCTCTTCCCCCCTCTCTTTCCTCTCCCCCGTCTCTTTCCTCTCCCCCCTCCCTCTCTCTCTCTCCTCTCTCTCCCTCACTCTGCTCTATCTCCCCCCTCTCTCCCTCCTCCTCTCTATCTCTCTCTACCCTCTCTCTCTCTCCTGTACCCCCTCTCTCTCACCCTCTCTCTTTCCTCTCCCCCTCTCTTTCCTCTCCCCCCTCCCTCTCCTCTCCCCCTCCCTCTCTCCTCTATCTCCCCCCTCTCTCTATCCCTCCCTCTGCTCTATCTCCCCTCTCTCTCCCTCCCTCTGCTCTATCCCCCCCCTCTCTCTCTCTCTCTCTCTCTCTCTCTCTCTCTCTCTTCCTCCCTCTGCTCTATCTCTCCCCCCTCTCTCCCTCCCTTTGCTCTATCTACCCCCTCTCTCTCTCTCCCCTCTTATATAGTGGCTACATTGACTAGAAATGAATCTCAAACCATTAGGATAATTAGTTAATTTACAAAAGGATGATATCAACTATAGGTGTGTGGTTTTTTTTGTATGATTACACACAGAACAAACAATAGCTGAAAGGGACATGAAACCCAAACATTTTTTCATAATCCAGATTGGTCATACACTTTTAAACAACTTTCTAATTTACCTTATTTTATTATTTTTATTTTTAATGTATTAATTAATTTATTGAAATAGCAGCAATGCACTACTGGGGGCTAGCTGAACACATTGGGTGAGCCAATGAAAAGAGACAAATATACAAAGCTACCAATCAGCAGCTAGCTCCCAGCCCCTGAGCCTACCTATGTATGCTTGTCAACAAAGGATAGCATGTGAACTAAGCAAATAATATAGTAGAAGTAAATTGGAAAGTTGTTTAAAATGGCATGCTCTATCTGAATTATGAAAGAAACATTTTGGTTTTATGTCCCGTTAATAGCTTGTTCTTTAGCTAGTTACCACCCAGGAACAAACTCTTTTGGCCCAGAATGTGCCTTTCATAAAGGGGAACTTTCCTACAGTATATCATCCTAGTCCTACCTGGTCCAGGCCCAAAATACCAGTTATTCCTTCTCTAAACAAGAGACATGGTAACGGAACTGTATACTGCAATAATATATTTGTGTGTATCTATAATGATCTACTTCTACTTATGATATCTTCAAGTACTTGATCATTTTTTAATTTTATTCTGTTTATTATTTTTTTTTATATATAGAGCGGATGAAGTGGACATGATAATGACCAATCTTGAAAAAGCCAACCGGGTGAGAATTTCACTACTATTTATTACATGTATATTCATTTAGGGGGTCTGCCTGCGTTTTTTATTTTTATTTATACAGTCGGTACAGCTCAAGAGTAATTGTAGTAACTGTTTTCACATCTTCATCACTTATATTTCTAAATGTTTTGGGGGTTTTTGAAGAACAAACTCTAATGAAGCCTGACGTTCTAGTTCTTTCTTTGCCATTAATTGTAGGATTCATTCTTAGACTCTTTGTATATTTTAATCATAACCCTAAATATGCTCAGCCTAGAGGAGAGAAGGAATACAATAGAATTGTTCATGATTAAATTCAACAAACTTCTTTCCAAAGATATGCGTTAGGCTGTGTTCTGACATTCAGTTTTTAAATTCCTCTGAGAAAAAGAAAATACAGAGAAATACAGTTTACTAAATCCACATTCAACAATGCCAACCTTTGGACACCAAAATATTATCAAAGTCAACCTAGTTATAAACCTCAGTATTACTCTGTATCCATGAATAGTCCTCTTTCTATTTATTGTTTGTATGAAATGACTTGTTTTGAGTAAACTGTGGAACAAGGAGTTTGGGTGGCACATTACTAGAGCAAACCATATTCACAATATACAAGACCTGAGATGCGAGGAAAAGGTTTATCACTGGTATCTAGTAAATATAAATATATTTCATTTATTTTCCTTTAACTTTTTCAGAGAGCTGAAGCTGCTCAGCGGCAGGTCGAGAGTCTAAGGGAGCAATTATCTTCTGTAAATAATTCCATCACACTTACCTGCTGTTCTTCCCAAGGGCCCACTGGTGTAAGTTCTGCAAGATGTGGTCATTCTCTGGACTAGCTGTTTGCTAGCACTGGGCTGTCCTGGGGATAATTTCAGCTGTATGTGCGTCCTCTCTGGAGTTTGTTAGTGGGTAAAGGGAGATTAAAGCTGCGTTTTATTATGTGCATAGGTTATATCATCTTTAATCTTTGTATGCAAAACTATAATTGTGTGTTTTAAAATTTACAGGGGTTTCAAGCAATACGCCAATTAAAGATGTGCTTGTTTATGCTTATCTGGTCTCCTTTTTCTTGTGCGCTGCTGTAAAAAACGAAGGACTCAATGATCAAAACTAACAGATCTGAAAGGGACTGTCAGGTCAAAACTAAACTTTCATGATTCAGATAAGCATGCAATTTTAAACAACTTTCCAACTTACTTTCATCATCAACAATACTTTGTTCCCTTGGTATTTTTTGTTAAAAGATAAACCTAGATAAACCTAGGTATGATCATATGCTAATTGCAAAGCCCTTAAAGGCCACCTGTTATCTCAGTGCATTTTGACAGTTTTTCACAGCTAGGCAATACTAGTTCATGTGTGCCATATAGATAACTTTGTGCTCACTCCCTTGGAGCTATTTATAAGTCACCACTGATTGGCTAAAATGCAAGTCTGTCAAAAGAACTGAAGTAAGGGGGCAGTCTTCAGAGACTTAGATACAAGGTAATTACAGAGATACAAAGTATATTAATATAACAGTGTTGGTTATGCAAAACTGGGGAATGGGTAATAAAGGGATTATATTTTTAAACTATAAAAAAATGTGACTGTCTCTTTAATTTAAAATTTGTTTTTCTAAAATTCTTTGAGGGACCTGACAGTAATGATGAGAATTCTTACATAATCTTGCCAGACCAGAGAGCTATGCAGAATCGGGCCCTAAGTATCATAGGAACTTATAGCATACCTAAGTATACAATTCCCACTGCAGTCTCTCATCGCTATGTTCAGAAGGAGGCTCAGAAGCAAAGCACTACTGTGAGCTAGCTGCTCGTCCCTGTCTCAACCAATGTGTTAAGCTAGGTCCCAGTAGAACATTGTTCTTCTTCAACAAAGAACCAAGAAAATTAAGCAAATTTAATAGTAGTAGTAAATCTGAAATCTGAAAATTGTATGCTCTATCTGAAACCCAAAGTTGTCTTTCATGATCATGTCCCTTTAAAGTCTATTCCTCAACTTTGTAAGTTAATTCTACAACATTTTGCTGTGAAGAAGGGTTATGTTATTTCTGCAGACACAAATTCACTGTTTTGAGACCTACAAAACTAATAATATGTGATAATATCTTCAAGATAGAAAAAATGTTTAAAATAACCTTTCAAAAACCTCTGGGAGAAAAGCATGACATTGTGAATGGATTAATTGAATTAATTTACCAAAAGAATTAAACATTACAGCTATGAATATAAAAAGCATTTAATTAAATTTAAGTACCACGTATCACAAATTTCTGTGTATTTGTGAAGCAAGCTCTAAAGGTAGATAGTGGAGTCTAATCTAATATGTTCTTGTCTTACTTATTTCATTAGAGTTGTATGTATTAATTGTATATTAAATCCATATTATATTATATATAGTATTTATTTAATGATGTACCATATTAACCATGTATACAACTCTACAAATAGAAGTTTTATATATATATACAGTATCTCACAAAAGTCAGTACACCCCTCACATTTTTGTAAATATTTTATTAAATCTTTTTATTTGATAACACTGAAGAAATGACACTTTGCTACAATGTAAAGTAGTGAGTGTACAGCCTGTATAACAGTGTAAATTTGCTGTCCCCTTAAAATAACTCACACACAGCCAAAACCGTTGGCAACAAAAGTGAGTACACCCCTAATGGCTGTGTGTTGAGTTATTTTAAGGGGACAGCAAATTTACATTGTTATACAGGCTGTACACTCACTACTTTACATTGTAGCAAAGTGTCATTTCTTCAGTGTTGTCACATGAAAAGATATAATAAAATATTTACACAAATGTGAGGGGGTGCACATATAAAATGTATACTGTATATATAAAATGTTTTAGTAGTTGTCAAAGTTTCTTACCTTCAGTTGTTTTCAGTTATCATATTAAAGTGGCTTATTCCTCCTTAAAGGGACACTAAACCCAATTATTTTCTATCATGATTCAGATAGAGCATGCAAATTTAAGCAACTTTCTAATTTACTCCTATTACCAATTTTTCTTTGTTCTCTTGCTATCTAAATTTGAAAAAGCAGGACTGTTAGCTTAAGAGCCAGACCATTTTTGGTTCAGTACCTGGGTAGTGCTTGCTGATTAGTGGCAACATGTAGCAAACCAATCAACAAGCACTACCCAGGTGCTGAACCAAAAATGGTCCAGCTTCAAACCTTACGTTACTGCTTTTTTAAATAAAGATAGTAAGAGAGTAAATTAGAAAGTTGCTTAAAATTGCATGCTCTATCTGAATCATGAAAGAAAAAAATGTGGGTTTAGTATCCCTTTAAAAGAGAGCAAAACGTAATATATTACCTTGTGTAAATAAACTTCTGCATTTAATATCCAAAGGCAAGTATTTGCTTAAAGGGACATAAAATGTATTTGTTTCATGTTTCAGATAGAGCATACAACTTTGTACAGCTTTCTACTTTATTTCAATTATCTAATTTGCTTTTCTCTCTTGGTATCATTTATTGAAAAGCTTACCTTGGTAGGTTCAGGTGCAGTAATTCACAACTGGGAGCTTATTGCTGATTGGTGGCTACACATATATATTTCTTGTCATTGGCTCACCCAACGTGTTCAGCTAACTCCCAGTAATGCACTTTGCTACTTCAACAAAGGATACCAAAAGAAGAAAGCAAATTTGATAATGCAAGTGATTTGAAAGTTGTTTAAAATTGTATACTCTATCTGAGTCATAAAATTAAAAGATTGTTTTTCATATCCCTTTAAATGTTCTTGGACAGAATGATTAAAACAGCTGCTTACAGAATGAGTAGGCTATACTATTAGTATATGTATCTGTGCAATGTCAGAGAAAAAAAGCTAATTTATGAGCTTCCTCATTTTTAATAATTTGTAAATGATAACTTGTTAGATTTATGTTTTGATTCTCATTCATCAAGTCAGTACAATGTAAATTCATAAAAGTAAACCAGTGTAATCTGGAAAAACACTGGGAAAGTGTTTGAGTTTCTAGGTTGTTTTTTTTATTGTGTTTGCATAGTAAGTATTTAAGTTGTTTTCCTGTAGAAATAGTTTTTTGCACTTCTTCTAGGAAAAGACTGGCTTTTCCTTGTGTTCCGGGTCTCATCTAGAAGCCGCTTTGGTAGTGAAGGACAGAGAAATTGTTAGGCTCCTGAAAGACCTTCAGCACCTCCAGAATTCCATACAAGAGTTAGAAGAGTCATCAACCAATCAGATTGCAGAGCTTGAACAGCAGCTGGCCATCAAAACAGAGGCCGTAGAGGTAAGTTCTGAATGAGCTACTGTAATGGGTTTCTTGTTTGGTAGAGAACACATGAGGCAGGCAAAAATGAAGTGGAGCCTTCTATAAACAATATATATATGTGTGTGTGTATTTCTTTATATATACACAAACATTCAGGGCTTATTATTAGATTATTATAGAACCAAGTTCATGTGTATTAAGAGGTGCATCCAATCGCACTAGAGCTGTGGGCAGAGTTCTCTTGTGCTATCTTAAGTTTTGCCAGCAATTGCAGTTCTCTTGCAGCCTGTACATAGCATAATTGGGTGAATACAAATCACTGGTGCTCACAAATACCCCTCTGTTCATACATAACATTTCCTTTATATTTAGAAACTTGAAGAAAAGTTACAAAGTCAGGCTGATTACGAAGAAATTAAAACTGAACTAAGGTAAGCAATATTCCTTCTCTGATGTAACAGTTCTGTTTGCATTATTTCTGTGTGTTCCGTTTATGCGGACGATATGATGCACTAAAAAAGAAAATTTATGCTTACCTGATAAATTTATTTCTTCTTAGACACGATGAGTCCACGGATCATCTTCATTACTTATGGGATATTCACCTCCTGGTCAGCAGGAGGAGGCAAAGAGCACCACAGCAGAGCTGTTAAATAGCTCCTCCCTTCCCTCCCACTCCAGTCATTCGACCGAAGTTAGGAAGAGAAAGGAAAAGCCAAGGTGCAGAGGTGTCTGACGTTTACAAAAAATAACAACCTGTCTTAACAGAACAGGGCGGGCCGTGGACTTGTGTCTAAGAAGAAATAAATTTATCAGGCAAGAATTATTTTTTTTTTCTTCTTAAAGACACAATGAGTCCACGGATCATCTTCATTACTTATGGGATCCAATACCCAAGCTAGAGTACACGGATGATACGGGTGGGACAAGACAGGATACCTAAACGGATGGCACCACTGCATGAAGAACCTTTCTCCCAAAAGCAGCCTCAGCCGAGGCAAAAGTATCAAATTTGTAAAACTTTGTAAAAGGGTGAAGAAAAGACCAAGTTGCAGCCTTGCAAATCTGTACCACAAAAGCTTCATGTTTGAATGCCCATGAGGAAGCAACAGCCCTAGTGGAATGAGCCGTAATCCTTTCAGAAGGCTGCTGTCCAGCAGTCTCGTATGCCAAACGTATAATACTCTTCAGCCAAAGGAAAGATAAAGAGCTGTAGCTTTCTGTCCCCTACGTTTGCTAGAAAATACCACAAACAAAGAGGAAAACTGGCGAAAGACTTTAGTCGCCTGTAAATAAAACTTTAAAGCACAAACTACATCCAAATTGTGCAAAAGTCTCTCCTTCTTAGAAGGATTAGGACACAAGGAAGGTACAACAATCTCCTGATTAATGTTTTGATCAAAAACAACCTTGGGGAGAAATCCAAATTTCGTACGTAAGACAACCTTATCCGCATGAAAAATAAGATAAGGGGGCTCACATTGTAACGCTGAAAGCTCAGACACTCTGCGAGCAGAAGAAAGAGCTACTAGAAATATAACCTTCCAAGATAACAACTTGATATCTAAGGAATGCATAGGTTCAAACGGAACCCCTTGAAGAACCCTGAGAACTAAATTAAGACTCCATGGAGGAGTAACTGGTCTAAACACAGGCCTAATTCTGCTTAAGGCCTGACAAAAAGACTGAACATCAGGGACAACAGCTAGACGCCTGTTTAACAGGATAGATAATGCTGAAATTTGACCCTTTAAGGAACTCGTTGATAAGCCTTTCTCCAATCCTTCCTGGAGAAAAGAAAAAATTCTAGGAATCCTAATCCTACTCCAGGAGTAGCCCTTGGATTCACACCAATAAAGGTATTTACGCCAAATCTTGTGATAAAGTTTTCTAGTCAGAAAAACCTCGCTTGGCTAGAATCAACCGTTCAATCTCCAAGCAGTCAGTTTCAGAGAATCTAGATTTGGATGATGGAAGGGACCCTGAATCAGAAGGTCCCTACGAAACGGAAACCTCCAATGAGGTAGAGACGACATCTCCACCAGGTCTGCATACCAGATCCTGCGAGGCCAGGCTGGTGCAATGAGAATCACTGAAACCCTCTCACTCGAGGAAGGAGAGCAAACGGAGGAAACAGATACGCTAGATTGAAGGACCAATGGGCCGTCAGAGCACCTATCAGTGCCGTCTGAGGATCCCTGGATCTGGACCCGTAACTCGGAAGCTTGGCATTCTGCCTGGATGCCATAAGGTCAAACTCTAACTGACCCCATTTAAGGGTCAGACTGGAGAACACATCCGGATGAAGTTCCCACTCCCGCGGATGAAAGGTCTGTCTGCTCAGAAAATCCGCCTCCCAGATGTCTACCCCTGGGATATAAATTGCCGACAGACGACAAGAATGGGTCTCCACCCACTGAATTATTTCGGAGACCTCAGCCATCGCAAGGAACTCCTTGATCCTCCCTGATGATTGATGTAAGCCACTGACGTTATGTTGTCAGGCTGGAACCTGATACACTGTATCGAGACTAACTGGGATCAGGCCAGAAGAGCATTGTCAATCGCTCTCAGCTCCAAAATGGTTATGGGAGAACAGATCCGACCGAGTCCATTTAAATCTTTAGAGAGCCCCAGACTGCTCCCCACCTTAGAAGGATAGCAAGTGTTGTCACAATCACCTAAGAAGGTCTGCGTAAGCAGGTCCCTTGGAAGCAAAGATTCAAAGACAACCACCATTGAAGAGAATCCCTTGTCAATGCTTAAGAAATAAGTGAGGAGACCATCCGCATAATCTCTGTACCATTGCCTCAGAATGATTAACTGTAGAGGTCTGAGATGGAATTGAGCAAACAGAATGAGGTCCCTGTTGCCCCCAACAGCCCGATTAACTCCATGCACTCGGCCACTGACGGCCGAGGAGTTGACAGAAGGACTAGACTAGTATTGATAATCTTCAGTTTCCTGACCTTTGTCAGAAAATGAGAACACCAAGTCCGTGTGTCTTGCTAGCTAAAAAGATGGCACCTGGACTAGTGATGTCATCTAGATACAGCGCCATTGCAATGCCGCGCGATCGAGCACTGCCAACAGAGATCCCAGAACCTATGTGAAAATTCTGGGAGCTGCTGAAAAACCGAGAGGGAGAACCACCAATTGGATATGTGCGACCAAAAAGGCAAACCTTAGGAAACTTTGATGATCCCAGAGGATGGGAACATGTAGGTATGTGTCCTTTAAAACTACAGTAGTTATAAAATGACCCTCTGAAATCAAAGGAAGAGTGGAATGATAGTTTCCAACCCGCAGGACGGTACCCTGAGAAAATTGCTTAGACTATTTAGGTCTAAAATTGGTCTGAACGAACCCCAAACAGACTGGAAGAACATCCCAGGCCTTGTTCCTGTACAGAACAGGAACAATCACTCCCAGGTTGGAAAGGTCTCTTACGCAGTATAAGAGATGCCTCTCTCTTCATCTGGTTTAAAGAAACGTTCCTATACACTGTATCACTTGGGTACTTGAAAGCGTGGCAAATCACCCTTAAGTGTCTCAAAGGGCTACTCCTTTTTCCGACCGTGGAAAGATGAAAAGCTGAGTTAACCTCGCCGGGGATCAAACCTGCAACCCTTGGGTTGCTACAGAGATCATCCACAGTGTCTTAGTATGCTGAGCTATCTGTCCGGCTCTTCTGAAGCAGAACCTGCCTCTGAAAGGAAAACCTTTGTACTCTAAGTTGTATCCCTGGAAACCATTGTCAATAGCCCAGGTATCCAAAACATGTCAAGCCCAAGTCTAAGTAAAAAAAGGAAAGTCTGCCCCCTACGAGATCCAGTCCCGGGTCGGGGGGAGGACTGTCATGTCTTAAATCAACAGCAGGTTTCATGGATGGTATCCTTAACTCAACAGCAAGCTAATTAGGCTATTCTCCCTTATCTTAAACCAGATAGGGACTTCAAAAGGTTTAAACTGCTTATACCTGGGAAAAAGAGTGGAAGAATTTTCCCTGTAATCTTTAAAGGAACTAAATTATCTCATCCTTCCTTTACGTTATTTATTCACCTAAAAACCCTTCTCCTATTCTTGGGAGAGGGGTGTCTGTCCAAAAGAAAACAGAAAACGATGACACCAGTATGCCTTTGTACTGGAAGAAGAAGCTACATCCAGCTTCTCACCATAGGGTCCCTTCATGTGATAGTATCTCCCTCTAAGTTACA
This sequence comes from Bombina bombina, assembly GCF_027579735.1. Lineage (NCBI taxonomy): Eukaryota > Metazoa > Chordata > Amphibia > Anura > Bombinatoridae > Bombina > Bombina bombina. The sequence goes on from NC_069500.1 coordinate 343,904,410, forward strand.
GAGAAACATGGGATACCCTATAGCCCTATCTGGTGCAGAAATAAACTTGCACCAAGAAGGGCATCTAACAAAAATAGTATAACCTACCGGTGACAAGGTCACCCAGAGTAGCTAAAATTTCTACTAAGAAGTAACGGAAAAATTTGAGCTAGAATATGAGGAAAAGAAACTCAGGATCAGATAAAGAAATAGCTTCATCAGAGACTGAGAAAAACTTTATTTGATACTCCCGAAGTAAATTCAGATAAAGGAGTTACCCAGAGAGAGACTTAAATTTTCCCCCATATGCTTCCAGGCTTTAGGGAAGAAATATTTATAATTAAATATTCTACATCCAGCGGACTCCCTGCTATGTCACGGGAAAAGGATGCAATGTAACAGATATCGCCATACCTAATAAGAGCCAAGTTTAGCAAAGCAACTCCAGACGGAGATTGCAAGGAAGCGCAGGGCACTGCATGTGGGCCAAGAATTTTTTTGTACACTTGAGAGAAAATTTCTGTAACCCCATAGAAGTCCTCTTTACACCATAATGAAACACCTTGTATAGTTTTGCGAGTCACATATGGATAAAAGTTAAAAATTTTAACCGTTACTGTCTCTTTAAATTTTAAAGAGAAACTTCTTTATTTCATTTTACAGAAAAGGCTGAACAGAAAAAGTAGATAATGCTACAGACCCCATCTGCACTTCAGTTTAACCCAGCTGAGGTGCCCAACTGATCAATACTGACTTAGCTGAAGCGCTGACCTTTAAGCGCACGCACTATCAAACTTTTAATATGCGTTAATACTAAGAAAAAGGCGCTTAGTTACTTCCCCTGTTTCCTTCAGGGACCACAGTAAAGACTTTCACCTGCAGATATGATATGAAGGTTTGCTTAAAGCAGTTGTGTCAGTGGCTTGCCATTAACAGAAGATGTCACACAGAGGTTTATTGCCTGAGCTGGAGTGTGACTGTAAAACACATCTCGTAACTGACCCTCCCAATAACCAGGAGCCTAGTACAGAGATGCGCAAAGAAATTGGCACCACACAAGTCCCGCTCCTCGTGGGTGTTTCAAAAAAAGTCTCCTGGTCGCCATTTTTAGTTAAATTAAGTTACCGGGAAAATAACAACTAGGCCGTCTGTTAGAACCACATTCAGTACTCCTCTTAGGCAGTTGCTTCCTTAATAAAGAAGTAATGAAACACCGTTCTGGTATTACAGTGCATACAGCAAATTGCTTAGATTTGAAACATCTGAGCTATCTGTCCGGTGCTTAGTCCGTTAAACAATCTAACAGTGAAGCCCCCTATGCCTAACAGTACATTGAACCATCTGTCCCGTGCCTAGTCCGTTAATAAAATGTAACAGTGAAGCACCTTAAATAACAGTAGTGAGTCCCCCTATGCAACACAGCTCAATGCAAAAAAACTCCCGGTCGGTTGCTATTATTGAGAACCGCAGGGAGAGGAGAGTCACAATTAGCCCCAGTGCCTGCATCCACACTGCCATAATAACCCCTAGAACGATAGGAGAATTTATGTCTGAAACCCCTAAAAGGAGCCCTTGTTAGCATGTGGTCTATATATATATATATATAATAAAGTGCCTCAACTTATTATGAGATTTCTACTCCCCAGAAATAAAGTTAGCACTTACCTCATCTTCTGCCTGGCAGCAAGGCAGTTTCCAGGTTTAGGAGGTCCTCTCCCTCCCATGGACCTGAAAAGAACAAGAAATTCCTGAGTAAATATCCTTCAGTGTAAGGGCAGCATCTAAATATGGGAGGCACAGTGAGAATTATGTCCCACAAGTTCCCATTGCTCTAAAGCCACCAAAAGCTCTACTGTAGAGACTGATATGGACTACGGCTACACCCTAGAAGAAAGCAGCACTCTCTAGCACTACTTTAAAAATAATAAACTATTGATTGAAGAATCTAATCTAACACCTCACTTTACCTCTTCCTATCACTAACGTAGGCAAAGAGAATGACTGGGGTGGGAGGGAAGGGAGGAGCTATTTAACAGCTCTGCTGTGGTGCTCTTTGCCTCCTCCTGCTGACCAGGAGGTGAATATCCTATAAGTAATGAAGATGATCCGTGGACTCATCGTGTCTTTAAAATGAAATATTGCTTTTTAACAAATATATATTTCATATAATTCTAAAAACAAATGAAATTATTAACTATTTTTTATAGCAACTATTGGCAACAGTGGGGAATCTGTTTTTCACCCGTTGCTTTGCCCAAAGAGCTTCCAATCTAGTTTTACTAACTGTACAGGCAGCATGTTTTAAGGACAAAAGATTTCAGATTTTGCACTGAGTAGTATTATTAGTGATGTTTTTGGGCCGGTTTGCCCTGCTTCTAACAAAAAAGTTAGAACACTTTTTGTGATAACATTTCTGAAATGTCCCTGTCATACACAGATAAGCTTCATACACTTAAATTAGTTACTTGTGCATTCTTAGATCGCCTGTCAACTCATCAACACCTGTTAAATCATGGGCACGTCTGATGAGATTTTCTATCAAAATGTGTGAAAACTTTTCCCCAAAGCATGTTTGGACATTAAAGTATTTGCAAAAGTGCCCCTGCCAGGTAATTAGTAAGTTTCTGCAGCATACAGGATAGTAATTCCCAGGCTTCCTTAATGCAGATACTGTGTGTAGTAGCAGGGTACATGCTAGTGGTGAGACTTCTGAACAAAAGAATATAGAATGTGGTTTTAAATGTGATATACTGTATTTTTTAAATATAATTTGTATTACTCAACCACTAAACCATAGTACAACTAAGTGACTTCCACTGTGTGAAATATACACTTTGCAAAATGTTTATTAGGAATCAAATTACATATGTTGGGATAAGATATATATATATATATATATATATATACATACAAAAAACAGTCCATTTTCTGCAGGGCAACGCTAGCCATGATAACCACAATTTATGCAACACCAATAACTAAATATAAAAATCACAGAGAATTTATCCCAAGAAAAGAAGATAGTCCAAGATCAGCCATCGTCCAACATATACCCCTTAAACAAGGCAACTAAATTACTGAAACACTCTTGTAAGGGAAAAAATAGTGACTTATCTGAGATTCAGGGCCCTGGTGAGTGGGAGTGCAATGTGGGCAGCATCCAGAAAAGCCTAATATTCAAGCTGCTTAAAGGGATAGAAATGTTAAAATGAAAAATTTGAAAGGCTGCTGTACCTGCATAGCTATGCTTCCCTAGTAATTAAAATTGATGTTACAATTATTTTGTTTGTGTGTGCGTGCCTGTATGTTCTTGTGCGTGCCTCTGTGCTTGCTTGTGTGTGTGTGCCTGTGTGTGTGTGCGTACCTGTGTGTTCTTTTGCGTGCCTGTGTGTGTGTGCATGCCTGGGTGTTCTTGTGCGTGCCTGAGTTCTTGTGTGTGTGTGCGTGCCTGTGTGTTCTTGTCCGTGTCTGTGTGCTTGTGTGTGTGTGCATGCCTGGGTGTTCTTGTGCATGCCTGTGTTCTTGTGTGTGTGTGCGTGCCTGTGTGTTCTTGTGCGTGCTTGAGGGCTTGTGTGTGTGTGTATGCCTGGGTGTTCTTGTGCGTGCCTGTGTGCTTGTGTGTGTGTGTGCATGCCTGGGTGTTCTTGTGCGTGCCTGTGTGCTTGTGTGTGTGTGCGTGCCTGGATGTTCTTGTGCGTGCCTGTGTGTGTGCATGCCTGGGTGTTCTTGTGCATGCGTGTGTGTGTGCGCGTGCCTGTGTGTTCTTGTGCGTGCGTGTGTGCTTGTGTGTGTGTGCGTGCCTGTGTGTTCTTGTGCGTGCCTGTGTGCTTGTGTGTGTGTGTAGGTGTGTGTGTGCGTGCTTGGGTGTTCTTGTGCGTGCCTGTGTTCTTGTGTGTGTGTGCGTGCCTGTGTGTTCTTGTGCGTGCCTGTGTGCTTGTGTGTGTGTGCGTGCCTGGGTGTTCTTGTGCGTGCCTGTGTGTGTACCTGTGTGCTTGTGTGTGTGTGCGTGCCTGTGTGTTCTTATGCGTGCCTATGTGTGTACCTGTGTGTTCTTGTGCGTGCCTGTGTGCTTGTGTGTGTGTGTGCGTGCCTGGGTGTTCTTGTGCGTGCCTGTGTGCTTGTGTGTGTGTGTGTGTGCGTACCTGTGTGTTCTTGTGCATGCCTGTGTGTTCTTGTGCGTGCCTGTGTGCTTGTGTGTGTGTGCGTGCCTGTGTTCTTGTGTGTGTGTGCGTGCCTGTGTGTTCTTGTGCGTGCCTGTGTGTGTGCCTGTGTGTTCTTGTGCGTGCCTATGTGTGTACCTGTGTGCTTGTGTGTGTGTGTGTGCGTGCCTGTGTGTTCTTGTGCGTGCTTGTGTGTGTGTGTGTGCGTGCCTGGGTGTTCTTGTGCGTGCCTGTGTGCTTGTGTGTGTGTGTGCGTGCCTGGGTGTTCTTGTGCGTACCTGTGTGCTTGTGTGTGTGTGTGCGTACCTGTGTGTTCTTGTGCATGCCTTTGTGTTCTTGTGCGTGCCTGTGTGTGTGTGTGTGCGTGCCTGTGTTCTTGTCTGTGTGTGCGTGCCTGTGTGTTCTTGTGCGTGCCTGTGTGTGTGTGCGTGCCTGTGTGTTCTTGTGCGTGCCTGTGTGTGTGTGTGCGTGCCTGGGTGTTCTTGTGCGTGTCTGTTTGCGTGCCTGTGTGTTCTTGTGCGTACCTGTGTGCTTGTGTGTGTGTGCGTGCCTGTGTGTTCTTGTGCGTGCCTGTGTGTGCGTGCCTGGGTGTTCTTGTGCGTGTCTGTTTGCGTGCCTGTGTGTTCTTGTGCGTACCTGTGTGCTTGTGTGTGTGCGTGCCTGTGTGTTCTTGTGTGTGTGTGCGTGCCTGTGTTCTTGTGCGTGCCTGTGTGTGTGTGTGCGTGCCTGTGTGTTCTTGTGCGTGCCTGTGTGCTTGTGTGTGTGTGCGTGCCTGTGTGTACTTGTGCGTTCCTGTGTGCTTGTGTGTGTGTTTATATGTGTGTGATAATTCCTTAAATTATCATAATTGTGCAATTTTAATAAATAAACTAAAAGCATTTCAATGTGCATTCTTTCAAAAATTTAAAAACATCAGTTCTCATCTTGAAAGTTTCCCCAAAGGGGAGACTCACTGTGTAAGACTTGAAAACCTCTGGATTAGGCCAAAGGCTTGTCTAGGCTACAAAGGTGTATCTGGGGGGGAAAGGGATTTCTTACATGAAATGGGCCTGATGTTTTAACCATTTGCTTTAAAAAATGTATGCGTAAATATTCCAGGGATACAATCTCTTAACTGATGTCACCATGTAGACTAGCAGGCACTTCTTATTGCCTGTTTCTAATGGTGCTGGAGATGTAAGTCCTTCTGTCTTACTTACACTGTATTCCTTCAATTATAACTGTGCAAAACTCCACATACCAGCTTGTTTCTGTGTAAGCACAGATCTACACAGCTAGAATACCGCACGGCCCATATCCATAAGCCAGTATGTGAGCGTTAACGTGGCTTGCATTTAGTGCCTCTTGCTGGATCATGCACCAGAGATGGGCCATGATGCATTAGGTTGTTATGGCAGCTGCAAATGAGCTTACTGGGTGCTCAGTGGGTTTATGGCATATAACAGTCCTGTTAGCAGTGTCAAGGGTCGTTACTGCCTTAAAGGGACACTGAACCCAAATGTTTTTTTTTCATGATTCAGATAGAGCATGCAATTTTAAGCAACTTTCTAATTTACTCCTATTATCAAATTTTCTTCATTCTCTTGGTATATTTATTTGAAATTCAAGAATGTAAGTTTAGATACCGGCTCATTTTTGGTGAACAACCTGGGTTGTTCTTGCTGATTGGTAGATAAATTCATACACCAATAAAAAGTGCTGTCCAGAGTCTGATCCAAAAAAAAGCTTAGATGTCTTATTTTTCAAATAAAGATAGCAAGAGAATGAAGCAAAATTGATAATAAGAGTAAATTAGAAAGTTATTTAAAACTGCATGCTCTATCTGAATCACGAAAGAAAAAATTTGGATTCAGTGTCCCTTTAACCCTTTGAGTGCTAAGCACTTTCCCACCTGGGTGCTAAGGTGATTGAAGTTTTTTTTTTTTATTGTTTTTTTTTTTTTTTTTTTAACTTTTATATATTTTTTTTTCAGATCCCCAAGACTTACACCATTGGAAAGGTTAGGCGATTACCTTTCCAATGGTGGGTCTTGGGGGTCTGTAGCTGCTTAGATGCCTGAGATACAGGTGTCTAAGCAGCATGCCCCCTTTCCCTATACTTTGTATTGTCACTTGTTAATAAAGTTGCGCGGTGATGTCATCACATCATTGCGCATGACGTCACCGCGCAAAACGTGAAGCCCCGGCGATGCCTGTCACTTCATAGGCACGATTGCCGGGGTAGGAGCGGGTGGGAGCCCCCAGATCTCCCTCAATGTGGGAGAGTGCTAGTGACGGCTCTGAGCCGTCGTTAGCACTCAAGGGGTTAAAGGGATATTCTAGTCAAAATTAAACTTTCATGATTCAGATAGAGCAGACAATTTTAAGCAACCTTCTAATTTACTCATATTATTAATTTTTCTTCGTTCTCTTGGTATCTTTATTTGAAAAAGCAAGAATGTAAGCTTAGGAGCTAGTCCATTTTTGGTTCAGCACCTGGTTGCTGAGTGGTTGATACATTTAGCTTACATTCCTGCTTTTCAAATAAAGATACCAAGAGAACGAAGAAAAATTGATAATAGGAGTAAATTAGAAAGTTGCTTAAAATTGTATGCTGTATCTGAATCACGAAAGTTTAATTTTGACTAGAATATCCCTTTAACTTGATATAAAGTACTCGCTGGGCCTTTGACAGGACTTTACACAATGGCTCTGTAAGTCAGGAATAACAGTATACAAAGCCAGCAGCTTTTCTGGACTGACTATAACATTCATTAATACATTAGTTTATGTCCTGCACAAAGTGACAGTTGAAATGGCTAAAGGCTCTTACAATATGGACACAACATTGTTGTTACCGAGCACAGTATATTTTATCCTTAGCCTGGCATTTCCCTAAACGCTATAATCTAAACATTATGGAACAGATATGTGTTTTGGTTGAATAGGCAGCTGCCTAGGACAACCTTCACTCAGAAGGTGATAAATACCCAATCCTGCTTGAGGATGTTCCTTGTTTTTATTCATTTTAAATAACACTTATTTGTACTTAAAAATCTTAACAAAGTACTGAATGGTGACTTTTTAGTGCAAGCGTGTCTACTGTTTGCTGAACTATGCTTTCCTGCATGCTGCTTATTTACAAAGTGTAAGTAATTATATATCCGAATGAAAACCGTTTATTGCTGCTTCTGGTCTGCTATATCATGTAATATATTTTAGCTTGTTGAGATGATATTGCACACACATTCTCTGTATACTGCTTTATTTTCCTTACTTTTTATGTTTGGAATGCTAATATTTTCTGTTGCTATTATAGATTTAAATTTTAGATTGTTTATGAGTTAGCTTATTAGTCTTGGTACTTTTTAGAAATTTGTTTGGGATCTGCTCTGTAACCTCTTTTCCAAATCATTAAAACTACATTACACTCTTCATAAAGTAGCGTAAGGTGCGCATCCAGTATTTATCAAAGGTCTGTTAGAGAGGGCTCTTAAAGGGACATTAAACACTTTGAGATGGTAATATAAAACGATAAATCGTATTTATAAAAAAACAATATACTGTACTTTCATTATTTATTTTATCCCCTTTTTACTGTAATTCCTTTCTAAAAATGTGGGCTTTTCAGTTCCTGTTAAAAAATGGAAGTGCAGAACACTGTTATATTCTACACAGCCATTGGCTGTACACTCTAGTGACCTATTTATAACTGTCCCTATTTGGCCACAGCAGAGAAGGTAACCTAAGTTACAACATGGCAGCTCCCATTGTTTTTTAAATATTAAAACGTTATACTTATTTTGTCACTATTTAAACAGCTAATGAAACTTTAAAAATTAAATCTATATGTTATTCTCAGACTCATCTTTTCTTTGTATGCATCATTCTATCTAGCATTTATTTAGTGTTTAATGTCCCTTAAACAGGGAACCATAGAACCTCAGGCCCCTACCATAAAACACAAGCATGTAAAATGTATCCTGGAAGAGTTTGGTATTACTCTGATGATGTCTTCCTGATCAACATTTTCTCCTCTCTGTTATCAGCATCCTGAAAGCTATGAAGGCCGGAACTGCAGACTGTGATCTTTCCCAGGTTTGTAAACTGTTCTGTTTATGCTGCAAAAGATTTTTAGGGGGCAGTAATGGCAGTTGGCATTTCATACCAAATCATGACCATCCTAAGGTTTCTGAGATAGTTGGGTACATGGATGACAATGCATGATACGCTACCATATTGTGTACACCTGTGGAAAGGTATGGCCCAAAATGCATAGTCTCTCTCTTGTCTGACCAGACTTGCCACAATTTAGAGTATTCCCTGGATCTCAAAGTGCAAGTATTGTTTTATATGTTAAGTATTATCTACACTTTTACTTGCATTATTTTTAGATAATGGAATCTTCTTAATGAGCTATTTTTAATATTTTTTATATATATACCTGTATGTATATATATGTATGTGTGTGTGTGTGTGTAATTTTAATTTTTTTAATAAAACCACTTTTGATTAGTATTTTTATTTCTTTTGTAGACTTATTTGCTGAGTCATGCATGTTTTAGCACCTATTGCCATGTTAAAGAGAAACTGAACCCAAAATGTTTCTTTCGTGATTCAGATAGAGTATGAAAATTTAAACAACTTTCTCATTTACTCCTATTATCAATTTTTCTTCGTTATCTTGCTATCTTTATATGAAAAAGAAGGCATCTAAGCTTTTTTCTTGGTTCAGACTCTGGACAGCAGTTTTTGATTGGTGGATTAATTTATCCACCAATCAGCTAGGACAACCTAGGTTGTTCACCAAAAATGGGCCGGCATCTAAACTTACATTCTTGCATTTTAAATAAAGATACCAAGAGAATAAAGAACATTTGATAATAGGAGTAAATTAGAAAGTTGCTTAAAATTTCATGCTCTATCTGAATCACGAAAGCAAACATTTGGGTTCAGTGTCCCTTTAAATAGTGGCATAAAAATTATCTTAAGATTTCTGGGATACTATTTTATACCAACATTTTTGGTGTCTTTTGTATTATATCGCAAATAGATTTACACTTTGTATTTCCTTTTGTAGACACAAATGTGTTGTTCAGAATCTTGTACATTAAAAGGAAATTTATTTTCTGGAACACAGGGCACCATATTGAGGACCTTGTTGCAACATCTTATAAAACATGGTTGATACATGAAACATACTGGAAATTGACAAATTTATTTCCAGAGCAGGAGCCCTTCAGAAAATTGTAGAGTCAGCTACACATTTTTAGAGGCTGGCACTGGTTTTGTATATAGATAAACAGAATAAGCCAATGTGTAAATATCTGGGAGCCATGGATTAGATTAATCTTGAAGGAACATAAAAGTAAATGTTCATGCTTCAAAAAGAACATGCAATTTTAAGAGATATTTCAATTTATTTCCATGATCTAATATGTTTCTTTCGCTTCTTATCTTTTGTTAAAAAGCACACCTAGGTAGGCTCAGGAGTTGCAGCACACTTCTGGGAGCTAGCTTGTTACTGGTGGTTATACCCATATGCCGAATGTCATTGGCTCACCAGATGTGTTCACCTAGGTCCCACTAGCACATTGCTGCACCAGAACTTACTTTAACTTTGTATTTAAACCCTTTGAAACTATAGAATCCATAGTGTACATTAGAGCAATTCCTTTTTGCATGTGTCTGCCCTTTTAAATAATATTAGTTAATAAGATGTAAAGGCTGTTAAGTCAAATTATTTATATGTGATGTTATATCCAGTATTTCTGTCCCTTCATATTTTTAGGAAACTTCCAAAAATGAAGAGAACCTGTTGATTACAAGAGAAGGCTTCTACTCATCACAGAGTTATCTGTTAGAAAAAAAGAGTGCCTTGCCTACAAGTGGTATGTAAACAAGTACACACACATGACATTAGTCTGTAAATCGTGACATTAGTCTGTAAATCAGATAAACACATATCAAGCAGAAGTGTCTTATCTGACATCAAATGCCGGCTAAGGTTAAATGATCATTTAAAAATCACTCTGCCAAAAATCCTTATTCTGAAATCCAAACATATTAATTCTTTTTTTTTTTTTAAATAAAATTATCAACAATTACTATTTCTTTCATAAGATATGGAGATTCCACATTTCTACAATTTGGGGAATTTTTAATTTAGTATTATGGACATGGACCAAGACTCTGTGTCTTTTGACAAATGCTTGTAATGCCTAGAGGCACAAATTGTTTTGCCTATGCAATTCTGTGCTGCATGCTTAGCTATAACACTTCAATTTAAAGATTAATTGTTGCCCTATGAGCCCAATGTTTTTCAGGATGATGCTGTTTAGGCAATGCCACAGCTTTCTCCTTAAACGTCCCAAGCCTCTATGGCATCACAGGCAGTGCCCTGCAGTTCCTCTCAGCCTCCTGGAGGAGTTTATTTACCTGCAGATTTTGCTGTACAGGTATCTTCTGCGGTATCTACGGCATTATCTGCTTTTCCTATGCTGGGAAAACGCAAGAGGAACGATAGACATTCAGATAGTAAGGTTTCTGTTCCACCTACTGCTACGCAGGTTGCCCTCCCTCATAAGTCTGATGAGGAGGATACGCCGGTAGACTCTGAAGGTGAAATCTCAGATTCGGACAGTATTATTCCTTCATCTGATACTGAAGTAAACTTCAGATTTAAGCTTGAACATCTTTGTGTACTGTTAAAGGAGGTATTGGCTACTTTTGACAACTCTGATACTTCTGCCGTTGGCAACCCTAAGAAGTCTATTAACTTAATAAATACTATGATGTTCCTTCCTCTGTGGAAGTTTTTCCTGTCCCAGACCGTATGACGGAGATTATTTCACAAGAATGGGAGAAGCCAGGGATTCCTTTCTCCCTGTCTCCCGTATTTAAAAAGATGTTTCCTGTTGCTGACTCCATTAAAGATTCTTGACGCACGGTGCCTAAAGTAGAAGGGGCAATTTCTACTCTAGCTAAGAGAACTATGATCCCTATAGCGGATAGCTGTTCCTTTAAGGATCCCATGGACAAAAAGCTGGCTTATTTGAAGAAGATGTATGTTCATCAAGGTCTTCAATGGCAACCTGCAGTTTGTATTGCCACAGTAGCAAGTGCGGCATCTTATTTATGCAATGTCTTGTTTGAATCAAATTTTTGTAGAAACACCGTTGGAGGAGATACAAAATAGGATTAAGGCTCTCAAACTAGCCAATTCCTTTATTTCTAATGTTAACATGCAAGTTATTAGACTGGGAGCTAAGATGTCTGGCTTTACTGTCCTAGCCCGCAGGGCATTGTGGCTAAAATCTTGGTCAGCTGATGTTACCTCTAAGTCCAAGCTTCTGGCACTTCCTTACAAGGGTAAGACGTTGTTCGGACCTGGTCTGGCAGAAATAATTTCTGATATTACGGGTGGAAAAAAGTGTTTTCTACCACAAGACAAGAAGAACAGACTAAAAGGACGTCAATGTAATTTTCGTTCCTTTCGTAACTTCAAAGGTCAAAAGTCTTCCTCTCCCTCTTCCAAGCAGGAGCAGTCCAAGTCTTCTTGGAAGCCCAATCAGTCTTTAAAATAAGGGGAAGCAATCAAAGAAACCCTCAGCTAAATCTAAGTCAGCATGAAGGGTCTGCCCCTGGTCCGGGTTTGGATGAAGTGGTGGCAGACTTTCCCTGTTTTGTCAAGCATGGAGATGAGATGTCCCAGATCCTTGGGCTGTGGACATAGTATCTCTGGGTTACAAAATAGAATTCAAAACTTTCCTTCCCAGGGGCAGATTCCACCTCTCAAGATTATCTGCAGACCAGGTAAAAAGAGAGGCATTCTTGATCTGCGTTCAGGATCTTTCCTCCCTGGGAGTGATTGTTCCAGTTCTAGTAAGGGAACAGGGTCTAAGATTCTATTCAAATCTGTTCGTGGTTCCCAAAAAAGAGGGATCTTTTCGACCCATTTTGGACCTAAAGTGCCTCAACAAGGTTCTCAGGGTACCGTCCTTCAAAACGGAAACCATTTGTTCCATCCTTCCTTTGGTCCAAGAGGGTCAGTTCATAACGACCATAGACCTGAAGGGCGAATATCTTCATGTTCCCATCCACAGGGATCATCACAAATTCCTGAGATTCGCATTTTTAGACAAACACTTTCAGTTTGTGGCTCTTTCGTTTGGCCTTGCCACAGCTCCCAGAATTTTCTCTTTTTTCTGGGGGCTCTCTTGGCAGTGATCAGGTCTCGGGAATTGCAGTGGCGCCATACCTGGACGACATATTGGTTTAGGCGCCATCTTTTCAACAAGCAAACTCTCATACAGAGATTGTGTTGTCTTTTCTACGTTCCCACGGTTGTAAAGTGAATCTGGAAAAGAGTTCCCTTGTTCCAGCTACAAGGGTGGTTTTCTTAAGGACCATAATATCTATGAAAAATTTTCTGACGGAGGTCAGAAAATCCAAATTTCCCTCCTCTTGCCTCTCTTTTCAGTCTACTGTTCGACCATCAGTGGCTCAATGTATGGAGGTAATTGGTCTGATGGTCGCTTCCATGGACATCATTCGATTCCATTTGAGAGCTCTGCAATTATGCAATGGAACGGAGACCATTTGGATCTGTCTCAGAGGATAGATCTAGGCCAGTCGACAAGAGACTCTCTCCTGTGGTGGCTTTCTCAGAACCATCTGTCTCAGGGCACATTCTTCCAGAGACCTTCCTGGGAGATTGTGACCACGGGCGCCAGCCTGCTAGGCTGGGGAGCAGTCTGGGACTCATTAAAGGCGTAGGGACTATGGGCTTGAGAGGAGTCTACTCTTCCCATAAACATCTTGGAGTTGAGAGCGATTTACAATGCTCTGATGGCTTGGCCTCAATTGTCCTTAGCCCGGTTTATCAGGTTTCAGTCGGACAACATCACCTCAGTGGCTTACATCAACCACCAGGGAGGAACTTGGAGTTCCTTAGCCATGAAGGAGGTGGCACAGATTATTCAGTGGGCGAAAGCTCACAATTGTTGTCTATCTGCCATCCACATTCCTGGAGTGGACAACTGGGAAGTGGATTTCCTGAGCAGACAGACACTTCATCCCGGGGAGTGGACTCTCCATCCAGAGGTGTTCTCCAGGTTAACGCTCAAATTGGGGGTGCCGGAGTTGGATCTGATGGCGTCTCGGCAGAATGCCAATCTTCCAAGGTACGGTTCAAGGTAAAGAGTTCATCAGGCCGCTCTTATAGATGCTCTGGCAGTTTCTTGGGATTTTGGTCTAGCATACCTGTTTCCTCCGTTTGCGCTCCTTCCATGAGTTATTGCTCGTATCAAACAAGAGAGAGCATTGGTAATTCTAATAGCTCCTGCAGGTCTCGCAGGATCTGGTATGCAGACCGATGTCATCTCTTCCACCTTGGAGGTTGCCTCTGAGGAAGGACCTTCTAACTCAGGGTCCATTCCTCCATCCAAATCTCATTTCTCTGAAGCGGACTGCTTGGAGATTGAACGCTTAGTTCTGTCTAAGCGTGGATTTTCTGAGTCGGTCATTGAGACCATGATCCAGGCAAGCCTGTTACTCGAAAAATGTACCATAAGGTATGGCGTAAATACCTTTATTAGTGCAAATCTAAGGGCTACTCTTGGAGTAGGTCAGGATTCCTAGAATTTTGTCTTTTCTCCAGGAAGGTCTGGAGAAAGGGTTGTCAGTCAGTTATCTGAAATGTCAGATTTCTGCATTATCTATTTTGTTACACAAGCGTCTGGCGCATGTGCCAGATGTTCAATCTTTTTGTCAGGCCCTGGTCAGAATCAGGCCTGTGTCTAACCCTGTTGCTCCTCCTTGGAGCCTTAATCTTGTTCTTAAAGTTTCGCAGGAGGCTCCGTTTGAGCCAGTGCATTCAATAAATATTAAGTTGCTATCTTGGAAGGTTTTGTTTCTTTTTGCTATCTCCTCTGCTCTGAGAGTTTTGGATTTCTCGGCTTTGCAGTGTGATTCACATTACCTTATCTTTCATGCGGATAAGGTGGTTCTTCATACTAAATTGGGGTTTCTTCCTAAAGTGGTTTCGGATAGAAATATTAATCCGGAAATTGTTGCTCTTTCTCACTGTCCCAATCCTTCTTCTCATAAAGAACGTCTGTTGCACAACTTGGATGTTGTGCAAGCTCTAATATTCTACCTACAGGCGTAAGGGTCAAAAGGCTACTTCTACTTCTCTTACCCTCTGATTCAGAAGTATGATTCGTTTTGCTTATGAGACTGCTGGACAGCAGCCTCCCGAGAGAATTACAGTTCATTTCACTAGGGCTGTCTCCTTTTCTTGGGCTTTCAAAGATGAAGCTTCTGTCGAACAGTTTTGCAAGGCTGCAACTTGGTCCTCTCTGCATACTTTTTCCAAATTTGATACTTTTGCCTCGGTCTAGGCCTCTTTTGAGAGAAAGGTTCTTCAAGCGGTGGTGCCTTCTGTTTAGGTCTGCCTGTCTTGTTCACCCTCCCTGTTCATTCTGTGTCCTCTAGCTTGGGTATTGGTTCCCATTAGTAATTGAATGATGCCGTATACTCTCCATATCTTAGGAAAGAAAACAAAATATATGCTTGCCTGATAAATTTCTTTCTTTCCGGATATGGAGAGTCCACGACCCCACCCTTTATTAAGATGACATTATTTATTACTAAACCTCAGGCACCTCTACACCTTTGTGTTATTCTTTTTCTATTTACCATTTACTATTTAATATTTATTTTCGGTAAATATTTTTTTTTATCAGGTAAGCATAAATGTTGTTTTTTCACTACCTATAAGTCAAAATCTTCTCTACCTGTGTCTTTGGTTTGGTTTTTGTGTTCTAAAATGCAAATAATACTCTATATTTAATGACTGTACTATCTTTCTGAGGGTACTATCTATACAAACATATTACAAATTATAGGTTACATGTATAAGCTATATTATGACATTTAAATATTGCCTAAATGACAAACTGTCCCATTTTAAAGATGAAAATATTCCAAAATCCAAACTTTTCTGAAATCCTAGCCTTTTCCAGTCCCAAGCAGTTTGGGTAAAACAATTTCTTCTACTTGATACGACGAGTCCACGGATTCATCCTTACTTGTGGGATATTATCCTCCTGCTAACAGGAAGTGGCAAAGAGCACCACAGCAAAGCTGTATATATAGCTCCTCCCTTCTCTTCACCCCCAGTCATTCTCTTTGCCTATACTAGTAATAGGAAGAGGTAAAGTGAAAGAGGTGTTAAAATGATAGTTTTTATTTTCTTCAAGCAAGACTTTTTTATTTTAAATGGTACCAGTGAGTACTATTTTCCCTCAGGCAGCAGATGGAAGAAGATTTCTGCCTGGAGGTTGATGATCTTAGCAGTTGTCACTAAGATCTAGATGAGTTCCCACAGAATGGCTGAGGAGTACTAGAGAAGCTTCAGTGTGGGGAACGTTTTTCATGCTACAAGCATTGAGGTATGTTTAGTCATTTATTTCTGGAGATACTGTGATATTTCAGAACAGGCTGACATAGTTCCCATGAGGGAAGGGGTAAGCAGTAATCCTATATATAAGAAGGGGTTTTACTGGAGACCTGTGTGTGAATGTTTTTGGGCTAATGCAGCAAAGGATGGCAGCATGGTTAGACACTGGGGCAACATAACGTTTTATTGCAGAAACGTTTTTATGTTCACTGTTACTGGGCTTTATTCTGGAGGGTTTCACATGGCTTATACTGTTTTTTGGGATGCAAGAACCCACATGGCTAGTTCCTATACCGCTTCATAGCGTTTTTTTAGGCTGGGAAACATCGCAATGATGGGCGGGGCTTAATTTTTGCGCCTCAGATGCGCAGTTGATCTTCACATGAAGGCAGCAAACTTCAGCTCCGGTTGGGCCCAAACTGAAGACATAGGCTAACAGAGTCATAGGGAGATTTCTCAGACCCCTGAGGGCAGGTAGGCGCCACAGCAGAGCTGTGCCGAGGTGCAGGGGGTTATTAATTTACTTTTTATAACGTTTTTGGAATAACGTTTTGCTTATAGAGGGTTAATTTGTCCCTTACTTGTGGTGCAATCTTAGGCTACAATATAAGATAGATATATGCTAAAATTGTGAGCGTTATAGCATTTTAAAGCAGATTTGGAAAAATTGTGCGCTTTTTTACTTCTTAAAGGCGCAGTACCGTTTTTCAAAATTGTTGTTTTTTCAATAAATAAAGTGTTTTCAAGTTTTTTTGTGGTTATTACTAGCCTGTTCAACATGTCTGACATTGAGGAAAGTCAACTTTCTATGTGTTTAGAAGCCATTGTGGAACCCCCACTTACATTGTGTCCCTCATGTACTGAAAGGGCCTTACATTGCAAAGAACATATTTTAGGTGATAAAAGTATGTCTAAGGATGATTCTCAGTCTGAAGAGAATCAGATTATGCCATCCAATTCTCCCCAAGTGTCACAACCTTTAACGCCCACTCAAGCGACACCAAGTACTTCTAGTATGTCTAATTCTTTTACTCTGCAAGATATGGCTGCAGTTATGTCTACTACCCTTACAGAGGTATTATCTAAACTGCCAGGTTTACAAGGTAAGCGCAGTAGGTCCGGTATCAAGGTAAATGCTGAGCCCTCTGATGCTTTATTGGCCATTTCCGATGTACCCTCACAGTGTTCTGATTTGGGGGTCGGGGAATTGCTGTCTGAGGGAGAGCTTTCAGATTCAGGAAATATATTACCTCAGACAGACTCGGACGTGATGTCCTTTAAATTTAAGCTTGAACACCTCCGCCTGTTACTCCGGGAGGTTTTAGCGACTTTGGATGATTGTGACCCTATTGTAATACCACCAGAGAAATAGTGTAAGATAGATAAATATCTAGAGCAGTGTTTTTCAACCAGTGTGCCGTGGCACACTAGTGTGCCGTGAGAGATCCTCAGGTGTGCCACGGCAGACTGACAACAGTGTGACATATTTTTTAAACTTTACTTGTTTTTTACTCCCAGTGCAGGGGTAGTTTGTAGGAGGCATGGCATAACAGCACAATACATACAGTATGTGTGTGTTTGTGTGTATGTGTATATATATATGCTGTATTAGGCTACAATGTGTGATTTTTTTTAAATTTTGGGATGGTGGTGTGCCACAGGATTTTTTAATGTAAAAAAGTGTGCCACGGCAAAAAAAGGTTAAAAATCACTGATCTAGAGGTACCTACTTACACTGACGTTTTTCCAGTTCCTAAAAGAATTTCGAACATTGTTACTAAGGAATGGGATAGACCAGGCATTCTGTTCTCTCCCCCCCCCCTACTTTTAAGAAAATGTTTCCCATATCTGACACCATTCGGGATTCTTGGCAAATTGTCTCTAAGGTGGAGGGAGCTATTTGTACCCTAGCTAAGCGTACAACTATACCTATTGAGGACAGTTGTGCTTTCAAAGATCCTATGGATAAAAAATTAGAGGGTCTTCTAAATAAATTGTTTATTCATCAGGGTTTTCTTCTACAACCTATAGCGTGCATTGTTCCAGTTACTACTGCAGCAGCTTTTTGGTTTGAGGCTCTAGAGGAGTCTCTTAAGGTTGAGACACCATTAGATGATATTTTGGATAGAATTAAGGCTCTCAAGCAAGCTAATTCTTTTATTACCGATGCCGCTTTTCAAATGGCTAAATTAGTGGCGAATAATGCAGGCTTTGCCATTTTAGCGCGTAGAGCGTTATGGCTTAAATCTTGGTCTGCTGATGTATCATCAAAATCTAAGCTTTTAGCTATTCCTTTTAAAGGTAAGACCCTATTCGGGCCTGAACTGAAGGAAATCATTTCTGACTGGAGGTAAAGGTCATGTCCTACCTCAGGATAAGACTGTTAAGATGAGGGCTAAACAAAATAATTTTGGTTCCTTTCGAAACTTTAAAGGTGGACCCTCTGCTTCCTCTTCCACCACAAAGCAGGAGGGGAATTTTGCACAATCCAAGTCAGTCTGGAGACCTAACCAGGCCTGGAATAAAGGTAAACAAGTTAAGAAGCCCGCTGCTGCTACCAAGACAGCATGAAGGGGCAGCCCCCAATCCGGAACCGGATTTAGTAGGGGGCAGACTTTCTCTCTTCGCTCAGGCTTGGGCAAGGGATGTTCAGGATCCCTGGGCATTAGAAATTTTGACCCAGGAGTATCGGCTAGAATTCAAGGATTTTCTCCCAAGAGGGAGTTTCATCTTTCACGTTTGTCTGTAGACCAGACAAAAAGAGAGGCGTTCTTACGCTGTGTAAAAGACCTCTATACCATGGGTGTAATTTGTATAGTTCCAAAACTAGAACAGGGACAGGAGTTTTACTCAAATCTGTTCGTGGTTCCCAAGAAAGAGGGAACCTTCAGACCGATTTTAGATCTCAAATGCCTAAACAAGTTTCTCAGAGTCCCATCGTTCAAGATGGAGACTATAAGAACAATTTTACCTATGATCCAGGAGGGTCAATATATGACCACCGTGGACCTGAAGGATGCGTATCTTCACATTCCTATCCACAAGTATCATCATCAGTTTCTAAGGTTCGCCTTTCTGGACGAACATTATCAGTTCGTGGCCCTTCCTTTCGGGTTGGCCACAGCTCCCAGAATCTTCACAAAGGTGCTAGGATCCCTTCTGTCAGTTTTCAGGCCGTGGGGCATAGCAGTGGCGCCCTATCTGGATGATATTTTGATCCAGGCATCAACTTATCAGCTGATCAAATCTCACATGGACATCGTGTTAGCATTTCTAAGAACTCACGGTTGGAAAGTGAATATAGAAAAGAGTTCACTAGTTCCACTTACAAGAGTTCCATTCTTAGGAACTCTGATAGACTCGGTAGACATGAAAATTTTTCTGACGGAGGTCAGAAAATCAAAGATTCTAAATACTTGCCAAGCACTTCAGTCCATTCCTCGGCCATCAGTGGCGCAGTGTATGGAGGTTATTGGGTTAATGGTAGCGGCAATGGACATTGTTCCGTTTGCTCGCTTTCATCTCAGACCACTGCAGCTGTGCATGCTCAGACAGTGGAATGGGGATTATGCAAATTTATCTCCTCAGATAAATCTGGATCTAGAGACCAGAGACCCTCTTCTTTGGTGGTTGTCACAGGATCATCTGTCCCAGGGAATGTGCTTCCGCAGGCCAGCATAGGTCATAGTGACGACAGACGCCAGCCTCTTGGACTGGGGTGCAGTCTGGAATTCCCTGAAGGTTCAGGGTGTTTGGACTCAGGAGGAGTCCCTATTACCAATCAATATTCTGGAACTGAGAGCAATATTCAACGCGCTTCAGGCGTGGCCTCAGTTGGTTTTGGCCAAATTCATAAGATTCCAGTCAGACAATATCACGACTGTAGCATATATCAATCATCAAGGGGGAACAAAGAGTTCTCTAGCGATGATAGAGGTTTCAAAGATAATCCGATGGACGGAGACTCACTCTTGCCATCTATCAGCAATCTATATCCCAGGAGTAGAGAACTGGGAAGTGGATTTTCTAAGTCGTCAGACTTTTCATCCCGGGGAGTGGGAGCTCCATCCGGAGGTGTTTGCGTCATTGATTCATCAATGGGGCACACCGGAATTGGATCTGATGGCATCTCATCAGAATGC
Organism: Bombina bombina; assembly: GCF_027579735.1. Classification (NCBI taxonomy): domain Eukaryota; kingdom Metazoa; phylum Chordata; class Amphibia; order Anura; family Bombinatoridae; genus Bombina; species Bombina bombina. The sequence goes on from NC_069500.1 coordinate 343,924,133, forward strand.
CAAACTTCCTCGTTACGGGTCCAGGTCAAGGGATCCCCAAGCTGTACTGATAGATGTGTTTCCTCCATTTCCTCTCCTACCTCATCTGATTGCAAGAATCAAACAGGAGAGAGCTTGAGTAATCCTGATAGCGCCTGCGTGGCCACGCAGGACTTGGTATGCAGATCTAGTGGACATGTCATATCTGCCACCGTGGAAACTGCCATTGAGACAGGACCTTCTCATCCAAGGTCCGTTCCAACATCCAAATCTAAATTCTCTGTAGCTGACTGCCTGGAGATTGAACGCTTGATTTTATCTAAGCGGGGATTCTCTGAGTCTGTCATTGATACTTTGATTCAGGCTCGAAAGCCTGTCACTAGAAAAATTTACCATAAGATATTCCGTAAATATCTTTATTGGTGCGAATCCAAGGGCTACTCATGGAGTAGGATTAGGATTCCTAGGATGTTGTCCTTTCTCCAAGAAGGATTGGAGAAGGGATTATCAGCTAGTTCCTTAAAGGGACAAATTTCTGCTTTGTCAATTTTACTACACAAGCGTCTGGCGGATGTCCCAGACTTTCAGTCTTTTTGTCAGGCTTTAATCAGCCTGTGTTTAAACCTCCGCTATGGAGTTTGAATTTTGTTCTCAATGTTCTTCAGGGGGTTCTGTTTGAACCCATGCATTCCATGGATATTAAGCTTTTATCTTGGAAAGTTTTGTTCTTAGTTGCTATCTCTTCTGCTCGAAGGGTTTTTGAGCTTTATGCGTTACAATGTGATTCTCCTTATCTTATATTCCATTCTGATAAGGTGGTTTTGCGTACTAAATCTGGATTCCTTCCTAAGGTTGTTTCAAATAAGAATATTAATCAGGAAATTGTTGTTCTTTCCTTGTGTCCTAATCCTTCGTCTAAGAAGGAACGTCTGTTACATAACTTGGACGTGGTTTGTGCCTTGAAGTTTTACTTACAATCGACCAAGGATTTCCGTCAAACATCTTCTCTATTCATTGTTTATTCTGGAAAGCATAGGGGTCAAAAAGCTACGGCTACCTCTCTTTCTTTTTGGCTGAAAAGCATCATCCGCCTGGCATACGAGACTGATGTACAGCAGCCTCCTGAAAAAATTCCGGCTCATTCTACTAGAGCGGTGGCTTCCACATGGGCTTTTAAAAACAATGCTTCTGTTGAACAGATTTTTAAGGCTGCGACTTGGTCCTCCCTTCATAATTTTTCCAAATTTTCCAAATTTGATACTTTTGCTACTTCGGAGGCTATTTTTGGGAGAAAAGTTCTTCAAGCAGTGGTGCCTTCCATTTAGGTATCTGTCTTGTCCCTCCCTTTCATCCGTGTCCTGTTGCTTTGGTATTGTATCCCACAAGTAAGGATGAATCCATGGACTCGTTGTATCTAGTAGAAGAAAAGGAAATTTATGCTTACCTGATAAATTGATTTCTTCTACGATGCGACGAGTCCACGGCCCTCCCTGTCATTTTAGACAGATTATATTTTTGTTTTCAAAACTTCAGTCACCTCTGCACCTTTTAGCTTTTCTTTTCTCTTCCTATACCTTCGGTCGAATGACTGGGGAAGGGAGGAGCTATATTATATACAGCTCTGCTGTGGTGCTCTTTGCCACTTCCTGTTAGCAGGAGGATAATATCCCACATGTAAGGATGAATCCGTGGACTCGTCGTATCGTAGAAGAAATCAATTTATCAGGTAAGCATAAATTTCCTTTTTTACCTGTAATATGTACATACTATGCCAAAAGAGATAAATGTGCTAAAGGTAAATGTATAGGATTTAATGAAGTATTTCAGAATATTGAAGGGATAGGTGAAACTGGAAAGCATTTTACAGATAATATGGACAAAAATATGCTGGCTTATAAAATGTTCAGTAAAATCTGTTTTTCAGCAAAAGAAGAGAGGGACTAAAGATACTTTCTACTAGTAAGACCTTATGTCATACAATGTATTAATGATAATACTATATTCTGGCCACTACATATACAAATGATATGTATAAATGAATAAATATTAAAAGTATACTAAAGGGATATGAAACACAATTTTTTTCTTTCATGATTCAGATAGAGCATGCAATTTTAAGCAACTTTTTACTTTACTCCTATTATCAATTTTCTTCGTTATCTTGGTATTTTTATTTGAAAATCAGGAACATAAGCTTAGGAGCTGCCCATTTATAGTTCAGCACCTGGGTGGCGCTTGCTGATTGGTGGCTAAATGTAACCACCAATCAGCAAGCACTACACAGGTGCTGAATCATAAAAAAATCCAATTTACTTACACTATCAAATTTGCTTTGTACTTATGGTGTCCTTTGCTCAAAATTATACCTTGGTAGACTCAGGAGCTCAGTAGTGCACACTTCTAGCACTCTATGGTAGCAGTGTTTGCATCAGTTTATACCATTGCTACAATTATTGTTGCAAACACTGCTGCCATAGAGTGCTAAAAACACATTTACACTACTCAGCTCCCATGATACCAAGAGAATGAAGCAAATGTAATATTAGAAGTAAATTGGAAAGTTGTTAAAAAATGGCATGCTCTTTCCAAACCTCACTAAGACCCTTACTCTCAAACATCTCCTCTCTTTCCTTCCTTGAGTAGTATTTGTTTCCAAACACCTCATTAGCTTCAGCATTTCACAGTCTGGCTCAAGTCACCATTGTTCTCTCCCTGGAAGCTCATCCCCTACAATTGAATTCTTAACTGCCACACAACCCACAGAAATATTCCCACATTGTGAGTAACAGTGAAGGAAAACCTGAACCTCTGGAGACTTTCTGCACTGCACGTTTATGCAGTTCTCCTCTCTAAGCAGTACTTTTCTATTCTGATATCAACTCTTTCCTCCAACGACAAATGTCTACTCTCTCTCCTTTTAAGACCCTCCTTTGTACACTCCACCTCTCATTACCATCAGCCTGTCAACTCATACAGACTCCACAAATCACTTCAAAACCATATATGATATATAGGTATGAACTAACCTCCAACCACACCAATAATTACAATACCAGTTTCATTTTGGCTTCCATGTCCCCTTGACTTTCTCATCACCTGTATCCAGCCTTCCACCTACTCTTGCAACACATTAAACCCCTCTCTTAAAAGGCACATTTCTTTTCTAAGACAAGGAGAGTCCACAACGACATTCCAATTACTAGTGGAATATTCACTCATGGCCAGCAGGAGGAGGCAAAGAGCACCACAGCAAAGTTGTTCAGTGTCACTTTCCTTATCTATAACCCCCAGTCATTCTATTTGCCTCTGTCAATGGAGGAGGTGAAGTTTGGTGTCTGAAGATATTGATTCCTTTTTTTGGGTACTTTTCCATGCAAGCAAGGATTTGGGTTTAGCTGTGTCCATGTCAATCTCTTGAGTAAGAGTAGTGGTGGATTTTAAGCAGTTAGAAAGTAGTGAGGTGGTCCTTGCTCAGATTTCTAACATATTTGCTGCCCTTGGTATAGAAAGCCAGAGTTGGTTACTCTGTTCTTTCTTTTTCTACAGGTCTCTGTAAGGAGTATGTGTCCTTTCCCGCCTTGTGAGCTGTCTTCCTGCCGGACAGCTGGATTTGCAGGTAAGTGCTTTTGTCTTCTAGGTCTTGGAGACTTGCACTTAGGAGGCTTTCTTTGCATTTTTTATTTGGGACATGCTAAATCCTTAGTAGAGGATTTTATTTAGGCAGTGCGCAGGCACATTAAACGTATGTGACAGGAGTCTTAGGGGTTAATCTTCCTTTATGGGTATGAAGGAGTTAACTTAAAATCTGTGGCTCATTTTATTTATTAAGACTCTGTGTGGGTCTTTTTGGGACTTGTGTCAGAAGGTTTCAGAGTGAGAACGGCAGACTTAGGACTGAATGTGTCAGTTTACTGTTCTGTCTTAAACGGCTTCTGAAAGGTACACTTTTACTTTGATGACTCCCTCTCTTCTGCTCTCAGATCTGATAGGAGCGGCGTTGGCTGTGTTAGTCGAATCTGTTAGTCTTCCCTGTGAGACCGGCAGGTTTATTCTGGCAAGATTTTTTGTACTCTGGAGGGGCAGGTAGGGCACCTCAGTCTGCTGAGGTGTAGAGGTCTTTAATTAGGGGTATGTTTTTGAGCACAAATTCGCTCTGAGTAAATTTCAAGTGACAGTGTCTTGAGACCCAAATTATGTTACCCATGCAATTTTGTTCCTCATGTCTAGATAAAACATTGAAATGTAAAGATACATTTCTTGTTTCTGAGCCTAATGTCTCTCAGGATGATGCTGTTCAGGCAATGCAACCATTTTCTCATCAACTGTCCCAAGCCTCAATAGCGTCACATACAGTGCCCTGCAGTTCCTCTCAGCTTCCTGGAGGCATTTATTTGCCATCAGATTTTGCTGCACAGATATCCTCTGCTGTATCTGCGGCATTATCTGCTTTTACTATGTTGGGAAAAAGCAAGAGGAAATCTAAACATTTGTCAGATGGTAAGGTGTCTGTCCCATCTGCTACCGTGAAGGTGGATCTTCCTCATAAGTCCGATGAGGAGGATACTTCAGGTGAAATCTCAGATTCTGACAGTATAATTCCTTTGTCTGATGCTGAATAAGTAATCTTCAGATTTAAGCTTGAACACCTTAGTTTACTGTTAAAGGACGTACTGGCTACTTTAGACGACTCTCCTGACGCTGTCAACCCTAAAAAATCTAGTAACAAAGCTTAACAAATACTATGATGTTCCTTCCTCTGTGGAAGTGTTTCCTGTTCCAGACCGTGTGACAGAGATTATTACACAGGAATGGGAGAAGCCAGGGATACCTTTCTCCCCGTCTCCCGTCTTTAAAAAGATGTTTCCTGTTGCTGACTCCATTAGAGATTCATGGTTCACGGTGCCTAAGGTAGAAGGGGCTATTTCTACTCTGGCTAAGAGAACTATGACCCCTATTGAGGATAGCTGTTCCTTTAAGGATACCATGGACAAAAAGCTGGAGGCTTATCTAAAGAAAATGTATGTTCATCAGGGGCTTCAATGGCAACCTGCAGTTTGTATTGCCACAGTAGCAAGTGCAGCATCTTGTTGGTGCGATGCCTTGTCAGAACTGATTTTAGAGGATACTTTGTTGGAGGAGATCCAGGATAGGATTAAGGCTCTCAAACTAGCCAATTCCTTTATCTCTGATGCTAACATGCAAGTCATTAACTGGGAGCCAAGATGTCAGGCTTCACTGTCCTAGCCCGTAGGGCTCTGTGGCTAAAATTATGGTCAGCTGATGTTACCTCCAAGTCCAAGCTTCTGTCGCTACCTTACAAGGGTAAGACCCTGTTTGGTCCTGGTCTAGCGGAGATCATTTCTGAAATTACGGGTGGAAAGGGGTCCTTTCTACCACAAGACAAAAAGAATAGACCAAAAGGACATCAAAGTAATTTTTGTTTCGTAACTTCAAAGGTCAAAAGTCTTACTCTCCTTCCTCCAAGCAGGAGCAGTCCAAGTCTTCTTGGAGACCCAATCAGTCTTGGAATAAGGGAAAGCAATCAAAGAAGCCCTCTGCTGAGACTAAGTCAGCATTAAGGGTCTGCCCCCTGTCCGGGATCGGATCACGTAGGGAGCTGACTTTCCTTTTTTCTTCAAGCGTGGATACGAGATGTCCCAGATCATTGGGCTGTGGACATAGTATCTCAGGGTTACAAAATAGAATCCAAATCTCGTCCTCCCAAGGGCAGATTTCTCCTCTCAAGGTTATCTGCGGATCAGGTAAAAAGAGAGGCATTCTTAAAGTGCGTTCAGGACCTTTCCTCCCTGGGAGTGATTGTTCTCTTGGCAGTTGTCATGTCTCAGGGAATTGTGGTGCCACCTTACCTGGACGACATATTGGTTCAGGTGCCATCTTTTCAACAAGCAAAATCTCATACAGAGATCTTGTTGTCTTTTCTACGTTCCCACAGCTGGAAAGTGAATTTGGAGAAGAGTTCCCTTGTTCCAGCTATAAGGGTGGTTTTCTTAGGCACCATCATCGATTCCCTATCTATGAAAACTTTTCTGACGGAGGTCAGAAGATCCAATCTTCTCACTACTTGCTTCTCTCTACAGTCTACTGTTTGGCCATCAGTGGCTCATTGTATGGAGGTAATTGGTCTGATGGTCGCTTCCATGGACATCATTCCCTTTGTTTAATTCCATTTGAGAGCTCTGCAATTATGCATGCTCAGACAATGGAACGGAGACCTCTCGGATCTATCTCAGAGGATAGATCTAGACCAGTTGACAAGAGACTCTCTCTCGTGGTGGATTTCTCAGGATCATCTGTCTCAGGGCTCATGCTTCCCGGAGACCCTCCTGGGTCGTTGTGAACACGGGTGCTAGCCTGCTAGGCTGGGGAGCAGTCTGGGACTCGTTAAAGCAATTTTCAATGCTCTAATGGCCTCGCCTCAGTTGTCCTTAGCCCGGTTTATCAGGTTCCAGTCAGCAACATCACCTCAGTGGCTTACATCAACCACCAGGGAGGAACTCTGAGTTCCTTGGCCATGAAGGAGGTGACTCACATTCTGCAGTGGGCGGAAGCTCATAATTGGCTATCTGCAATCCACATTCCAGGAGTGGACAACAGGGAGGCGGATTTCCTGAGCAGACAGACCTGTCATCCTGGGGAGTGGGATCTCCATCCGGAGGTGTTCTCCAGGTTAACCCTCAAGTGGGGGGTGCTGGAGTTGGATCTGATGGTGTCTCATCAAAACACCAAGCTTCCAAGGTATGGTTCAAGGTCAAGAGATCCTCAGGCCGCCCTGATAGATGCTCTGGCGGTTCCTTGGGACTTCAGTCTAGCCATACCTGTTTCCTCCGTTTGCTCTCTTTCCTCGAGTCATTGCTCGTATCAAACAGGAGAGAGTGTCTGTAATTATAATAGCTCCTGCATGGCCTCGCAGGATCTGGTTTGCGAAGCTAGTGAAGATGTCATCTCTTCCACCTTGGAGGTTACCTCTGAGGAAGGACCTTCTAACTCAGGGTCCATTCCTCCATCCAAATCTCGTTTCTCTGAAGCTGACTGCTTGGACATTGAACGCTTAGTTCTGGCTAAGTGTGCGTTTTCTGAGTCTGTCATTGATACAATGATTCAGGCTTGCAAGCCTGTTACTCGTAAGATTTACCATAAGGTATGGCGTAAATACCTTCATTGGTGTGAATCAAAGGGCTACTCTTGGAGTAGGGTCAGGATTCCTAGAATTCTGTCTTTTCTCCAGGATGGTCTAGAGAAAGGGTTGTCAGATTTGTCTCTAAAAGGTCAGATTTCTGCATTATCTGTTATTTTACATAAGCATCTGGCGGATGTGCCAGATGTTCAATCTTATTGTCAGACTCTGGTTATAATCAGGCCAGTGTTTAAATCTGTTGCTCCTTTTTGGAGCCTTAACCTAGTTCTTATAGTCTTGCAGCAGGCTCCGTTTGAGCCAATGCTTTTCATAGATATTAAGCCGTTATCTTGGAAGGTTTTGTTTCTTATTGCCATTTCTTCTTTTTCGCAGTGCAATTTGCCTTACCTTATTTTTTAATGCGGATAAGACAGTCCTTTGTACTAAATTGGGGTTTCTCCCTAAGGTGGTTTTGGATAGAAATATTAATCATTAGATTGTTGTTCCTTCTCTTTGTCCTTATCCTTCCTCTCTTAAGGAACGTCTGTTGCACAACTTGGATGTGGTGTGTGCTGTAAAATTCTACCTACAGGCTGCTAACGATTTTCGCCAGTCTTCTGCCCTGTTTGTTTGTTTCTTTGGAAAGCGTAAGGGTCAGAAGGCTACTTCTACTTCTCTTTCCCTCTGGTTCAGAAGTATGATTCATTTTGCTTATGAGACTGCTGTACAGCAGCCTACTGAGAGACTTACAGCTCATTCCACTAGGGCTGTCTCCTCTTCTTGGGCTTTCAAAAATGAAGCTTCCGTCGAACAGATTTGCAAGGCTGCAACTTGTTCCTCTCTGCATACTTTTTTAAAATTCTACAAATTTGATACTTTTGCCTCAGCTGAGGCCTCTTGTGGGAGAAAGGTTCCCCAGGAGGAGGCAAAGACATCCCAGCCAAAGGCTCAAATACTCCTCCCACTCCCCTCATCCCCCAGTCATTCTTTGCCTTTCGTCCCAGGAGGTTGGCAGAGAAGTGTCAGAAAATTGCGATTTGTCTCTTATGGAGGGTAGTACTCTTCGGCATGGGACTGGAGTTTTAAGTAATCCTGTCAGCCTCTCACTGAGAGCTTGGATGAAAGTTAGAGTCCGGAGATACAGGGAGAGTCTTTCTGCAAAACCATCCGACTCATTTTTAACAGCTCCATAAGCAATCAGCGTTGACAAGTTTCGCTGCCTGCTTTCTTCTCTCAAGTCCATGGCAGAGACGAGGCTACTATCTGTCACACTTGAAGGGCCATGTTCCTGTTCCACGGCGTAGATTCCGGTAAGATCGTTTCATTTTACTTTTTCATGATTGGTTTGTATTACAAATGTTTTCCCGAGAGGCTACCACCTTGCAGGACCAAATAGAGTAATCAGGGTCTCAGTGAGGCTCCTTTTGTATCTTGGAATCAAGGGTTATGCTTCCTAAAGGAGGTTATATGAACATGGGGGGTTTAATCATGTTTGTTATGTGATTCGACCTGCTTATGTGTAGTGTTACTTAGGCTCATGGTTTTGTGGAACATAAGGGCCTTGGAAGTGATGCGGCCTTTTGCCGTCGGGCACGCTTTTTCAGGACTGTACGGCTTACCTTGTGACCGGGCGTTTTGACTCTCTAGTTCTGCATTCCTGACCATGTGGCGACGGAGAAATTATTGTCTGCTGGTGTCTGGTGCATAGGAGGTGGTGAGTGCCCCAGCCATTGTGGGTGTGAGGTGCCGTTTAGATTTTTTTCTTATTTGGTCCATTTTTTTGTATTCATATCCCAGTTATGGAGGATTCTGATGTTGAGATTGAAGTGGTCTCTGATTCAGATTCTATTCATTGTAATGAATACGAATCGGCCCAGCTGACACGTGACAGTCAGTTATGTTCCAAGGCTGTGCTAGAGGGCCCAATTCCTCGGGATTGGGGAATCTAGGGGCCTCTGAGTCATCCGCCTCTGGGAGTGCTGTCCCTCGAGTGGCGAGTTCCCTACCACTTACTATTGCTACACGTGCACAGGACCCAGATTATGCTTATCCTTCCCTGGATGAGGGTTTGTTCCCTCCGGAGAGTGAGGCACGTTTCCGTATTCAAGTCCTGATGGCGATGGCACATCTGCAGCTTCCAGATGTCTGCTTAAGATTATGTTCATGTCCAGTCAACCTGTGCCCCACAGGCATGGGGTGGCCCGTTCAACTCTCCCGGGGAGCGACTGTTCCTGAGGCTCCGGTGGAAGTTTGCTGTGCTTTTTGTTATAGACTGGCGTGCCTTTGGGTTCTGTTATGGCACGTTTTAGCGTTGTTGGAAGATCCCATCCATAATGGATATAGGCATTCGCAGTCTTCTTCGAATAGCTCACAGAATTAAATATAAGGGGATGAAGTAATCTTCTTATAGTCTGGTTATTGAGTATCCTTTCCAATCTGAGCTTGGATGAGCAGGGACTCTTTCCATTTATGAAGAAAAACATAAATTATGCTTACCTAATAATTTTCTTTTCTTCAGATGGAAAGAGTCCACAGCTCACCGCCCGTGTAATTAAGTGTGGGGCACCAGTAATTTCTTTGTTCTTCTGGCACCTTTTCACCCTGATATTTCTTCTACTGTTCCTTGTTCCTCTGCAGAATGACTGGGGGATGAGGAGAGTGGGAGGAGTATTTGAGCCTTTGGTTGGGGTGTCTTTGCCTCCTCCTGGTGGCCAGGTTCTGAATTCCCAAAAGTAATGAATGCAGCTGTGGACTTTCTTCTCCATCAGAAGAAAAGAAAATTATCAGGTAAGCATAATTTTACGTTTTTTTCTATCTAGAAAGATATTATCACATATTCTCGGTTTTGGTTGTTCTCAAAACTGTGAATTTGTGTCCATAGAAATAACATCTCATCTTCTCAGCAAAAATGTTATAAAATAAACATACAAAGTTGGGAAATAAAGATTAAAGGGACATAAACCTAAATGTGTTCTTTTATGATACAGGTAGAGCATACAATTTTAAACAACTTTCAGATTTACTTCTATTATCAAATTTGAATAATTTTCTTTGTATCCTTTAATAATAAATGTGATAAAGTGCCAATATATACGGAAACCCAGAGAGGCCATGCAGTTTTAATATTTTTTTAAACTTGTTTTGTCGACCATAACAAGTTGTTTTGTCATCATATCAAAAATGTTTTGTCAACATAACAACTTGCTTTGTCAGCATAAGAAAATTGTTTTGTTGACATAACTTGTTTTATGAAGATTGTTTTTACACTCAGATTATTACATTAACCTGACTAGATTTCATTCAGGAAGTGTTACAGTGATGGAGCACACTGATTGAAAGGGAAAGCAGCTGATCAGGCTGTCACAGCAGCCTGCAACCTTCTTCCTAATCTTACCAGCAGCCAGAACAAGAACATTTATTCAGAACTATGTGCCTGTCTGGGAACATTTATATTGCCTTCATATCTGTTATGCTATCACTTCAATGAAGTGGTTATCTGGCTGTCCTTTAATCACTTGGATCCTGGAACCCTCTCTCTCTGTCTTTTCCTATTGTGTTTCTCTTTCCCTCTCTTTAAGTGTAACTGTCCTTCCATGTATATTTCTCTCTGGCTTTGTTTCTTTGTATCTCTGCTGTTTTTTCTCTTCTCATTGGTGTCTCCCTCTCTCTATCTGTGTCTCTATTTTACTCCCTATTCCTATACAGTGGGGCAAAAATGTATTTAGTCAGCCACCAATTGTGCAAGTTCTCCCACTTAAGAAGATGAGAGAGGCCTGTAATTTTCATCATAGGTATACCTCAACTATGAGAGACAAATGTGGAAACAAATCCAGACAATCACATTGTCTGATTTGGAAAGAATTTATTTGCATATTATGGTGGAAAATAAGTATTTGGTCACCTACAAACAAGCAAGATTTCTGGCTCTCACAGACCTGTATCTTCTTCTTTAAGAGGCTTCTCTGTCCTCCACTCATTACCTGTATTAATGGCACCTGTTTGAACTTGTTATCAGTATAAAAGACACCTGTCCACAACCTCAAACAGTCACACTCCAAACTCCACTATGGTGACCAAAGAGCTGTCGAAGGACACCAGAAACAAAATTGTAGACCTGCACCAGGCTGGGAAGACTGAATCTGCAATAGGCAAGCAGCTTGGTGTGAAGAAATCAACTGTGGGAGCAATAATTAGAAAATGGAAGACATACAAGACCACTGATAATCTCCCTCGATCTGGGGCTCCACGCAAGATCTCACCCCGTGGGGTCAAAATGATCACAAGAATGGTGAGCAAACATCCCAGAACCACAGTAACACACTACGCCGCCAGGGACTCAGATCCTGCAGTGCCAGACGTGTCCCCCTGCTTAAGCCAGTACATGTCCGGGCCCGTCTGAAGTATGCTAGAGAGCATTTGGATGATCCAGAAGCAGATTGGGAGAATGTCATATGGTCAGATGAAACCAAAGTAGAACTGTTTGGTAGAAACACAACTCGTCGTGTTTGGAGGAGAGAGAATGCTGAGTTGCAACCAAAGAACACCATACCTACTGTGAAGCATGGGGGTGGCAACATCATGCTTTGGGACTGTTTCTCTGCAAAGGGAACAGGACGACTGACTGGGTCTTTCAGCATGACAATGATCCCAAACACACCGTCCGGGCAACGAAGCAGTGGCTTCGTAAGAAGCATTTCAAGGTCCTGGAGTGGCCTAGCCAGTCTCCAGATCTAAACCCCATAGAAAACCTTTGGAGGGAGTTGAAAGTCTGTGTTGCCCAGCGACAGCCCCAAAACATCACTGCTCTAGAGGAGATCTGCATGCAGGAATGGGCCAACATACCAGTAACAGTGTGTGACAACCTTGTGAAGACTTACAGAAAACGTTTGACCTCTGTCATTGCCAACAAAGGATATATAACAAAGTATTGAGATGAACTTTTGATATTGACCAAATACTTATTTTCCACCATAATTTGCAAATAAAATCTTTCCAAATCTGACAATGTGATTATCTGGATTTGTTTCCACATTTCATCTCTCATAGTTGAGGTATGCCTATGATGAAAATTACAGGCCTCTCTCATCTTCTTAAGTGGGAGAACTTGCACAATTGGTGGCTGACTAAATACTTTTTTGCCCCACTGTATTTCCCAAGTCCTTTTCACCCTTCCTTCTCTTTACCCCAACTCTGTTTCTGCATCTTTTGCCTCTTTCAGTGTTTCTTCCTTTTTTTCTCTATATCCTTCTGTGTGTCTTTATTTTTCTTTGTGCTTCTTTTTGCCATCCTGTCTTTCCTTATCTATTTATGTCTGTCTTCTAGAAACAGCTGTCACTTTTTCAATAGTCTGAATATTATTTAAAGGGACAGTCTACTTGACATTTTTTATTATTTTTAAAAATAGATAACCCCTTTATTATTCCCCTGTTTTGCATAACCAACACTTATTACCTCTGTGATTACCTTGTATCTAAGCCTCTGCAGACTGCCCCCTTAGCTCAGTGCTTTTGACAGACTTGCGTTTAGCCAATTAGTGCTGATAAGACACAAATGAACTAGCGTTGTCGAACTGTGAAAAACTATCAAAATGAGATTAGAGGCAGCCTTTAATGGTTTAAAAATCAGTTAGAGACGACCTAGTTTAAGCTTTTAAAAAAGAATAGCAAGGGAACAAAACAAATTTGATTTGAAAGTTTAATTTTGACTAGACTGTCCCTTTAACTAGTTCCCTTTAAACGAATATTCATTCAACTATTATTTCCAGTGGGAAGAGTGTGAAAATCCAGCTTTTCATTCCATGTTAATTTAAAACAACAATAAACAACTTGAGATTTTCAAATAAAATGTTGTGTAATGAAACAGCTTTGCATTATACATTCATTATTTATTTTACCCACTTTGTATGTAATTTAGTTCTGAAAATTGAGCATTTAAGAACTTGAAATGCACCCTGCTGACTTTTTAAGGCTAACTCTGCTACATATATATTCCTAATTGGCTTTATCAGATAACTGCAAAATATACTTTATACTAACTTTATGACAGTGACTAGCCTTGTCCGTGGACTAAAGTCTAGACTGGCTCCTCCAAATAATGCACATGGAGGGTGCAGTTTGGCCACTAAAACATTATTGCAGTAAAAAGGATGTGAATTAGTTTAAAAAAAAAAAAAGATAAAGCTTGGCTGATTTGTTATTCTATAGCAACACAACAGAAATGTCTTGTAATTACAATGAGCCAGATCACAAGTGGAGCGCTAAATATCGCTTGCATACTAATGTAAGCTGGTATTACAAGTAAAGCACAATGTGAATGCAAGCTCGCGTTCACATTGCTAGGAAGCATTGTACTCACAAGAGCGCACTTCCTTAGGCTCCAATGGGAGCCTCATTCTGATGCCCTCAGGGAGTAAGTAACGCAGCGATGACAGCAAATATATATATATAAGAAGTCCTGACTGACTCATCAACACCCAGCTCAAACCATTTAACCTAAGAACATGAAATGTGGACGGTACATTGTTTTTATGACGTAGGCACCCACTAAGGAAGGATTTTTGAAAATGATGTCCCTAAGGGGGTGAAAAAGGGGGGTGAATTTTTTTATGAGGATACCTATATCTCAAAAACCGAAGATGTTACAGATGTGAAAACTGGTATTTAGATTCTCCTTTAAAAATAAAGAAACACAACTGTTTAAAACATAACAAAGTGACAGCACCTTTGTCAGTTGGATTGGCACATTTCCATCTCTGACATAGTACCTGGCACCTGATACCTGGTGAGGGAGAGCTGATACACCGTGACATATCAGCCTGCTGCTATAAGATCATTAGGGAGTGTTTTCATCAAATGTAAGTATCCATTTGATTTTTACATCCATTGAGATTACAAATATATCGGTTGATCTATACATGAGGCTCCCCTCTATCTGCTTATTATTTATAAAAATAAAGAAAAATGTGTTTTACCATTTCCTGAATATCTAAATGTTTTCTTTCGTGATTCATATAGAGCATGCAATTTTAAGCAACTTTCTAATTTACTCCTATTATCAAATTTTCTTCATTCTCTTGGTATCTTTATTTGAAATGCAAGAATGTAAGTTTAGATGCCGGCCCATTTTTGGTGAATAACCTGGGTTAATTCTTGCTGATTGGTGGATAAATTCATCCACCAATAAAAAAAGTGCTGTCCAGAGTTCTGAACCAAAAAAGACGCTTAGATGCCTTCTTTTTCAAATAAAGCATGCAATTTTAAGCAACTTTCTAATTTACTCCTATTATCACATTTTCTTCGTTCTCTTGCTATCATTTTTTTTAAAATAAGGCATCTAAGCTTTTTTTTGGTTTCAGTACTCTGGACAGCACTTTTTTATTGGTGGATGAATTTATCCACCAATCAGCAAGGACAACCCAGGTTGTTCAGTCAAAAATGGGCCGGCATCTAAACTTACATTCTTGCATTTCAAATAAAGATACCAAGAGAATGAAGATAATTTGATAATAGGAGTAAATTCGAAATTTGCTTGAAATTTCATGCTCAATCTGAATCACAAAATTAATTTTCTCCAACATTGGTGTGTCCGGTCCACGGCGTCATCCTTACTTGTGGGATATCTCTTCCCCAACAGGAAATGGCAAAGAGTCCCAGCAAAGCTGGCCATATAGTCCCTCCTAGGCTCCGCCCACCCCAGTCATTCTCTTTGCCGTTGCACAGGCAACATCTCCACGGAGATGGTTAAGAGTTTTTTGGTGTTTAAATGTAGTTTTTATTCTTCTATCAAGTGTTTGTTATTTTAAAATAGTGCTGGTATGTACTATTTACTCTGAAACAGAAAAGGATGAAGATTTCTGTTTGTGAGAGGAAGATGATTTTAGCAGACAGTAACTAAAATCGATTGCTGTTTCCACATAGGACTGTTGAGATGAAGTAACTTCAGTTGGGGGAAACAGTTAGCAGACTTTTCTGCTTAAGGTATGACTAGCCATATTTCTAACAAGACCATGTAATGCTGGAAGGCTGTCATTTCCCCTCATGGGGACCGGTAAGCCATTTTCTTAGTCAAACAAACAGAATAAAGGGCTTAATATGGGCTAAAAAACTGGTAGACATTTTTATGGGCTAAATCGATTGCTTTATTTGGGCATTTTATTCATATTTATGCTGACAATTCGCATTTATAAACTTTGGGAACGTTTATTAAACGGCAGGCACTATGTTAGACACCTTTTCCAGTCAGGGGGCCTTCCTAGTTGTAGACTGAGCCTCATTTTCGCGCCATTACTGCGCAGTTGTTTTTTGAGAGCAGGGCATGCAGATGCATGTGTGAGGATCTGAAATTTGCTGGAAAAGCTTCTAGAAGGCGTCAATTGGTATCGTATTCCCCTCTGGGCTTGGTTGGGTCTCAGCAAAGGCTATAGCTGGGACTGTATAGGGGTTAAATTTGTAAACGGCTCCGATTCCGTTATTTTAAGGGTTAAAGCTCTGAAATTAGGTGTGCAATACTCTTAATGCTTTAAGACACTGTGGTGAAATTTGGTAATTTTTGAACAATTCCTTCATACTTTTTCACATATTCAGTAATAAAGTGTTTTCTCCTGTTAAGTGTAGTCAGTCCACGGGTCATCCATTACTTATGGGATATTAACTCCTCCCTAACAGGAAGTGCAAGAGGATCACCCAAGCAGAGCTGCTATATAGCTCCTCCCCTCTACGTCACACCCAGTCATTCTCTTGCACCTAACTAATAGATAGGATGTGTGAGAGGAGTGTGGTTATTAAATTTAGTTTTTTATTACTTCAATCAAAAGTTTGTTGTTTTAAACAGCACCGGAGTGTGTTGTTTTTTCTCAGGCAGTATTAGAAGAAGAATCTACCTGAGTTTGTATATGATCTTAGCGGACGTAACTAAGATCCATTTGCTGTTCTCTGCCATTCTGAGGAGCGAGGTAACTTCAGAACAGGGGACAGCGGGCAGGGTTCACCTGCAAAGAGGTATGTTGCAGTATATTATTTTCTAAGGAATGGAATTGACTGAGAAAATACTGCTAATACCGATATAATGTAAGTACAGCCTTAAATGCAGTAGTAGTAACTGGTATCAGGCTGTTATGTATGTATGTTGGCACCAAAGTATTTCTGGGGAATGGCACTTCACTAAGAAAATACTGTATACATATAACTCTAGCCTCTCTGCAGTGATAGCGACTAGCAACAGGCTTTTATTCTTATTTCATATATTTAAAACGTTTACTGACAGTTTAATCGTTTTTTTTCTCTGAGGTACTTGGTGAAAATTTATGGGCATTATTTTCCACTTGGCTGTCGTTTATTTTGTATAAAATCAGTTACTGAGCTTCCCCACTGCTGTGTTAAGAGTGGGAGGGGCCTATTTTTGGCGCTTTTACTACGCATTAAAAATTCAGTCACAGTCTTCCTTATTCTCCCTGCATGATCCAGGACGTCTCTACAGAGCTCAGGGGTCTTCAAAACTAGTTTGAGGGAGGTAATCACTCACAGCAGACCTGTGAGACTGTGCTTTGACTGTGATAGAAAAACGTATTTATTTGTCAATCGTTTTTTTGGTATTAAGGGGTTAATAATCCATTTGCTGATGGGTGCTATCCTTTGCTAAATTAATGCATTTCATATGAAAAATTGATTGCTATAACTAAACCGGTTCATTGTTATATCAAAGTGACAGTTTTTTTGTGTGCTTCTTAAAGGCACAGTAACGTTTTTTTTTATATTGCTTGTAAATTCAGTTGAAAAGTATTTTCCAAGCTTGCTAGTCCAATTGCTAGTTTGTTTAAACATGTCTGACACAGAGGAATCTCTTTGTGCAATATGTTCAAAGGCCAAGGTGGAGCCCAATAGAAATTTATGTACTAATTGCATTGATGCTACTTTAAATAAAAGCCAATCTGTACATGTTAAGCAACATTCACCAGACAACGAGGGGGAAGTTATGCCGACTAACTTGCCTCACGTGTCAGTACCTGCATCTCCCGCTCAGGAGGTGCGTGATATTGTAACGCCAAGTACATCAGGGCGGCCACTACAAATCACTTTACAAGACATGGCTAATGTTATGACTGAAGTTTTGTCTAAATTGCCAGAACTTAGGGGTAAACGAGACCACTCTGGGGTGAGAACAGAGTGCGCTGATAATGCTAGGGCCATGTCTGATACTGCGTCACAATTTGCAGAACATGAAGACGGAGAGCTTCATTCTGTGGGTGACGGATCTGATCCAAATAAACTGGATTCAGACATTTCAAATTTTAAGTTTAAGCTGGAAAACCTCCGTGTATTACTAGGGGAGGTGTTAGCGGCTCTGAATGATTGTAACACAGTTGCAATCCCAGAGAAAATGTGTAGGTTGGATAAATATTTTGCGGTACCGACGAGTACTGACGTTTTTCCTATACCTAAGAGACTTACTGAAATTGTTACTAAGGAGTGGGATAGACCCGGTGTGCCTTTCTCACCCCCTCCTATATTCAGAAAAATGTTTCCAATAGACGCCACCACACGGGACTTATGGCAAACGGTCCCTAAGGTGGAGGGAGCAGTTTCTACTTTAGCTAAGCGTACCACTATCCCGGTGGAGGATAGCTGTGCCTTTTCAGATCCAATGGATAAAAAGTTAGAGGGTTACCTTAAGAAAATGTTTGTTCAACAAGGTTTTATATTGCAACCCCTTGCATGCATTGCGCCTGTCACGGCTGCGGCAGCATTTTGGTTTGAGTCTCTGGAAGAGACCCTTGACACAGCTCCATTAGATGAGATTACACACAAGCTTAAAACCCTTAAGCTAGCTAATTCATTTATTTCTGATGCCGTAGTACACTTAACTAAACTTACGGCTAAGAATTCCGGATTCGCCATTCAGGCGCGCAGAGCGCTGTGGCTAAAATCCTGGTCAGCTGATGTGACTTCTAAATCTAAATTGCTTAACATACCTTTCAAGGGGCAGACATTATTCGGGCCCGGTTTGAAAGAAATTATCGCTGATATTACGGGAGGTAAAGGCCATGCCCTGCCTCAAGACAGAGCCAAACCTAGGGCTAGACAGCCTAATTTTCGTGCCTTTCGTAACTTCAAGGCAGGAGCAGCATCAACTTCCTCTGCTCCAAAACAGGAAGGAGCTGTTGCTCGCTACAGACAAGGCTGGAAACCTAACCAGACCTGGAACAAGGGCAAGCAGGCCAAGAAACCTGCTGCTGCCCCTAAGACAGCATGAAGTGAGGGCCCCCGATCCGGAAACGGATCTAGTGGGGGGCAGACTCTCTCTCTTCGCCCAGGCTTGGGCAAGAGATGTCCAGGATCCCTGGGCGTTGGAGATCATATCTCAGGGATATCTTCTCGACTTCAAAGCTTCTCCTCCACAAGGGAGATTTCATCTTTCGAGGTTGTCAACAAACCTAATAAAGAAAGAGGCGTTTCTACGCTGTGTACAAGATCTTTTACTCATGGGAGTGATCCATCCGGTTCCGCGGTCGGAACACGGACAAGGGTTTTACTCAAATCTGTTTGTGGTTCCCAAAAAAGAAGGAACCTTCAGACCAATATTGGATTTAAAGATCCTAAACAAATTCCTAAGAGTTCCATCGTTCAAAATGGAAACTATTCGGACAATCTTACCCATGATCCAAAGGGGTCAGTACATGACCACAGTGGATTTAAAGGATGCCTACCTTCACATACCGATTCACAAGGATCATTACCGGTATCTAAGGTTTGCCTTCCTAGACAGGCATTACCAGTTTGTAGCTCTTCCCTTCGGGTTAGCTACGGCTCCAAGAATCTTTACAAAGGTTCTGGGCTCTCTTCTGGCGGTACTAAGACCGCGAGGAATATCGGTAGCTCCGTACCTAGACGACATTCTGATACAAGCGTCAAGTTTCCAAACTGCCAAGTCTCATACAGAGTTAGTACTGGCATTTCTAAGGTCGCATGGGTGGAAAGTGAACGTAGAAAAGAGTTCTCTATTACCACTCACAAGAGTTCCCTTCTTGGGGACTCTTATAGATTCTGTAGAAATGAAAATTTACCTGACAGAGGACAGGTTAACAAAACTTCTAAATGCTTGCCGTGTCCTTCATTCCATTCAACACCCGTCAGTGGCTCAATGCATGGAGGTAATCGGCTTAATGGTAGCGGCAATGGACATAGTACCTTTTGCACGCCTGCATCTCAGACCACTGCAATTGTGCATGCTAAGTCAGTGGAATGGGGATTACTCAGATTTGTCCCCTATGCTGAATCTGGATCAAGAGACCAGAGATTCTCTTCTATGGTGGCTTTCTCGGCCACATCTGTCCAGGGGGATGCCCTTCAGCAGGCCAGACTGGACAATTGTAACAACAGACGCCAGCCTTTTAGGTTGGGGCGCTGTCTGGAATTCCCTGAAGGCTCAGGGATCATGGACTCAGGAGGAGAGTCTCCTTCCAATAAACATTCTGGAATTGAGAGCAGTTCTCAATGCCCTTCTGACTTGGCCTCAGTTAGCAACTCTGAGGTTCATCAGGTTTCAGTCGGACAACATCACGACTGTGGCTTACATCAATCATCAGGGAGGGACAAGGAGTTCCCTAGCGATGATGGAAGTCTCAAAGATTATTCGCTGGGCAGAGTCTCACTCTTGCCACCTGTCAGCGATTCACATCCCAGGCGTGGAGAACTGGGAGGCGGATTTCCTAAGTCGCCAGACTTTTCATCCGGGGGAGTGGGAACTTCATCCGGAGGTTTTTGCCCAAATACTTCGACGTTGGGTGCAAACCAGATCTGGAGCTCATGGCGTCTCGCCAGAACGCCAAACTTC
The DNA here is from genome assembly GCF_027579735.1 of Bombina bombina. NCBI lineage: Eukaryota > Metazoa > Chordata > Amphibia > Anura > Bombinatoridae > Bombina > Bombina bombina. The sequence continues at coordinate 343,944,075 of NC_069500.1, forward strand.
CTTGTTACGGATCCAGGTACAGGGACCCGGGAGCGGCGCTGATAGATGCTCTGACAGCACCTTGGGTCTTCAACATGGCTTATGTGTTTCCACCCTTCCCGATGCTTCCTCGATTGATTGCCAGGATCAAACAGGAGAAAGCATCAGTGATTCTAATAGCGCCTGCGTGGCCACGCAGGACCTGGTATGCAGATCTAGTGGACATGTCATCCTGTCCACCTTGGTCGCTGCCTCTGAGACAGGACCTTCTAATTCAGGGTCCTTTCAAACATCAAAATCTAATTTCTCTGAAGCTGACTGCATGGAGATTGAACGCTTGATTTTATCAAAGCGTGGATTTTCGGAGTCAGTAATTGATACCTTAATACAGGCTAGGAAACCTGTTACCAGGAAAATTTACCATAAGATATGGCGTAAATATTTACACTGGTGCGAATCCAAGAGTTACTCATGGAGTAAGGTTAGGATTCCTAGGATATTGTCTTTTCTACAAGAAGGTTTAGAAAAGGGTTTATCTGCAAGTTCTTTAAAGGGACAGATCTCAGCTCTGTCCATCCTTTTACACAAACGTCTGTCAGAAGTTCCAGACGTTCAGGCTTTTTGTCAGGCTTTGGCCAGGATTAAGCCTGTGTTTAAGACTGTTGCTCCACCGTGGAGCTTAAACTTAGTTCTTAACGTTTTACAGGGTGTTCCGTTTGAACCCCTTCATTCCATTGATATCAAGCTGTTATCTTGGAAAGTTCTGTTTTTAATGGCTATTTCCTCGGCTCGTAGAGTCTCTGAGTTATCGGCCTTACATTGTGATTCTCCTTATCTGATTTTTCATTCAGACAAGGTAGTTCTGCGTACTAAACCTGGGTTCTTACCTAAGGTAGTCACTAACAAGAATATCAATCAAGATATTGTTGTTCCATCATTGTGCCCTAACCCTTCTTCAAAGAAGGAACGACTTCTGCACAATCTAGACATAGTCCGTGCCCTGAAATTTTATTTACAGGCAACTAAAGATTTTCGCCAAACTTCTTCCCTGTTTGTCGTTTATTCTGGACAGAGGAGAGGTCAAAAAGCATCTGCTACCTCTCTCTCTTTTTGGCTTCGTAGCATAAAAACATTTAGCCTATGAGACTGCTGGACAGCAGCCTCCTGGAAGAATTACAGCTCATTCTACGAGAGCTGTGGCTTCCACGTGGGCCTTTAAGAATGAGGCCTCTGTTGAACAGATTTGCAAGGCTGCAACTTGGTCTTCTCTTCATACTTTTTACAAATTTTACAAATTTGACACTTTTGCTTCTTCTGAGGCTGTTTTTGGGAGAAAGGTTCTTCAGGCAGTGGTTCCTTCCGTGTAAAGATCCTGCCTGTCCCTCCCGTCATCCGTGTACTTTAGCTTTGGTATTGGTATCCCATAAGTAATGGATGACCTGTGGACTGACTACACTTAACAGGAGAAAACATAATTTATGCTTACCTGATAAATTCCTTTCTCCTGTAGTGTAGTCAGTCCACGGCCCGCCCTGTTTTTTATGGCTGGTCTAAATTTTAAATTATACTCCAGTCACCACTGCACCCTATAGTTTCTCCTTTCTGGTTTGGTTTTCGGTCGAATGACTGGGTGTGACGTAGAGGGGAGGAGCTATATAGCAGCTCTGCTTGGGTGATCCTCTTGCACTTCCTGTTAGGGAGGAGTTAATATCCCATAAGTAATGGATGACCCGTGGACTGACTACACTACAGGAGAAAGGAATTTATCAGGTAAGCATAAATTATGTTTTCTGTTTAAAATTTAAAGAGACAGTAACGGTTTTGTTTTAAAACGTTTTTTGTGCTATGTTGACAAGTTTAAGCCTGTTTAACATGTCTGTGCCTTCGGATAAGCTATGTTCTATATGTATGAAAGCCAATGTGTCTCCCCATTTAAATTTATGTGATAATTGTGCCATAGCGTCCAAACAAAGTAAGGACAGTACTGCCACAGATAATGAAATTGCCCAAGATGATTCCTCAGATGAGGGGAGTAAACATGATACTACATCATCTCCTACTGTGTCTACACCAGTTTTGCCCACACAGGAGGCCCCTCGTACATCTAGTGCGCCAATGCTTATTACCATGCAACAATTAACGGCTGTAATGGATAACTCCATAGCAAATATTTTATCCAAAATGCCTACTTATCAGAGAAAGCGCGATTGCTCTGTTTTAAACACTGAAAAGCAGGAGGGCGCTGATGATAATTGTTCTGTCATACCCTCACACCAATCTGAAGGGGCCATGAGGGAGGTTTTGTCAGATGGGGAAATTTCAGATTCAGGAAAAATTTCTCAACAAGCTGAACCTGATGTTGTGACATTTAAATTTAAATTAGAACATCTCTGCGCACTGCTTAAGGAGGTGTTATCTACTCTGGATGATTGTGACAACTTGGTCATTCCAGAGAAATTATGCAAGATGGACAAGTTCCTAGAGGTTCCGATGCACCCCGACGCTTTTCCTATACCCAAGCGGGTGGCGGACATAGTAAATAAGGAGTGGGAAAAGCCCGGCATACCTTTTGTTCCCCCCCCTATATTTAAGAAATTATTTCCTATGGTCGACCCCAGAAAGGACTTATGGCAGACAGTCCCTAAGGTCGACGGGGCAGTTTCTACTCTAAACAAACGCACTACTATTCCTATCGAAGATAGTTGTGCTTTCAAAGATCCTATGGATAAAAAATTGGATGGTTTGCTTAAAAAGATTTTTGTACAGCAAGGTTACCTTCTACAACCCATTTCGTGCATTGTTCCTGTCACTACAGCAGCGTGGTTCTGGTTCGAGGAACTAGAAAACTCGCTTAGTAAAGAGACTCCATATGAGGAGGTTATGGACAGAGTTCACGCACTTAAGTTGGCTAACTCTTTTATTTTAGATGCCGCTTTGCAATTAGCTAGATTAGCGGCGAAAAATTCAGGGTTTGCTATCGTGGCGCGCAGAGCGCTTTGGCTAAAGTCTTGGTCAGCGGATGTGTCATCCAAGACAAAATTGCTTAACATCCCTTTCAAAGGTAAAACTCTATTTGGACCAGAATTGAAAGAGATTATTTCAGACATCACTGGGGGAAAGGGCCACGCCCTTCCACAAGATAGGCCTTTCAAGGCCAAAAATAAGTCTAATTTTCGTTCCTTTCGCAATTTCAGGAACGGACCGGCCTCTTATTCTGCAAGAGGGTAATGCCTCACAACCCAAACCAGCCTGGAAACCGATGCAAGGCTGGAACAAGGGTAAGCAGGCCAAGAAGCCTGCCGCTGCTAACAAAACAGCATGAAGGAGTGGCCCCCGATCCGGGACCGGATCTAGTGGGGGGCAGACTCTCTCTCTTTGCTCAGGCTTGGGTAAATGATGTTCAGGATCCCTGGGCGCTAGAAATAGTTTCTCAGGGTTATCTCCTGGAATTCAGGGAACTACCCCCAAGGGGAAGGTTCCACATGTCTCACTTATCCTCAAACCAAATAAAGAGACAGGCGTTCTTACATTGTGTAGAAGACCTGTTAAAGATGGGAGTGATACACCCAGTTCCAATAAAGGAACAAGGAATGGGATTTTATTCCAATCTGTTCGTAGTTCCCAAAAAAGAGGGAACTTTCAGACCAATTTTGGATTTGAAGATCCTAAACAAATTTCTCAGGGTACCATCGTTCAAGATGGAAACCATTCGAACGATTCTACCCACTATCCAGGAAAGTCAATTTATGACTACCGTGGATCTAAAGGATGCGTACCTACATATTCCTATCCACAAAGAACATCATCAGTTCCTAAGGTTCGCTTTTCTGGACAAGCATTACCAGTTTGTGGCCCTCCCATTCGGGTTAGCCACTGCTCCAAGAATTTTCACAAAGGTACTAGGGTCCCTTCTAGCGGTTCTAAGACCGAGGGGCATTGCAGTAGTACCTTACTTGGACGACATTCTAATACAAGCGTCGTCACTGTCAAAAGCAAAGGCTCATACAGACATTGTTCTGGCCTTTCTCAGATCACACGGATGGAAGGTGAACATAGAAAAAAGTTCTCTGTCTCCGTCGACAAGAGTTCCCTTCTTGGGAACAATAATAGATTCCTTAGAAATGAGGATTTTTCTGACAGAGGTCAGAAAGTCAAAACTTCTAAGCACTTGTCAAGTTCTTCATTCTGTTCCTCGTCCTTCCATAGCGCAGTGCATGGAAGTAGTAGGGTTGATGGTTGCAGTAATGGACATAGTTCCTTTTGCACAAATTCATCTAAGACCATTACAACTGTGCATGCTCAAACAGTGGAATGGGGACTATACAGACTTGTCTCCAATGATTCAAGTAGATCAGAAGACCAGAGATTCACTCCGTTGGTGGCTGACCCTGGACCATCTGTCCCAGGGAATGAGCTTCCGCAGACCAGAGTGGGTCATTGTCACGACCGACGCCAGTCTAGTGGGCTGGGGCGCGGTCTGGGAATCCCTGAAAGCTCAGGGTCTATGGTCTCGGGAAAAGAGTCTCTTCTCCCGATAAACATTCTGGAACTGAGAGCGATATTCAATGCTCTCAGGGCTTGGCCTCAACTAGCAAAGGCCAGATTCATAAGGTTCCAATCAGACAACATGACGACCGTTGCGTATATCAATCATCAGGGGGGAACAAGGAGTTCCCTGGCGATGAAAGAAGTGACCAAAATAATTCAATGGGCGGAGGATCACTCCTGCCACCTGTCTGCGATCCACATCCCAGGTGTGGAAAACTGGGAGGCGGATTTTCTGAGTCGTCAGACATTCCATCCGGGGGAGTGGGAACTCCATCCGGAGATCTTTGCCCAAATAACTCAATTATGGGGCATTCCAGACATGGATCTGATGGCGTCTCGTCAGAACTTCAAGGTTCCTTGCTATGGGTCCAGATCCAGGGATCCCAAGGCGACTCTAGTAGATGCACTAGTAGCACCTTGGACCTTCAACCTAGCTTATGTATTTCCACCATTTCCTCTCATTCCCAGGCTGGTAGCCAGGATCAATCAGGAGAGGGCCTCGGTGATCTTGATAGCTCCTGCGTGGCCACGCAGGACTTGGTATGCAGACCTGGTGAATATGTCATCGGTTCCACCATGGAAGCTACCTTTGAGACAGGACCTTCTTGTTCAGGGTCCATTCGAACATCCAAATCTGGTCTCCCTCCAGCTGACGGCTTGGAGATTGAACGCTTGATTCTATCGAAGCGTGGGTTTTCAGATTCTGTGATAGATACTCTGGTTCAGGCCAGAAAACCGGTAACTAGAAAGATTTACCATAAAATATGGAAAAGATATATCTGTTGGTGTGAATCCAATGGATTCCCATGGAATAAGATAAAAATTCCTAAGATTCTCTCCTTTCTACAAGAAGGTTTGGAGAAAGGATTATCTGCAAGTTCTCTAAAGGGACAGATCTCTGCTTTATCTGTCTTACTACACAAAAGACTGGCAGCTGTGCCAGATGTTCAAGCATTTGTTCAGGCTCTGGTTAGGATCAAGCCTGTTTACAGACCTTTGACTCCTCCCTGGAGTCTAAATCTAGTTCTTTCAGTTCTTCAAGGGGTTTCGTTTGAACCTTTACATTCCATAGATATTAAGTTACTATCTTGGAAAGTTTTGTTTTTGGTTGCAATTTCTTCTGCTAGAAGAGTTTCAGAGTTATCTGCTCTGCAGTGTTCACCGCCCTATCTGGTGTTCCATGCAGATAAGGTGGTTTTGCGTACTAAGCCTGGTTTTCTTCCTAAGGTTGTTTGTAACAAAAATATTAACCGGGAGATAGTTGTACCTTGTTTATGTCCGAATCCAGTTTCAAAGAAGGAACGTTTGTTACACAATTTGGACGTAGTCCGTGCTCTAAAATTCTATTTAGAGGCTACAAAAGATTTCAGACAAACATCTTCCTTGTTTGTTGTTTATTCTGGTAAAAGGAGAGGTCAAAAAGCGACTTCTACCTCTCTTTCCTTTTGGCTTAAAAGCATCATCCGATTGGCTTATGAGACTGCCGGACGGCAGCCTCCTGAAAGAATCACAGCTCACTCCACTAGGGCTGTGGCATCCACATGGGCCTTCAAGAACGAGGCTTCTGTTGACCAGATATGTAAGGCAGCGACTTGGTCTTCACTGCACACTTTTGCCAAATTTGACAAATTTGATACTTTTGCTTCTTCGGAGGCTATTTTTGGGAGAAAGGTTTTGCAAGCTGTGGTGCCTTCCGTTTAGGTAACCTGATTTGCTCCCTCCCACAAGTAAGGATGACGCCGTGGACCGGACACACCAATGTTGGAGAAAACAGAATTTATGCTTACCTGATAAATTACTTTCTCCAACGATGTGTCCGGTCCACGGCCCGCCCTGGTTTTTTAATCAGGTCTGATGAATTATTTTCTCTAACTACAGTCACCACGGTACCATATGGTTTCTCCTATATATATTTCCTCCTGTCCGTCGGTCGAATGACTGGGGTGGGCGGAGCCTAGGAGGGACTATATGGCCAGCTTTGCTGGGACTCTTTGCCATTTCCTGTTGGGGAAGAGATATCCCACAAGTAAGGATGACGCCGTGGACCGGACACACCGTTGGAGAAAGTAATTTATCAGGTAAGCATAAATTTTGTTTTTTGGGTACAGTGTCCCTTTAAAATTTCATGCTCTATCTGAATAACGAAAGAAAAAATTTGGGTTCAGTGTCCCTTTAAGAGGGGGTGGTTTATGAGGATATATATCTCAAAAACCAGTGATGTTACAGACGTGAAAATTGGTATTTACATTCTCCTTAGAAACACGTGTTTTACCATTTCCTGAAAATCCACTGAAGGGGGGGGGGGGTGAAAAGGGGGAGTTATTTATGAGGATACCTATATCTCAAAAACCGAAGATGTTAGAAAAGTGAAAATTTTAATTTAAAATCTTTATTATAAAGTAAGTTTACGTGCCAAATTTCTTGCTCCTAAAATCAGCCGTTCTCAAGATACGGATATCACTAAAAAATTAATACTCTTTAACATCTGACAGTTGAGTCATAATATATAATTCCAATTTAATATTAAAGGGACAGTCAAGTCCAAAAAAAATCATAATTTATATGGGGCATGCAATTTTAAACAACTTTCCAATTTACTTTTATCACTAATTTTGCTTTGTTCTCTTGTTACTCTTAGTTGAATGCTAAACCTAGGAGGTAAGATTAGGAAGAAGGTTGCAGGCTGCTGTGACAGCCTGAGCAGCTGCTTTCCATTTCAAGCAGTGTCAGGTTAATGTAACAATCTGAGTGTAAAAACAATCTTTACAAAACAACTTGTTATGTTGACAAAACAATTTTGTGGTGTCCAGGGGAACAATACATGTTCCTCCCTGCTTACCCTGCAGCATGCGTAACTTATAATTGTCCAAGAAAACATGGCAGAGGTGGCAACTCTAATTGGTTCTAGACTGTCCCTTTAAATCACCTCTGCTGCTATTGTATCTCTACTGATTGTGCAACAGGTTCATTATTAGTGAGGTTAAAGGGAACCCTTCCCGTTTACTTCTGTAGTTTCTTCTGGAAACTACATTTTAACAAGAGATACCAAGAGATAAAATGTACATTTTTAAACTGTAAGTGCTGTCTGAATCATTTGCAGTGTAACTGATCCTTTATGGAACTGTTAATAGGGGGCAAGTGAGAGCATTAGCTATAGGATGGAAAGCTTGTAAGTGATATGAAACAGCTATAAGCACACTATTGAGAACTAATGAATTGTATAAACCAGCATATGATTATGAGAAGAATAACTACAGTGGTGTTTGCAAATTGTTGGCTTACAAGCCGTGAATACGTAGATATGATTTAGCGATATGCTAAGAGTAAGAGGACAGCTAATGGTGTTATTAAACATATGGATGATTTATTGTCACACAGTAATTTGTAACAGTGATGCTCTTTAGGCTTTAGTAACCATAGAAGAATGTAACGTTGTGCTGGATATCACATTTTACATTGCAAGGTTACAGCATGATTTTTATTACTTCAGAAAACCTTTGCATTCTAATGCAAATAACCCATACTGTAATTCATTTCAGCATGTCATTTTTGCATTAGTGAGCCTAGATAACTGTGGATTTAACTCTTGCAAAACACTTATGGAGCTACAAGCAGGAAACAACCAATGATTAGATAAAAATGTGTAGAGAGCATTATCCCAGTTCTGCTGTACACAGAGGGATGTAAAATGAGCTCTTATACTATGTACATTACCGTTTCTTTTTCAATGCATGTACTGTTCATATTTCTAATCTTTAATAAAGCTTTTTAAAACACAAAAAAAAAAAAAATGTGTAGAGAGCGCCAAAGAGGCTGTGTACTATAAATCAGAAATGTAATACAGCAGTATAAAATATCTATAGATTCCTGGTTAGGGGATCAAATACAATATAGATAAAACAATAAAATGCACAATTTAAATAAAAAATGCACAATTTAAATAAAAAATGCACAATATAAATACAAAATCCAAAATACATAAAAAGTTCTCTAAAAAAGAATGGGCTCAGTCTAAGCTCTGTAAGGTGCATCTTATGAAAAAAAAGGACCAATTGAGACGCGTTTCGGCCCTCAATAGTGGGCCTTTATCACTATTGAGGGCCGAAACGTGTTGACAGTCTTTGGACAACACGATTCATCACCAAAGAGGAATTCACCACCCCACAGAGGGATCACTATCTACGAATAACACTTTTAAATAACAATTTTTTTCACTTATTTACCACATTTATATCACATTTTTATCTTTTGGAGTTTTTTACAATATCTTTAATACATTTTTGTTTTTTTGACGTTTTTCACCACTTCATAAATATTTTTTCTACAGTTTTTGGAACACTTTATATAAATTTGAACACCCATTTGACTCTAATCTATCACTATCACCATCTGGAACACGTCATTTTTTGAATACTGCACACATGTCTCATTACAAACTGTTTTGAGCGGAGTCTCAATTGGTCCTTTTTTCTCATAAGGTGCACCTTACAGAACTTAGACTGAGCCCATTGTTTTTTAGAGAACTTTTTATGCATTTTGGATTTTGTATTTATATTGTGCATTTTTTATTTATATTGTGCATTTTTTATTTAATTGTGCATTTTATTGTTTTATCTATATTGTATTTGATCCCCTAACCAGGGATCTATAGACATTTTATACTGCTGTATTAAATTTCTGTTTTATAGTACACAACCTCTTTGGCGCTCTCTACACATTTTTATCTACATATCTCCTAAATTCAGGGTGGGCTAGTACACCCGTGTATCAGAGTGACAGAGGCATTCCCTAAGCGCTCCATCTCACAATATATAATTTAAACAACCAATGATTGTGGGTTCTACTCAGAAGCTGAAAGCAACTTTACTTATGACACAATCAGTTAAATCACTAAAGACATCAGCCATGAGAAGAGAAATTATATACAGATAGAATTATTGCACCTCCTCAGCCCTCTCTTCCTCACATATTAGCCCCAACTCACCCTCTTAGCCCCTCTCCTTCACACACCAACCCCTACTCAACCTCTTAGCCCACTCTCCTTCACAGACTAACCCCTACTCACCCTCTTAGCCCCCTCTCCTTTACACACCAACCTCTACTCACCCTCTTAGCCCCCTCTCTCTCACACACCAACCCCTACTCACCCTCTTAGCCCCATCTCTCTCACACACCAACCCCTACTCAGCCTCCTCTCCTTCACATGCCAACCCTTACTCACCCACTCAGCCCCCTCTTTTTCACAGACTAACCCCTACTCACCCTCTTAGCCCCCTCTTCTTTACACACCAACCCCTCTTAGCCCCCTCTCACACACCAACCCCTACTCACCCTCTTAGCCCCCCTCTCACACACCAACTCCTACTCATCCTCTCAGCCCCCTCTCCTTCACAGATTAACCCCTACTCATCCTCTTAGCCCCCTCTCTTTCACATGCCAACCCCTACTCATCCTCTTAGCCCAATCTCCTTTACATGCTGATCTTTACTCACCCTCTCAGTCCCCTCTCCACAGACTAACCCCTACTCACCATCTTAGCCCCCTCTCCTTCACATGCCAACCTCTACTCAACCTCTCAGGCCCCTCTCCTTCACAGACTAACCCCTACTCACCCTCTTATCCCCCTCTCCTTCACACACACACCAACACCTACTCACCCTCTTAGGCCCCTCTCCTTCACACACACACCAACACCTACTCACCCTCTTAGCCCCCTCTCCTTTACATGCCAACCCCTACTCACCCTCTTAGACCCCTCTCCTTCACACACCAACCTCTCCTTAACATGCCAACCCCTACTCACTCTCTCATTCCCCTCTCCTTCACACACCAACCCCTACTTACCATCTTAGCCTTCTCTGCTTCCCATGCCAACCTTAAACAAACCTGCTGTGACACTCACGTGTCCAACTCTAGGGGGCGCTCGGATAGCACACACTACTAAAAATATATAAACACACAAAAATATGTGATACCTAATATATTAGTAAAATCTACACGTTAACATTTGAGTAACTGGTTTAGTGCTGATAAACATATACACCAAATGGTGCTAATATACACAGTATATAAGAGTCCTATCTTATCAGACTCCTTGGTGAGTGACACTGTAGGAATGATAGAAGTCTCAGTGTAGTCTTCTGTGGTTATATCATACTCCAGAAAATGGAAACAGTATCTGTGGTGACGGCAGCTCCTCTCCCAACATAAGCAAGGGAACGATATCTGTAAAAGATCACAAAACAAGAGGGTGCATCCTAGTATAATACTGCAAATATATCCAATATTCTCAAATTTGAAAAAGAAAGATACTCACAAAATGAGCAGCACCAATGTGCTAATTGACACAGGCTGAGATCTCTCAGTTTCCCAGTGAACTGATCCCCCAGGGGATGTGGGGGCTCGAGGTGCCCAGAGTGCAGATATCTGTAGATAATAAACACAAAACACCAGGGCGCCTCCTAGTATAATACTGCAGGTATCATAAATAATGGTAAATTTGGGGAAGAAAATCTACTCACAAAACGAGCAGCACCAATGTGCTAAATGGGGCAGGCTGAGATCTCACAGTTTCCCAGCTAACTGATCCTTAGGAGGATGTAGGGGCTCAGGGGTGCCCAAAACAAGGTCCAAAGAGGCTTCCATATAATGCAGTTGAAATTTTATTAAAACCAATAATATAAAACCAATGAGTATGTACATTACCCAAAGTATTAAAAACCTGTTAAAACAACAGATTGCTTTGTCAATTAGCACATTGGTGCTGCTCATTTTGTGAGTATCTTTTATTATCCCCCTCTCCTTCACATGCCAAACTCTACTCACCCTCTCAGACCCCTCTACATCACTTACCAACTCCTACTCACCCTCTCAGACCACTCTACATCACTTACCAACTCCTACTCACCCTCTCAGACCCCTCTACATCACTTACCAACTCCTACTCACCCTCTCAGACCCCTCTACATCACTTACCAACTCCTACTCACCCTCTCAGACCACTCTACATCACTTACCAACTCCTACTCACCCTCTCAGACCCCTCTACATCACTTACCAACTCCTACTCACCCTCTCAGACCACTCTACATCACTTACCAACTCCTACTCACCCTCTCAGACCCCTCTACATCACTTACCAACTCCTACTCACCCTCTCTGCTCCCTCCCCACACACACTATCCTCACTGACCCTCTTATTCCCCTCTCCTTCACACATTAACCCTTACTCACCCTCATGCACCAAGCTCTACTCACCCTCCAAGCACCCTCTCCCTTTCTCACACACCATCCCTACTCACTTTCTCAGCCCACACTCTCCAGCTTCACCCTATCTACCACACACCAACCTTTTTAAACCCCCCCTCCCCGATCCCTCAAACACCAAGCCCCACTCACCCTGTCAGCCCTCTCTCCCTTAAAAAAACATCCCATCCTCACCTTTATACCAACCACAGTTCACTCTCACATCCCTGTCTACCTCTCACACAATCACCTAATTATTTCCTCTCCTACGTTATATGTAAGCTTCTCCTCACTCTCTTAGGCTCTGAGCAGTTGAAGTTTGAAATTAACTTTAACAAATTTGATTGAAAATTTAAAGGGACAGTTTAGTCAGAGTTAAACTCATGACTTAGATAGATCATGCCATTTTAAACAACTTTTTAATTTACTTGTATCATCAAATTTGCTTTGTTCCCTTGGTATTTTTTGTTTAAAGCTTAACCTAGGTAGGCTCATATGCTAATATCTAGGCCCTTTAAGGCCGCCTATTATCTCAGAGCATTTTGACAGTTTTTCACAGTTGGACAGTGCTAGTTCATGTGTGTCATATAGATACCATTGTGCTCACACCCGTGGAGTTGTTTATGAGTCAGTATTGATTGGTTAAAATGCAAGTTAAACAGTACTTTACCAGCTAACCTGTGTAAAATGTATTTTAGATATCAGCACTAGTTAAAAAGTTTAAATACTTTTAAGAATTTTACTGCAGAATATAATGTTTTGCAGCATAGTTGTAAACAGTTTTTAATGCATCATTTGATTAAAAATCATGTAGAAGGTTTGGTGTAAAAAGTTTAAACTGCTAATATTGAGCACTATACTGGAATAAAAGTGTCTTTCGTTTATATACAGAGCTATAGGTAATGCCCCTTTGTGAGATACAGAGCTAGCTAGGTAAAATGTGCCCTTAGTATCTTATAGCACTAAAGGACCTTTTTAGAGAATCTTGCCTTAAGAGCTTTAAAGAAATTAAGACCCTTAAAGGGACACTGTACTCCAATTTTTTCTTTTGTGATTCAGATTGAGCATGCAATTTTAAGCAACTTTCTAAATTACTCCTATTATCAATTTTTCTTCGTTCTCTTGCTATCTTTATTTGAAAAAGAAGGCATCTAAGTTTTTTGGGTTCAGTACTCTGGACAGCAGTTTTTGATTGGTGGATGAATTTATCCACCAATCAGCAAGGACAACCCAGGTTGTTCACAAAAAATGGGCCGGCATCTAAACTTAAATTCTTGCATTTCAAATAAAGATACCAAGAGAATGAAGAAATTTTGATAATAGGAGTAAATTAGAAAGTTGCTTAAAATTTCATGCTCAATCTGAATCACAAAAGAAAAAAATTGAGTACAGTGTCCCTTTAAAGGGACAGTCTACACCAGAATTTTTATTGTTTAAAAAGATAGATAATCCCTTTATTACCCATTCCCCAGTTTTGTGAACCAACACAGATATATTAATATGTTTTACCTCTGTGATTACCTTGTATCTAAGCCTCTGCAGACTGACCCCTTATCTCAGTACTTTTGACAGCCATGCAGTTTAGCCAACCAGTACAGACCCCTAAATAACTCCACGGGAGTGAGCACGATTTTATCTATATGACACACATGAACTAGTACTGTCTAACTGTTAAAAACTTTCAAAATGCTCTGAGCTAAGAGGCGGTTTTCAACGGTTTAGAAATCAGTTTGAGCCTAGCTAGGTTTAGCTTTTCAAAAATACCACCAAGGGAACAAAGCAAATTTGATGATAAAAGTAAATTAGAAAGTTGTTTAAAATTGCATGCCCTATCTTAATCATGAAAGTTTAGTTTTGACTTTACTGTCCCTTTAAGTAATTAAGAATATGTAATTGTGCTAAATTGTGTAAATTGGAATTAACTATACAGTTAAATTAAATTGATTAATAGTAACTTGTTTACTATATAATATTTAACTTAAAATATGATTATAATTTTTATATTAGCTTAAAGGGACAGTAAAGTCATAATTAGACATTCATGATTCAGACAGAGCATACAATTTTAAACAACTTTAAAATGTACTTCTATTATTTAATTTGCTTCCTTCTCTTGTTATCCTTTGCTGAAAGGTTTATCTAGGAAAGCTCAAGAGCAGCAAAGAACTTAGGTTCTAGCTGCTGATTGGTGGCTGCATATATATACCGATTGTCATTGGCTCACCCATGTGTTCAGTTAGAAACCAGTAGTGCATTGTTGCTCCTTCAACAAATGATACCAAGAGAATGAAGTACATTTGATAATAAAAGAAAACTGGAAAGTTGTTTAAAATTGTATGTTCTACCTAAATCATGAATGAAAACTTTTGGGTTTCATGTCCCTTTAAGTCATCTCACCATTAGCAACGCTTCCACCCTATTAATCAGCACAAGAGCAGCTTCTTTTAAGACATTGCGGTGTAACCACAAAACAAATACTGGGCGCACTATGCCGTGAAGTGATGAAAGCCTGCAGCCTCTAGCATTTAGCTCAGCGTTGTGTGTTGAAAGGGTTAGGGATCATGATGCTGTATGTCTGCTCGCTCGTCTGCACCTCCCTTTCTTCTCTCCTTAGCAACAGAAAGTGAGAACATACCGTCTGTATCATGTACTGAAACCTACACATTCTTACAATGTTCCAATAAACTTATAATGGATCCAGAATCGGTTTGCAAGGATAAAAGTGCATAACCACCCATAAAAGTCTGATGTGATATAAATTAGTATACAGTATATACACAAAATACGCTTACAGTGAGCACTGAAACCACACATATCTCTTACTTACAATAATAACATTTTATTATACCTGGCCTACCCCCCTCTGTGAGAATAGTTGTTTCTAAATCATTTTGTTTAAATAGCTTTTCTATAACTAGTTCTTAAATATTGACATTTTCATTATAGGTGGGGATACAACAGGCAAAATCAGCCATTTCAAATGACAAAATAAAGGTAAATTGGCTATTTGTAAACAAATACACTGCAACAGGTAAAAATTGGATAATTGAAGACACCTTAAAGGGATTTTAAAAAAAAGTATACTGACTCTTTGACCTACCCATTGGTCTTGGGAACTGTAGGCACTGTTGTGATGCTTTACAATCAATTAGAGTTATCACCTTGACCATGTTTTCCTTGAGGAACATGAACAGTGTTTCCCAGAAGCAATGCTTATGTATTTGTTACCTACAGCATGTGTAACTAGGGCAGCGCTACTTGCCAGTATGTGCAGGTGCCGCCATGAATGATGAGGATTACCGCTCATGGTATTGTGCGCCACCTAATGGGGTCTTTGTGTATATTTTAATAGAGGACTTTCAAAAAAGAATTCAGCTTTTTTAAACCTTAAAATGAGAGCTGTTTTAACATGTTGAGAATTACAAATATAATAATACCTAGAAATAAACCTGGTAACACTGCTCTTCATGTATAGTATGCACGTGTTAGGTTAGAAAAGAGCATTATACCACACACCTGAGCATATCATCACCAACAAATTGTGACCTCTATTCTAACAGGATGAGACATTTGTGTCAAAAGCATGGGGGTAACTTTGACATTCACCATTCTAACTGAACAAAGGGTTACCTGTCTCCTTACTATTTCAGCTGACAAAGTTAATTAAAGGGGCAGTTTACTTGATTTCTTTCTATTGTTTAAAAAGATAGATAACTCCTTTACTACCCATTCCCCAGCTTTGCATAACATTGTTTTATTAATATACTTTATAACCTCTAAGTTTGCCTGTTTCTAAGCCCCTACAGGCCACCCATTATCTCAGAGCTTTTTATTAGCTTTTTCAATTTTGCACAAAAGCTAAACCATGCTAGTTTGTGTGCCATAGAGATAACATTGAACTCACTCCTGTGGGAAATGATAATGGTTATGCAAGAACCAGCACTGATTGGCTAAAATACTAAATTTTAAAAAGCATTGAGATAAGGGGCAGTCTGCAGGGGCTTAGATGCAGGTAGTCATAGAGGCAAAACATATTAATATAACAGCGTTGGATATGAAAAACTGTGGAATGGGTAATAAAGGGATTATCTATCTTTTTAAACAATAACAATTTTCAAGTAGACTGTGTCCTTTTAACAAAACGGCTTCTTAAAGGGACATTTTAGCCAAAATTAGAATGCCACAGGTCCATTTCCGTTTTGAATAGAAGTATGTTTTGGAATATACATTTATTAGCAAAAATGTTTCTAGTAAAAGCTTTAGCTGTTTCAAAAGAGTACTTAAGTATGCTCGCGCACCAGCGTTTTAAACACAGCACTTACATAGAGAGCCTTAGGTGCTTGTATCATCTGGTAGTGACTCATTTCCTTCATTGCTGACATGATACAAGCCCACTGGCTATCTGAGCAGCTGCAGTTTTTAAAATGCTGGTGCACTGATAATATGTAGATATGTTTCACATGCACGTGCAGAGAGAAAACAACAGCAGTAACATTTACTAGAAACATTTTTTTCAATATATGTGTATTGTAAAACTGTTTCTATTCAAAGATGTAATTCATCAATTTGCATTTCAATTTGGACCAGAATGTCCCTTTAAAGCTTCAAGATGAGGAAGTAGCTTCAGTTTGGATGGAAACGACCTTGGTGCACAGCTCGGCTGTGCAGAGAAATGGCGATCACACATTAAAGCTTCTCAGTCCCCAGTTTGTAACATGCCAATAGCTGTTTCTTTTTCATTGTCTCACATCCATCCATGTCATATTAAGAGGTGCACTCTGGTGTTCATTTGTCTCTCAAGCAAATTATGAGAAATTACTCAGGATGGAGCAGAGTCAACTTATCTCACCCCAAAGTCAGCTCTTGATTTGCAGTTCAGACAACAGAACATCAACAAGCACTATCTCAATCATGTATCCATCCAGACTGAGGAACCTCCATATGACATATTGTTTACCCACCTTCTCCCTTACAAACAGACAATAGCGCGCTTCCAAATACTCCAATGGGAGCCTCGTTCTTAATCCGTCAGACGGCATCAGAACCTAAGCGCAGCGAAGGGGGTAAGTAATGCAGAGATGGCAACAAATATAAATATATATGTATGTGTTGATATGTGTATATATACATATTGACATACAAATATATATGTATATAAGCATATATATATTTACTGGGAACACACAGTTCCCCGTTTTTTTTCTAACACCCGCCAACTTTAAAGCCCCAAAACTGCGTAGTGCAGTTGTTTGTTTTTTTTAAATCATTTAAAAAAAAACTATAATGCCTTCTATTTTGAGGGAATTTGGGGCACTTTTAGATCTAATCTCTGGTTAATTTTCTGAGCATTAATTGCTACCGTGCTCACTGTGGCAGTAACCAGCCACTTCTGGGCACACTATAATATAGCGCTCCATTTGTAATCTGGCCCTTAGTACTCTTGCTTAGATTGCATATAACTACTTTATCCTATTCTGCATTATCATGGCTGTATAATATAGTTTGCAATACCAATTAAATATCACTCAATAGCTTACTGTTAGCTAAGTCAATTTATACAGATTTAGAAACTTCAGCAAGCCGCTAATGTAAATGTAAGCTTCCTTCGCCACCTAGTGGCCTTCATCACAAAGCTCCCATGATAGCTTGTCAGCCTAGTCAACATAAACCTAAATATCTTAACAGCACAATCTAAAGGCAGAATCTACACAATACATTTAATCAACAAGCAGCTAAAATTCATATATTAAATAGTGCTATAAACATACATAAAATAAAGGGGCACTTGCACTAAGAGGACTAATAAAAAAGCATAGCAAGTCTGTAAATATTCCTTTTACATCTGACCATGGCACAGCATTCACCTTTACTATAGTATTAGAAAATTAAGAATAATTAGAAGTTTTCTTCTTTTTTTGGCCATTTTTCAGCCATTATAATCAGAAGATTAGGTATAAGTTTATTATCTAGCTACACAGCAATTTTCCTGTTTCAGCTAGTATTCAAGCTTAAAGGGACAGTCAAGTCAAAATTAAACTTACATGATTCAGATAGGGTATGTCATTTTAAACGATTAAATCATTGTAAATAGGCGTACAACTAAAAAAGATTACTCTTCCCTGTGTTTTTGTTAAAGGGTTACTGCTTTAAGAGAATATCATCAATACCACATTCATACTAAATCTTTATTATTTTAAACAAATAACCATTCATACCAGCAATGTTTGCTATTTAAAACCACTTAAACTTGAATAATCCACAAAATGGTAACTGTATCTGTAAGTGATTAATGAGACTACTGCAGCAGACAGACAAATAAATATCAGCTAGGCCCCTTCAATCCGGGAGCCACTTTTTTTTAAATATTACAATAAGTGTCTGAACTGCCGAGTATCAAGTATCGATACAGATTAAATCATAGGATTCAGGTAAGATAGTTAAAACCGGAGAGACAAAGCTTCTCCTAAGGACTGCTTGTCACATCAGTTGTAATTGCAGCAGTGAGTCAGGCAGTTCAAGAATTATTTTGGTTAGGCTGAGAGAAGGAGGAGAGATGGTAAGCCTCTCTGTATAGGTATGCTTTCAAGGAGCGTCTGAAGCTATACAAGGTTGGAGACAGTATTATGGAGCGGGGGAGTTTCAGAGGACAGGAGCAGCACATGAGAAGTCTTGGAGACGGGAGTGGGGAGACGTAGGTCAGAGGTTGATCGAAGAGGACGGGATGGGGAATATTTGGAGATGAGAGAGGAAATATAGTTGGGAGTTAGACTGTTGAGTGCTTTGTAAGTTAGGGTTAATACTTTAAATTGTATTCTGGAGGGAATGGGGAGCCAGTGTAGAAACTGGCAGAGCGGAGTAGCTGATGTAGATCGGTGACTTAGGTGGATGAGTCTAGCAGAAGCATTCATAATAGATTGGAGGGAGGAGAGGCGGTGTTTTTGAAGGCCATGATAATAATACGATAGTAAATATAGTTTAGTAAAATACTAATGATTACTTGAAAATGTAAATTTAAATGGGAGAAGCGACTCTGTTTAAAGAACTTATACCTTGAGATTTATCAGGAAGGGCTTCGTTGCCAGTCGTGTGATAACAATCAGATCCAAAATGTTAAACATGCTCTTTTTCTTTAAGGGTCATTCTAAAGCAAAAACAAACAAACTCTAATTTTGTTTCTTGGTAACTGAAAAGGGATTAAACACACAGGTAAAGTCCTGCTCGGTATCTACAAGCCGTATCATTGTTTCATTACCTCCCTTTCACCCATTAGTATTTAGCAAGAGGGAATAATTACCAGAAATGGCACATGTGGTGTTTCAATTTGTATCCTCATAATAAACTGTGAAATCTCATGAACATGTCTGGCTGCTAAAAACTGTAATTATTTAGGTAAAGTAGCATAGAACTACTACCAGACTATGCTTAATACCTTTCAAACAACCTGAAGAAATGTAAATACCTCATAAGGCGATTTCATACTGTTTGCTGGAGATTACAATTTTGCCCTGAAGCGGTGTGCATCTTGTGCGCAACTTACTGAATAGCCTTACTAGAATCTGATTTCATTAGAGCTCTCATGATTGTAGACTCTATTCCAGTTAAATATATTTTTCTCGTTGGTAGATTATACTCCAGAAGTGTTAGATTCTGTGCTGTTTATATTTGTAAAGGAAGTTTCAATATATATATATTTAATAAATAGAACACTTGCAGTTATGGTTCCTATAGACTTTTTTGTTGTCTTCTTTTTTTAATTTAATCTCTAGAGGAGGATCATTCTGAAGATGACTCATTGAGAGAACCTCATGGAACTGAACGATCCTATTCAAGTTCTCCTCATGCATCTCTTCAATCGAGAATTGAGGCTGCTACACCCATTTCAGCTCAGTCTATGTTAAGAGCGGCAGGTGAACAACTAGCTGAAAGCACCTTCTCCTCTTACTCCTTGAACAGTGAACAAGTGCCAGTAGACCAACTACACAAAAAGCAGATGATTCCACCAGTGCCCAAAAATGAAAATAGTACTGTTCTTTCATACCCATCCACGTTTTATGCATTGAAAGCAAATTTGTTGCCTACCAACAACCATGTAGCCACTAGAAATCATGATTCCAGTCCACTGAGTGACCAATCGGAAGGTAGCAATTCTAGCTCTGTGGATGACGAGCACTTGGACACATCTGAGATAGCATTTCAGGTAAAAGAGCAGCTTCTAAAACATAATATTGGACAACGTGTTTTTGGCCATTATGTCCTTGGGTTATCGCAAGGGTCCGTGAGTGAGATTCTCGCCCGACCCAAACCTTGGCGAAAGCTCACAGTTAAAGGAAAGGAACCTTTTATTAAAATGAAGCAGTTTCTCTCTGATGAACAGAACGTCCTTGCACTGCGAACTATCCAGGTGCGCCAGAGAGGTGAGACAAATAAACTACCACATTTATTACGTTTTTTTATGGGGGGGTTTTGTGGGGGTGTTAGGAAAAGTCGATAAAATGAAATTATTGTAATATTTATTTATTTCTAATTTTTATATAAATTAATTTATCACTTAACCTAGATTTATTTTAATATTTATGGTGTGTATAAAAGAAAAGTGAGTTGGTGAAGATGACAGCACCCTAATCAACAATTACTCATAATAGATTATTATTTTTGAGTGTTTAGAAATGGTTGTTTCTCCAACATTGGTGTGTCCGGTCCACGGCGTCATCCTTACTTGTGGGAATATCTCTTCCCCAACAGGAAATGGCAAAGAGTCCCAGCAAAGCTGGCCATATAGTTCCTCCTAGGCTCCGCCCACCCCAGTCATTCTCTTTGCCGTTGCACAGGCAACATCTCCACGGAGATGGTTAAGAGTTTTTTTGGTGTTTAAATGTAGTTTTTTATTCTTCTATCAAGTGTTTGTTATTTTAAAATAGTGCTGGTATGTACTATTTACTCTGAAACAGAAAAGGATGAAGATTTCTGTTTGTGAGAGGAAGATGATTTTAGCAGACAGTAACTAAAATCGTTTGCTGTTTCCACATAGGACTGTTCAGATGAAGTAACTTCAGTTGGGGGAAACAGTTAGCAGACTTTTCTGCTTAAGGTATGACTAGCCATATTTCTAACAAGACCATGTAATGCTGGAAGGCTGTCATTTCCCCTCATGGGGACCGGTAAGCCATTTTCTTAGTCAAGCAAACAGAATAAAGGGCTTAATATGGGCTATAAAACTGGTAGACACTTTTATGGGCTAAATCGATTGCTTTATTTGGGCATTTTATACATGTTTATGCTGATAATTCACATTTATAAACTTGGGGAACGTTTTTTAACGGCAGGCACTATGTTAGACACCTTTTCCAGTCAGGGAGGGCCTTCCCAGTTGTAGGCTGAGCCTCATTTTCGCGCCATTACTGCGCAGTTGTTTTTTGAGAGCAAGACATGCAGATGCATGTGTGAGGATCTGAAAGTAGCTGGAAAAGTTTCTAGAAGGCGTCACTTGGTATCGTATTCCCCTCTGGGCTTGGTTAGGTCACAGCAAAGGCTATAGCTGGGACTGTATAGGGGTTAAATTTGTAAACGGCTCCGGTTCCGTTATTTTAAGGGTTAAAGCTCTGAAAATTGGTGTGCAATACTCTTAATGCACTGTGGTGAAATTTTGGTAATTTTTTAACAATTCCTTCATACTTTTTCACATATTCAGTAATAAAGTGTTTTCTGTTTAAAATTTAAAGAGACAGTAACGGTTTTGTTTTAAAACGTTTTTTGTGCTTTATTGACAAGTTTAAGCCTGTTCAACATGTCTGTGCCTTCGGATAAGCTATGTTCTATATGTATGAAAGCCAATGTGTCTCCCCATTTAAATTTGTGTGATAATTGTGCCATAGCGTCCAAACAAAGTAAGGACAGTACTGCCACAGATAATGAAATTGCCCAAGATGATTCCTCAGATGAGGGGAGTAAACATGATACTACATCATCTCCTACTGTGTCTACACCAGTTTTGCCCACGCAGGAGGCCCCTAGTACATCTAGCGCGCCAATGCTTATTACCATGCAACAATTGACGGCTGTAATGGATAACTCCATAGCAAATATGTTATCCAAAATGCCTACATATCAGAGAAAGCGCGATTGCTCTGTTTTAAACACTGAGGAGCAGGAGGGCGCTGATGATAATTGTTCTGTCATACCCTCACACCAATCTGAAGTGGCCATGAGGGAGGTTTTGTCAGATGGGGAAATTTCAGATTCAGGAAAAATTTCTCAACAAGCTGAACCTGATGTTGTGACATTTAAATTTAAATTAGAACATCTCCGCGCACTGCTTAAGGAGGTGTTATCTACTCTGGATGATTGTGACAACTTGGTCATTCCAGAGAAATTATGCAAGATGCACTAGTAGCACCTTGGACCTTCAACCTAGCTTATGTATTTCCACCGTTTCCTCTCATTCCCAGGCTGGTAGCCAGGATCAAACTGGAGAGGGCCTCGGTGATCTTGATAGCTCCTGCGTGGCCACGCAGGACTTGGTATGCAGACCTGTTGAATATGTCATCGGTTCCACCATGGAAGCTACCTTTGAGACAGGACCTTCTTGTTCAGGGTCCATTCGAACATCCAAATCTGGTCTCCCTCCAGCTGACGGCTTGGAGATTGAACGCTTGATTCTATCAAAGCGTGGGTTTTCAGATTCCGTGATAGATACTCTGGTTCAGGCCAGAAAACCGGTAACTAGAAAGATTTACCATAAAATATGGAAAAGATATATCTGTTGGTGTGAATCCAAAGGATTCCCATGGAATAAGATAAAAATTCCTAAGATTCTCTCCTTTCTACAAGAAGGTTTGGAGAAAGGATTATCTGCAAGTTCTCTAAAGGGACAGATCTCTGCTTTATCTGTCTTACTACACAAAAGACTGGCAGCTGTGCCAGATGTTCAAGCATTTGTTCAGGCTCTGGTTAGGATCAAGCCTGTTTACAGACCTTTGACTCCTCCCTGGAGTCTAAATCTAGTTCTTTCAGTTCTTCAAGGGGTTCCGTTTGAACCTTTACATTCCATAGATATTAAGTTACTATCTTGGAAAGTTTTGTTTTTGGTTGCTATTTCTTCTGCTAGAAGAGTTTCAGAGTTATCTGCTCTGCAGTGTTCTCCGCCCTATCTGGTGTTCCATGCAGATAAGGTGGTTTTGCGTACTAAGCCTGGCTTTCTTCCAAAGGTTGTTTCTAACAAGAATATTAACCAGGAGATAGTTGTACCTTCTTTATGTCCGAATCCAGTTTCAAAGAAGGAACGTTTGTTACACAATTTGGACGTAGTCCGTGCTCTAAAAATTCTATTTAGAGGCTACAAAAGATTTCAGACAAACATCTTTGTTTGTTGTCTATTCTGGTAAAAGGAGAGGTCAAAAAGCGACTTCTACCTCTCTTTCCTTTTGGCTTAAAAGCATCATCCGATTGGCTTATGAGACTGCCGGACGGCAGCCTCCTGAAAGAATCACAGCTCACTCCACTAGGGCTGTGGCATCCACATGGGCCTTCAAGAACGAGGCTTCTGTTGACCAGATATGTAAGGCAGCGACTTGGTCTTCACTGCACACTTTTGCCAAATTTTACAAATTTGATACTTTTGCTTCTTCGGAGGCTATTTTTGGGAGAAAGGTTTTGCAAGCCGTGGTGCCTTCCGTTTAGGTAACCTGATTTGCTCCCTCCCTTCATCCGTGTCCTAAAGCTTTGGTATTGGTTCCCACAAGTAAGGATGACGCCGTGGACCGGACACACCAATGTTGGAGAAAACAGAATTTATGCTTACCTGATAAATTACTTTCTCCAACGGTGTGTCCGGTCCACGGCCCGCCCTGGTTTTTTAATCAGGTCTGATTAATTATTTTCTCTAACTACAGTCACCACGGTACCATATGGTTTCTCCTATATTTTCCTCCTGTCCGTCGGTCGAATGACTGGGGTGGGCGGAGCCTAGGAGGGACTATATGGCCAGCTTTGCTGGGACTCTTTGCCATTTCCTGTTGGGGAAGAGATATTCCCACAAGTAAGGATGACGCCGTGGACCGGACACACCGTTGGAGAAAGTAATTTATCAGGTAAGCATAAATTCTGTTTTTTTGTTAAAAAGTAATATGTTAATATATGTTTTATGTATATTCTGAAATAGCAAGAGAACCTTAATAAGTGCCGCATCTAACACTTCTCTTCCCAGGAAGTATTACACCACGAATTAGAACACCGGAAACTGGTTCTGACGATGCCATCAAAAATATCCTGGAACAAGCGAAAAAGGAAATTCAGTCTCAGAAAGGTAGCGTGTTTCTTTTATCCTATATAAAGAGCTATACTTATTAATATATATTAAGCACTTCTACTGTACTGTTTTTTTTCATCTGTATAGTCTCTGTTAACATAGTGATTAGATATTTTACAATCGTTTCAGTCTTGTACAAACACTTTCATCTTTATTTAAAAATGCCTTTTTGCTAGCACTGTTAAAGGGACATATTACCTAGTTTTTCTATCATGCATATGAAAGAGCAGCAGTTAAAGGGACAGTCAACACCAGAATTTGTGTTGTTTAAAAAGATAGATAATCCCTTTATTACCCATTCCCCAGTTTTGCATAACAACACAGTTATATTAATACACGTTTTACCTCTATGATTACCTTGTATCTAAGCCTCTACAAACTGCCCCCTTTTCCTTCTAATACAGGGAGAGTCCACAGCTGCATTCATTACTTTTGGAAATACAGAACCTGGCCACCAGGAGGAGGCAAAGACACCCCAGCCAAAGGCTTAAATACCTCCCCCACCTCCCTCATCCCCCAGTCATGCCTTTCATCACAGGAGGTTGGCAGAGAAGTGTCGGAAGATTTCAGAGTAGTTCCTTATGGAGGGTAGTACTCTTCGAGATGGGACTGGAGTTTTAAGTAGTCTTGTTAACCTCTCAGTGAGAGCATTGCTAAAAGTTAGAGTCCGGAGATGTAGGGAGAGTCTTTCTGCGAAACCATCCCGACTCATATTAACAGCTCCATAAGCAATCAGCGTTGACAAGTTTCGCTGCCTGCTTTTCTGCACTCAAGTCCATGTCAGAGGCGCTGCTACAATCTGTCAAACTTGAAGGACCGTGTTGCTGTTCCACGGCATTGATTCCGGTAAGATCGTTTCAATTTTTACATGCTTGTAACGTTAGAAATCAGGGTCTCAGTGGGACTCCTTTATCTTTAAGGAATCAAGGGTTAATATCTCCGGATGGAGATTATTGAACAGTGGGGGCTTTAATCATGTTTGTTATGAGATTTTGACTGCTTATGTGTAAGTGACTTTGGGACTCATAGGCCTTTACAGAACGTACAGGTTATTTTCGAGCTGTGCAGTTTTATGGACTGGCGAGCTTTTCTTAGCGGGAGGAATCCTGCACGTTGCACCACATGACCGGGTGCGGTCACATTTTTGTTTCCCATTTCTGTATTCCTGACCGTACGACTGCGGAGAGGATACGTTTTCTCTACCTGTCTGGGTAATAGGAGGTGGCGAGTGCCCCAGCCATTGGGGGTGTAAGGTGCTAGTTGTTTTTTGTCCATAATCTATTTAGTTGAGTTATGGAGGATTCTGATATGTTAACAGGGGTTTCCTTGGATCCAAATTTTAATACCTGCGTATATTGTGAGGAGGCCCAGGTAACTCAGCCCTCTCAATTATTTTCCGTATGCCGCAATAGAGTGTTCTCATCTTCCCATGTTGGAACGTTAGAGACCACTGAGCCATCCGCCTCTGAGGATTCGGCATCCCGTGAGGTGCATTCCCTAATATCGGTTCCTACACAGGCGATCAGTATTCTAGGGAAGCGGTGTCCTCTGAGGCTTCAGAGGTGCTACCTCTAGGGTCGGATACCCCAGATACTCTGACGGAGGTGAATTTTGTTTTTAAATTTAGAATGGTTCGCCTGCGTGTACTTCTGAGAGAAGTTTTGGCGACGTTGGAGGATCCTAATTCTGATCCGTCAGCTGAATCTCAGTCTGCTGTTTCAGATAGCAAGCTTGTTTAAACGACTGGAGGGATGGTGATCCTATTGCTTATCGTCTCTATATTGTTATTCTTTGTTTTTGTATCAGATTCCCGGTTCGGAGCTCTTGAGGAATTGTGTAGCATGACGGGCGGGACCGGTTGGTTACACTTTTCCTTGGATTATCTCTTGTGTGCGCTTGCCTCTTTTCTATTCCGGTTAGGATAAATTTTTATTTTTTGAGTGTGAGATTATGTTAAAACTCTTCTTGGGAAGTCTTTTCGCTTTGGGATTCTGGTATTAGCGATTTTTGTGTCGCGATTGATGGAATCTTCCGGTGGAAGTTCTATTTTAAAAAAAAAATGATAACAAAAACAAGAAGGTGTCTCTGGTTGGGGTGACGTTCCCGCTATATGTCCGAGACTATGTTTAAGCTTCAGAGCTTATATATTTGTTTTTTTTTCTGTTCGTTATTCTCAGTTTGCTGGCCCTGCTAGAAATATAGAGTTTTCCTTTTGATCCTTGAACAGATATGTCGTATCCTTCATATCGGGCTGGTCCTGATTGGGTATAGTTATCTCTGTTCTTTTGCGGTTTGTACAGATATGTTGTATCCTGACTAACAGGCTGGTCCTGTTTGGGTACTAGTTACCTCTCTTCTTTCTTCTTCTCAAGAGGTTGTTTTTCGGTCCAGAGGAAGCCCTTCTATCTTGGATGTCAGGCTGGTCCTG
This sequence comes from Bombina bombina, assembly GCF_027579735.1. NCBI lineage: Eukaryota > Metazoa > Chordata > Amphibia > Anura > Bombinatoridae > Bombina > Bombina bombina. The sequence continues at coordinate 343,970,579 of NC_069500.1, forward strand.
GGTAAATCGTCTCGGTTGGGCATCTGATATTGGATCGTATGCGGTCCAGGTGACCTACGAGTTAATACCCTGCTTTGCAAAGGAGTTTTAATTCTGCTGTGACAGTTTTCTTTAGTAACTAGGTTTTGCCTCTCAATGTTTTGATGAAGGGAGGACGGGGGACTTTTTTGGAGTCTTTTTCCCGGTTCCACTTCTCAGGGGTGTATTTTCCCCTCCTTTGGTGCTCCATAGGGGTTGTCTCGTTCTGTTTGTTTTTCTATGCTCTCTATGTAGAGCTTGTTTCTTCTTCCTCTTGAGGGTTGATATACGGTTCTCTCTTCCCTTATCAGGGGGATGGATAATTTCCTTTAATCATGTTGAGGATATCCGTTTTTTGGGACCGTATTATTTTTCAATAATATTGTTCTGATCCTAGATTTTCTGGGATCTAGGGGGGGGGTTATACAGTATCCTGTTTTTCTGGGATCTGGTTTCTCCTATTTTTGGCGGTTCTGGTTTCTCCATCGCCTGCTAGGAGTTTTAAGATATCTCTCTTGTCCTTTCCAGTTGGATTTGGAATGGAGTTCCTGGGGTAGGCTTCAGGGTGGTTCTTGATTCTGTGATTTTCAGACAGGAGGTCTCCTAGGCCTTTTGAGTTAAAATACTCTATAGGTTTGCCTGCTGTTTTCCTTCAGTACTTCATTGGTACCTATCTCCAGATTCTCATAGATTTCTGGTTAGTCCGCACCGGTCGCCAGTTTGCAGTATATCTTTTCATATTCTGAGAAACTTTCCTTTGGTCTACTGGGGCAGCTTGTCTTATCACTTCCATGGAAGTGGGAGAGTGTCTTCTGGGATTCCTTCTGTTTTCTATTAGGAATCTTCGGTCACTCTTTCTACTCTGAGGACCTGGTCTTCTAAATTTTCTAAATTTTTACCAGTTGTTTTTTTTTTTTCTGCAGTAGATCCTTTTTCTGACTCTGAGAGTTCAGCGGGAGGTCGAGGAACTCTTCTTTGGTGTGTCCTTTTGACGGATCTGTACCTTTTGTGGGATCTGATCTAGGTTCTCTGGGCGTTCATGCCTATCCTAGTCTTGTCTTTGGGGGATCGTGCTCAGGGATTCTTAAATAGATCTCTGGATCTTTTCGGTGCTGGGGAAGTTTATTCTTCCCTGTTCCCTTCGACTATGTCACCTCTTCTGGGTTAATTCAGTCTGTCAGGGGTAGGCATCAGGGTATCTGATTGCTCCTTTTTTGTGCTACGACTCGTTTTCGTGGTTGGGCTTCTCCATTATGGGTGCTCCTTAATATAGAGTTTGACAGGGTCTTCGCCCTTGGTGTTTTAATGTATTGTGAAAGGGGGGTTTCGGAAAGGTGTCAGTTCTTTCCTCAGCTTGTAGCTGGTCCCTTGTTTTACTCTTTAGATTGACAGTCTCCCCCCCCCTATTTTGGTGGGGGGTGTTGGTTCTCTCTGATTTTATATTTCTTCTTGAGTTTCTCTCTGTTCCTTCCAGGATGCCCTGGAGAAAGGATTCTTAGCCGGTTCTTGTTAGGACTGCTAGTTCTTAGCCGGTGGGTTAGCCTGGCTTTCTATCAGATGTGCGGTTTCGGGTGGGCTCATCTGTCGCTTTTCCCCGGATTGGGGGTTCCTAAGCAGATCTGGATATCTGTTTTCGTTCTATTCCTGAGGTCATAAACCCTTGGTGTTCATTTCCTTTTGCTACAATGCGGTCCGCGGTCAGGCAGTTGCGTTCAAATTTTGTCCTTCAGGACATTACACTTTTTGTCTATGATTGCATTGTTTACTTTGTATCGATGCGGCAGTTGGTCCTTGAATTTTCTATTCATTGACCTGTTTCATTTCTGGATTATCTCTCCAGGTCCTAGTATCTCTTGCAGTCCGGTAATTCGTCTTCTGGGTCTTCTTTCTAAGGAGACTTTTTCTTCGGGTTATGCAAGGGGCTTTTTCCCTTTTTTTCTTGGATCGTACCTCGAGGTCCTTTCAGACCTCTTTAGCATATTCTTTGGTTCCTGGGTAAAGTGTACGGTGTTGGGAGTCTTGGTTGTCCTTTTTGTCGGGTTCCTGGAGGAGTGTTTCTTCGGCTGACCTCATAGTTAGTGGGACTCATCTCTTCAGAGGTTTGTATGCTCTTTTTGGGACCAGTGATTTTGTGTCATCCCTGACATGAGCTCTTACGGTCCTAATTGTTGGGGAGATACTTGGTCCTGCTAACTTTTTTGTGTCTTTTGCTTCTGTTGAAGCAGTTTTTGGGAGATAGGATTTTTTTCAGGCTGTGGTTCCCTCAGATTGGGCTGCCTTATTGTTACCCCCCCTGTTAGCATTCAGTGTCCTATATAGCTTGGGTATTGTTTTCCCCAAGTAATGAATGTAACTGTGGACCCTGTATTTAGAAGGAAAACAAAAATTATGACTTACCAGATAATTTCCTTTCCTTTGATACAGGGAGAGTCCACAGCTCCCGCCTGTGCTTTCCGGAGGCCGACCATAAATTTAAATTGCTTCTTCTGGCACCTTTTTCACCCTGATATTTCTCCTACTGTTCCTTGTTCCCTCGGCAGAATGACTGGAGGATGAGGGAGGTGGGGGAGGTATTTAAGCCTTTGGCTGGGGTGTCTTTGCCTCCTCCTGGTGGCCAGGTTCTGTATTATTAAAAGTAATGAATGCAGCTGTGGGCTCTCCCTGTATCAAAGGAAAGGAAATTATCTGGTAAGTTATAATTTTTGTTATTTCAGTTCTTTTGAAAGACTTGCATTTTAGCCAATCAGTGCTTACTCCTCAGTAAATTCGTGTGCATGAGCTCAATGTTATCTATATAAAATACATGAAATAATGCCCTGTAGTGGTGAAAAACTGTCAAAATGTATTCATATTCGAGGCGGCCTTCAAGGTCTAAGAAATTAGTATATGAACTTCCTAGGTTTAGCTTTCAACTAAGAATACCAAGAGAACAAAGCAAAATTGGTAATAAAAGTAAATTGGAAAGTTTTTTTAAAATTACATACCGTATATGAATCATTTACAGCTTTAGGGTATAGATGGCACAGGTCCTATATATGTCGCTCTTAGTTGTCACTGTAGACAAAGAGACTTTGCTTTGATGTACGTATATGAACAAGATGATATGAGTGCAGTATACTGATCATTTTCAAATGTCGGCCAATTTTCGAAGGATCCCTTCAATAGAAGATGCACAGCCAAGCTGAGGACAAAAGTACTCCGGTGTTGAAAGTGTAAAGACTCTGAGTATAAAGATAGCATATACTCACTTCCTTAGATTTCAAGGTTCCGCGATGTCACAGAAAACAGCAAAAATTGATGTATGGTTTAAAAAGAACAAAACATTTATTAATAGCTCACCGCGTTTCAACGATTAAATCGTCTTTCTCAAGAGCAAAATTTAAAAGGGTAAAAGGAAGTGAGTATATGCTATCTTTATACTCAAGAGTCTTTACATTTTAAACACCGGAGTACTTTTGTCCTCAGCTTGGCTGTGCATCTTCTATTGAAGGGATCCTTCTTGATTGGCCGACATTTGAAAATGATCAGAGTGAGTATACAGCACTCATATCATCTTGTTCATATACGTACATCAAAGCAAAGTCTCTTTGTCTACAGTGACAACTAAGAGCGACATATATATGACCTGCGCCATCTATACCCTAAAGCTTCTACATATTAACAGTCCGTTGGGAGAGACCGTGAGAAGGCAGCGGTCCACATCAGAGGAGAGTATTAGTTCTTTTCCATTGTTACAGCCTTTTTGTTATAAGATTTCAAATGATCTGTATTGTTTTTTGCCTATTTGAATCATAAAAGTTTTTTTTGGGACTTGACTGTCCCTTTACACATATGTTTAAAAAATTGCCTAAAAAGGGGTTAAGGAAAAGCTGTTTAAATTTAAGGTTATACTAACTACTAACAGCAAGTGCATGATTGTGCAGAACTGAATCCTGGGACTCTAGTGCTCACTGGCTGATAGGGACAACTCCCACAGGAAAGAAAGTTGGTTTATACAACACAGGAACACCCTTTTTATTATATATTAAAAAAAATTAAAAAATAATTTCTTTAATACATTTCCAAACATTCTCTTTTAGACAGAAAAGAGCAAATGTTTGAGTATAATGACCCTCTTCCATTGTTGCTTCTCTAAATCTTAAGTACAGTTTACATAAGAAGAATACTTAATATACTGTAAGAACCTTAAAGGGACAGTGAAGGTTGCATGTTTTATTTTTTAATTCAGGCTGGGGGGGGGGGTTCCGCTAAATTTTTTTTTTTAAAAGTCTGTGTTTTTCCCACTGCCCTTTAGAGAGACTAAAGGCAACTTTGCTATCTTAAAAACAGTCTACACAGTGATTGCTTGATCAGTGCAGCAGCTAATTTACATCTGGAAGCAGAGGCAATAAAAAAACGTAATCCATAGGTATATACCTAGACAGTGAAATAAAGCTTAAAACAAAAAGAAAAAGCTTATCTTGCTAACAAAAGTGCCGTTTCAAATTCTTTTAAAACATTTCATTTATATGAAGCATTTCTGCAATGTAGAGCTTCATTGCTGTTATAATATGCATACATAATAAAAGTATATTAATGCCCCATAAAGGGACATAGACCCCCCCAAAAAGATGATTCAGATAAAGTGTAAAATTAAATTAAAAAAAAAAGCTTTTCCATTTCATTTCTTTATCAAATTTACTTCTTTTGGTATCCTTTGTTGAAAAGCAGTTAAAAAGGCGTAAAAATGTGCACATGCCTGGAGCAATATATTGCAGAAGCTTTATAACTTATATGTTTGTAAGAACAGTAGGTGATGGCAGTATTTTCTGTCATATACTTCTTTAGAAATGTGCACATAACCTATCATGATATCTCTTCAACAAAGAACACCATGAAAACAAAGCAAATTGAATCACAAAACAAAAATGTTGGATTTCATGGCACTTTAAACGCAGATGTATTCTGTGCAGCTAATCAGTAGCTGCATAGCCCCAGTGATCATTACATTTTAACAACTTTCCGCTACTGTTATCTAATTTGCTTTGTTCTCTTGGTGTCCTTTGTTCAGAAGCATATCTAGGAAGGCTCAGAAGCAGCAATGCACTAATAGGAGCTCGTCACTGATTGGTGGTCGCACATATATGTCTCTTGTGTTCAGCTAGCTTCCGAGCATTTCTGCTCCTTCAACAAAGGATACCAGGAGTTTGAAGCAAATTTGACAATAGAAGTAAATTGGAACGTTTTTTAAAATGGAGTGCTCTATCTGAATCTTGACTGACAAAACGTGGGTTTCATGTACAGCCTGACAGGTGCAGGATTGGACGATTCAGCTAAAGTACATTTGCATTTTCTTGCAGAATGTTTTTCTTTTTTGCAGTGGAAATAATGTATTAATGTTCTGCTATATGGTGCATATCATATACTGCACAAGATGTGTGACTGAAGGCCTTGCATCCTCTTCCATCAATCAATAAGTGCACCGTGTATGTCAGAGGCCATTTAATTGCTTTTCCTAAACAGGTGGATTAACATATTAGATAGGGCTGGATTAATGTGAGTTTATTGCATTTGCCTGAGAGAAATTATTTAGAGTATCATTTTCTGTTCTAAAGTACGGTAAAATGCAAAACTAAATAAGCCTCCCAGTTGTATATCGGTTTCACTGTTTACAGCTATTTATTGATTATATGTAACCCAACCAGTTACTTTTTAAAGGGTTGATATAACCTAAATGTTGCTTGTCTTTGTTTTGAAACTTACATATGGATTTGGTTGAAAAATTAAAGGGATAGGATTCCCAAATGTTGAAGCACATGGAACTGATGCAGAATAGCTATAAAAAGCTGACTAGAAAATATCATCTGAACATCACTATATAAAAGAAGAAGATAATTTACCTCAATTTACCTAAGTATTCACACCCCACACCACACTTTAAGCAGCCAGTCAGGATGCTTGTCCCAGGACTTGCTAGGGAGTGTGCATCTGGCATGTGGAGGAACAGTCATGTTATTTTCCTCTACAGTTTTAGTAATTTCAGCTGAAGAAATTTTTGAGGTAAAATATCTTTCTTTTTAACATAGAGATGCTCAGGTGATATTTTATTGTCAGCTTTTTACAGTTATGCTGCATCACTTTCAAGTTATTTAGCATATGAGTATTATGTCCCTTTAAAGGCACATGAAACCCAAAAATTTTCTTTCATGATTCAGATAGATAATACAATTTTAAACAACTTTCCAATTTACTTCTATTATTTAATTTAATTTGCTTTCTTCTCTTGTTATGATTTGCTGAAAGTTTTATCTAGGCAAGTTTATGAGCAGCAGAGAACCTAGGTTCTAGCTGTTGATTGGAGGCTGCATATATATATATATATATATATATAGAGAGAGAGAGAGAGAGAGAGAGAGAGAGAGAGAGAGAGAGAGAGAGAGAGAGAGAGAGAGAGAGAGAATGTTATTGACTCACCCATGTGTTCAGTTATAAACTAGTAGTGCATTGCTGCTCCTTCAACAAATGATACCAAGAGAATGAAACAGATTAGATAATAGAAGTAAATTAAAAAGTTGTTTAAAATTGTATTCTCTATCTGAATCATGAAAGAAAAATTTTGGGTTTCATGTACCTTTAACTGCATTTTTTTTAAAGGGTTAAAATTAAGTTTTGTGATTAAGAGTATGTAATTTCCATGAGAGCATACAGGGGTATGTATTGAGCTCTCTGTAGAACATTATTAGAAACATTGTTTCAGACACATACTACCATATAGTGCTCAAGACACATACAGGCTCCAGAGCCTATGGGGGCTGCCATAAAAAAGGTGCTAGGTTTTAAAAAAAAAGGCTAACAAGAAAGAAAGGCAAATTTTGATAAACATTCATGATTCAGACAGAACGTACATTTTTACTTCCAGTTAAGTTTTGTAATGTTTAGTCCAATGTCTCTATTTTCTGTAGGAAACAAAATGTTGGTCTACTATCCTTGTATTTAATCATTTACTTTAATACCTTGGCTGCTCGGTGTGGCCTCAGTGTATTTGGCCACTAAGGGTTTAATCGCTTTGATCTGAAATATTTTAAATTTAAAATGGAGAAAGTATAGTTTTGTTGTCTTCCTTTAGTGCATAATGCTGTTCAGTTCAGTGACCACTAAGCATTACCAACATAAAGAACTAGCAACAGATTTTCATGATATCTGAACTATAACACATATGAAATAATCACCATGGTTACTAACCTGCACTTACCCATCAGCTGATTGTTTAACCTGTGCTCTAGTTCAGATATCATTTAAATATAGCCTGTTAGGGGTCCTGAGCAATGGAAAAACAAATATTATACAATCTTTTTTTTCATACTAGATGCCTAACAGCCTTTGTAGATGATACAGGACAGTATTTTACTCTTGTTCCATACAAATATAGGAACCTACATATGTTTTTATATATAGCTCTGTAATCTACTGAGTAATTGGCCATACAACAGTGCACTGATTTAGAGAAAGAGACCCAATACAATTGCCTGTGCTTTAATCTGTTAATACATTCTTTACACAGGTGAAACAAAAGATTCATCCACTTCATTAACATCCTCCTCAGGCAGCAGTGGCTCGGAGGATGCGATTAAGAACATCCTGGAGCAAGCGAGGAGGGAGATGCAGGCGCAGCAACAAGCTTTGCTGGAAATAGAGTCCGGTAGCAGCCACAGGTCCATTCCGACACCCCCAAATGAGCGCCCCATACTGACGCCTTCTACAAACAATACAGCTCACGTCTATATTAAGCAGGAGGAAGGCACCTTTTTAAGTAGCACAAACAGCAGCTCCACACAGACTACTTTGAGTGTAGTGTCTCCTGCAGCATTTGTTCAGAGTATTATACGAAAGGTCAAGTCAGAAATTGGTGATGCTGGATCATACTTCGACCAGCACTGGGCATCAGAAAGAAATTTATTGACTCATCCCTTCAACTCTGTATCCCCATCTTTGTCATCATCTTCGAGTTATTCCAGCTTGGCCAATGGTAGACTTTGTAAACGTGGGGAGAACAGCGACGCAGCTCCTAATGATGATGATGTAAAGACAGGGGAAGATGCCCACAAGCCACTGGAGATCAAGACAGAAGCTGGAAGCCTAGACCAACAGAACATCAATCGACTGTCTTATTACCCTGCATATGTCCCAAGGAATTTGAAGCCAACAGTTCCCCCTTTAACTCCAGAGCAGTATGAGATGTACATGTACAGGGAAGTAGATACACTGGAACTGACCAGGCAGGTTAAGGAGAAGCTTGCAAAAAATGGAATCTGCCAAAGAATATTTGGAGAAAAGGTACTTAAGCATAGCATGTTGGTAAGCTCCAGCAAGACTAGGCAAGGCAGCCAAGGATTGACTGATGTTTCAGTTAAATTATTGGTTTGATGAGCCTCTATTCAGTTTATATGTGGCGGAACTCATTTTAATGCTCATATCCATATTCCTTTTTTATATTTCTGTAAAATAATTATGAATTTATTAGATTGTTAAAAATTCAGTCTTTTTTTCATATATTATATTTTATTGATATATTTAATTCTTATTTGTAGGGAATCTAATAGCTCAAAATATTTTATTATGAGATTACGACCATCCATAACTTTATATTTAGCCTTAACAGAGTAATAGGGCTTGATAATACATCACAACCATATGAAAAATATATAGAACTAGATTACAAGTGGATCGCTATCGTTAGCGCAAGGAGAGTAAACGCGATCACAAGATCACAGTGTTCTTTACGCTCAAAACCATATGACAAGGGTCAAGCTGTTAAAATTACCGCAAATTTGTTTACGCGAACTTGTGGTAATTTACGCTCCCCATATTTTCTATGGGTAGCACTGAGCGGTTCTGTGCTTTTGTATTACAAGTTGAAAGTAAATGTGATCGCTCGAAAGAAATCGCATTGACCGCACAAACTTTTTACGCCACCTGGAAGGTCACGTAAAGAGTTTATCCGGAGGAAACAGTTGCACTAAACTACACTATTAACCCCTAAACCACCACCCCATCCACATTGAAAGTAACCCACTACAATCTAAACCTCCTAATCTAACACCCTCTAAATTACCCCAAAACAGACTAACCTTACCTTTACAAAAAATAAAATAAAAACTTACCTGAAAAATTTTAAAAAAAATAATCTTACCTTTACTAAAAAAAAAATTGCCATTACTTTAAAAATAAAAACTACTATTACTTAAAAACTAAAAAAACCTACTGTTACAAAAAAATAAAAAAAAGTTATGCCTATTCTAAAATTTGCACAAAATAAAAAAAAAAACGGTTTAGGTCTTAATAGAGTAGGGGTCTTATGGCGATTCAAATTAGCGTGCAAGTATAGGTGTTTTCTTTCCAATTTTCTCTCTGTATTGAAGTCAATGGGAGAGTACATTAACGTGATCGCAATATACTAACCTGCTCTTTGTGCAAGTCAGGTAAGCACTCAAGGGAAAAATATTTACTTTCAACTTGTAATACGATCGCTACCCGACTCGCACAAAGAGCAGAATTCAAGCAGTGTTAGGGTGGGAGAGCGGTAAATACTGCTCCACTTGTACTATAGCCCATAGTAATCTATAAAAATATATTTAGAAACTGCAAATTTAAAAATATTCTTCCAAGCTGTAGTTGCATTGCTGCTTTTGACAGCAACATGGTTTTGTTTTCTCTTGTAAGGTGTATCCAGTTCACGGATCATCCATTACTTGTGGGATATTCTCATTCCCAACAGGAAGTTGCAAGAGGACACCCACAGCAGAGCTGTAATATAGCTCCTCCCCTAAATGTCATAGCCAGTCATTCTCTTGCAACTCTCAACAAGCAAGGTCGTTGTAGGAGAGAGTGGTTAAATATAGCTAGTTAACTTTCTTCAATCAAAAGTTTGTTATTTTTAAATAGTACCGGAGTTGTGCTATTTTATCTCAGGCAGTAAATAGAAGAAGAATCTGCCTGAGGTTTCTATGATCTTAGCAGGTTGTAACTAAGATCCATTGCTGTTCTCACATATGTCTGAGGGGATTACACAGATGAGGTAACTTCAGCGAGAGAATGGCGTGCAGTTTATTCTGCTATCAGGTATGTGCAGTTATAATTTTTTCTAGAGATGGAAAACACTAGAAAATGCTGCTGATACCGGATTAATGTAAGTTAAGCCTGAATACAGTGATTTAATAACGACTGGTATCATGCTTACTCCCAGGGGTAATACCCTTATGATATTGCAATATAAAACGTTTGCTGGCATGTTTAATCGTTTTTATATATGCTTTGGTGATAAAACTTTATTGGGGCCTAGTTTTTTCCACATGGCTGGCTTAAATTTTGACTAGAAACAGTTTACTGAGGCTTTCCACTGTTATAGTATAAAAGTTACAGTTGGTGCAGTTAAAATTACAAACTGTGACATCCAGCTTCCCTCAGGAGTCCCCTGTATGCTATAGGACATCTCTAAAGGGCTCAAAGGCTTTCCAAAGTCGTTTATTGGGGAAGGTAGGACCACAGCTTGCTGTAGCAGTTGGTTGCGACTGTTAAAAAACGTCTATTTCGTTTTTTGATCCGTTTTTTGAACTAAGGGGTTAATCATCCATTTGCAAGTGGATGCAATGCTCTGCTAGCCTATTACATACACTGTAAAAATTTCGTTTGATTTACTGCATTTTTTTCACTGTTTTTCAAATTCTGACAAAATTTGTTTAGCTTAAAGGCACAGTACCGTTTTTTATATTTGCTTGTTAACTTGATTTAAAGTGTTTTCCAAGCTTGCTAGTCTCATTGCTAGTCTGTATAAACATGTCTGACATAGAAGAAACTCCTTGTTCATTATGTTTAAAAGCCATGGTGGAACCCCCTCTTAGAATGTGTACCAAATGTTCTGATTTCATTTTATGCAATAAAGATCATATTCTGTTTTTAAAAAATTATCACCAGAGGAATCTGACAAGGGGAAAGTTATGCCGACTAACTCTCCCCACATGTCCGACCCTTTGACTCCCGCCCAAGGGACTCACGCTCAAATGGCGCCAAGTACATCTAGGGCGCCCATAGCGTTTACTTTACAAGACATGGCGGCAGTCATGGATAATACACTGTCAGCGGTATTAGCCAGACTCCCTGAACTTAGAGGTTAGCGAGATAGCTCTGGGGTGAGACAAAATGCAGAGCATACTGACGCTTTAAGAACCATGTCTGATACTGCCTCACAATATGCAGAAGCTGAGGAAGGAGAGCTTCAGTCAGTGGGTGATGTTAATGACTCAGGAAAGATACCTGATTCTAATATTTCTACATTTAAATTTAAGCTTGAACACCTCCGCGTGTTGCTTAGGGAGGTTTTAGCTGCTCTGAATGACTGTGATACCATTGCAGTGCCAGAGAAATTGTGTAGACTGGATAAATGCTTTGCAGTGCCGGTGTGTACTGATGTTTTTCCAATACCTAAAAGGTTTACATAAATTATTAATAAGGAATAGGATAGACCAGGTGTGCCGTTCTCTTCCCCTCCTATTTTTAGAAAAATGTTTTCCAATAGACGCCACCACACGGGACTTATGGCAGACAGTCCCTAAGGTGGAGGGAGCAGTTTCTACTCTAGCAAAGCGTACTACTATACCTGTCGAGGACAGTTGTGCTTTTTTAGATCCAATGGATAAAAAATTAGAAGGTTACCTTAAGAAAATATTTATTCAACAAGGTTTTATCCTACAGCCCATTGCATGCATTGCCCCTGTCACTGCTGCTGCGGCGTACTGGTTTGAGTCTCTGGAAGAGGCTTTACAGGTAGCGACTCCATTGGATGACATACTTGGCAAACTTAGAGCACTTAAGCTAGCCAATTCTTTTATTTCTGATGCCATTGTTCATTTGAATAAACTAACGGCTAAGAATTCTGGTTTTGCTATACAGGCGCGCAGAGCGCTATGGCTTAAATCATGGTCAGCTGACGTGACTTTAAAATCTAAGCTACTTAACATTCCCTTCAAGGGGCAGACCCTATTCGGGCCTGGTTTGAAGGAGATTATTGCTGATATCACGGGAGGAAAAGGTCGTGCCCTTCCTCAGGACAGGTCCAAATCTAGGGCCAAACAGTCTAATTTTCGTGCCTTTCGAAACTTCAAGGCAGGTGCGGCATTAACTTCCTCTAATAATAAGCAAGAGGGATCTTTTGCTCAATCCAAGATGGTCTGGAGACCAAACCAGACCTGGAAAAAAGGTAAGCAGGTCAAAAAGCCTGCTGCTGCCTCTAAGACAGCATGAAGGAACGACCCCCTATCCGGTAACGGATCTAGTAGGGGGCAGACTTTCACTCTTCGACCAGGCGTGGGCAAGAGATGTTCAGGATCCCTGGGCGTTGGAAATTATATCCCAAGGATATCTTCTGGACTTCAAAGCTTCCCCCCCAAAAGGGAGATTTCACCTTTCACAATTATCTGCAAACCAGATAAAGAGAGAGGCATTCTTACACTGTGTACGAGACCTCCTAGTTATGGGAGTGATCCATCCAGTTCCAAAGGAGGAACAGGAACAGTGTTTTTACTCAAATCTGTTTGTGGTTCCAAAAAAAGAGGGAACCTTCAGACCGATTTTGGATCTAAAGATCTTAAACAAATTCCTCAAAGTTCCATCGTTCAAGATGGAAACTATTCGTACCATCCTACCACTGATCCAGGAGGGTCAATATATGACTACAGTGGATCTAAAGGATGCTTATCTTCACATTCCGATACACAAAGATCATCGTCGGTTTCTCAGGTTTGCCTTTCAAGACAGGCATTACCAGTTGTAGCTCTTCCCTTTGGATTAGCTACAGCCCCAAGAATCTTTACAAAGGTTCTAGGGTCGCTTTTGGCGGTCCTAAGGCCGCGGGGCATAGCAGTAGCCCCTTATTTAGACGACATCCTGATACAGGCGTCAAACTTCCAAATTGCCAAGTCTCATACGGACGTAGTACTGGCATTTCTGAGGTCGCATGGGTGGAAAGTGAACGAGGAAAAGTGTTCTCTATCCCCACTCACAAGAGTTTCCTTTCAAGGGACTCTGATAGATTCTGTAGAAATGAAAATTTACCTTGACGGAGTCCAGGTTATCAAAGCTTATAAATTCCTGTCGGGTTCTTCATTCCATTCCGCGCCCTTTGGTGGCTCAGTGTATGGAAGTAATCGGCTTAATGGTAGCGGCAATGGACATAGTGCCGTTTGCACGCTTACATCTCAGACCGCTGCAACTATGCAGGCTCAGTCAGTGGAGCGGGGATTACACAGATTTGGCCCCTCAACTGAATCTGGACCAAGAGACCAGGGATCCTCTTCCCTGGTGGCTATCTCGGGTCCATCTGTCCAAAGGTATGACCTTCGCAGGCCAGATTGGACTATTGTAACAACAAATGCCAGCCTTCTAGGTTGGGGTGCAGTCTGGAACTCCCTGAAGGTTCAGGGATCGTGGACTCAGGAGGAGTCTCTCCTTCCAATAAATATTCTGGAACTAAGAGCAATATTCAAGGCTCTTCAGGTTTGGCCTCAGTTAGCAACTCTGAGGTACATCATATTTCAGTCGGTCAACATCACGACTGTAGCTTACATCAACCATCGAGGGGGAACAAGAAGTTCCCTAGAGATGTTAGAAGTTTCAAAAATAATTCACTGGACAGAGATTCACTCTTGCCACCTATCAGCTATCCATATCCCAGGTGTAGAGCACTGGGAGGCGGATTTTCTAAGTCGTCAGACTTTTCATCCGGGAGAGTGGGAACTCCATCCGGAGGTATTTGCACAACTGATTCTCCGTTGGGGCAAACCAGAACTGGATCTCATGGCGTCTCGCCAGAACGCCAAGCTTCCGTGTTACGGATCCAGGTCCAGGGATCCCAAGGCGACACTGATAGATACTCTAGCAGCGCCCTAGTCTTTCAACCTGGCTTATGTGTTTCCACCGTTTCCTCTGCTCCCTCGACTGATTGCCAAGATCAAGCAGGAGAGAGCATCAGTGATTCTGATAGCACCTGCGTGGCCACGCAGGACCTGGTATGCAGATCTAGTGGACATGTCATCCTTTCCACCATGGTCTCTGCCTCTGAGACAGGACCTTCTACTTCAGGGTCCTTTCAACTATCCAAATCTAATTTCTCTGAGGCTGACTGCCTGGAGATTGAACGCTTGATTTTATCAAAGCGTGGCTTCTCCGAGTCAGTTATTGATACCTTAATACAGGCACGAAAGCCTGTCACCAGGAAAATTTACCATAAGGTATGGTGTAGATATCTTTATTGGTGTGAATCCAAGGGTTACTCATGGAGTAAGGTCAGGATTCCTAGGATTTTATCTTTTCTCCAAGAAGGTTTAGAAAAAGGATTGTCAGCTAGTTTCTTAAAGGGACAGATTTTTGCTCTGTCTATTCTTTTGCACTAGCGTCTGGCAGATGTTCCAGACGTTCAGGCATTTTGTCAGGCTTTAGTTAGAATCAAGCCTGTGTTTAAACCTGTTGCTCCACCATGGAGCTTAAACTTGGTTCTTAAGGTTCTTCAAGGAGTTCCGTTTGAACCTCTTCATTCCATAGATATCAAACTTTTATCTTGGAAAGTTCTTTTTTTTTTGGTAGCTATTTCCTTGGCTCGTAGAGTCTCTGAGCTATCTGCCTTACAATGTGATTCTCCTTATCTGATTTTTCATACGGATAAGGTAGTCCTGCGTACCAAACCTGGGTTCTTACCTAAGGTGGTATCTAACAAGAATATCAATCAAGAGATTGTGGTTCCATCCTTGTGTTACACAATCTGGACGTGGTCCGTACTTTAAAGTTTTACTTACAAGCTACTAAAGATTTTCGTCAAGCATCTGCTTTGTTTGTTGTCTACTCTGGACAGAGGAGAGGTCAAAAGGCTTTGGCAACCTCTTTTTCTTTTTGGCTAAGAAGCTTAATCCGCTTAGCCTATGAGACTGCTGGACAGCAGCCTCCTGAAAGGATTACAGCTCATTCCACTAGAGCTGTGGCTTCCACTTGGGCCTTTAAAAATGAGGCTTCTGTTGAACAGATTTGCAAGGCGGCGACTTGGTCTTCGCTTCATACTTTTTCAAAATTTTACAAATTTGATACTTTTGCTTCTTCGGAGGCTATATTTGGGAGAATGGTTTTACAGGCAGTGGTTCCTTCCATTTAAGTTCCTGCCTTGTCCCTCCCTTCATCCGTGTACTTTAGCTTTGGTATTGGTATCCCACAAGTAATGGATGATCCGTGGACTGGATACACCTTACAAGAGAAAACACAATTTATGCTTACCTGATAAATTTATTTCTCTTGTGGTGTATCCAGTCCACGGACCGCCCTTTCATTATAAGGCAAGTAATTTTTAAATTTGAACTACAGTAACCACTACACCCTATGGTTCCTCCTTTCTCGGCTTGTTTTCGGTCGAATGACTGGCTATGACAGTTAGGGGAGGAGCTATATTACAGCTCTGCTGTGGGTGTCCTCTTGCAACTTCCTGTTGGGAATGAGAATATCCCACAAGTAATGGATGATCCGTGGACTGGATACACCACAAGAGAAATACATTTTTCAGGTAAGCATAAATTGTGTTTTTTCAAGCTTTTACATGACAAGAAGGATGTGGAGATTCTGGAGTCATTTGCTGAACTGATGCTGGTTAATGCAAGTAATGAACCAATATAGGCAGATCACATGAAGGCTAACTAAGATTAATTAAGTTTACATTTCACATAGGATATAAAAGATTATGTACATTGTGTTTCTTTTCCCACATTTAATATTTGTACCCTTTGTTTATTTAAGGTTCTTGGACTATCCCAAGGCAGTGTAAGTGACATGCTGTCTAGACCCAAACCCTGGAGTAAATTGACTCAGAAAGGCCGTGAACCATTTATCCGCATGCAGCTATGGCTGACTGATCAGCTTGGCCAAGGGATTACTCATCAGCCAGCCATTTCACAAGGTATGGTATGATGGACTAGGCAGGTAAACGTTAACAGTAGATGCAAGTTAGAAAAGCCTGCAAAACTACAAGCAACAAACACTTTCTCTAATACAGGATTTAATTTGGTCACCCAGCTACTTGTTTTATACATGATTCTCTGATGTTACGCCATGGTAATACTGAGCAAAGTAGCATATTAACACTAAAGGCTTGTATTGGGTTTTATATATATATAGCCATATATAAAATGATCTTTGAGTATTAACAATCACCTAGATTACGAGTTTTGCGCTAAACAGGGTGCGAAACGAACGTCAAAAAAGTTGCGTTATTTCACTCTCCATAGCTCTGTCATTACGGGTTACTGAAAATCCTCCTTGTACGTGCGATATGGTGGCGTTAAGCTCCATACCGTACAAAGGCCAAGGGCTGCTTTGACGTGCTAACACCTGAAGTGCGCAATGTAAATTCTCCGTAACGCAACCCCATTGATGTCTATGGGGAAAAAAACCACCCTAACATAAACCCCGTCTAAATACACCTAATCTGCTGCCCCTGACATCGCCGACACTTAAATAAAGTTATTAACCCCTAATCTGCCGCTCCCGCCATCGACAAAACTATAATAGTTATTAACCCCTATTTAGCAGCTTCACGACATTGCCGACACTATAATAAAGTTATTAACCCCTATCCCGCCGCTCCTCAACACTATAATAAAGTTATTAACCCCTATTCCGCCACTCCCCTACAACGCTGACACTAATAAAAGCTGTTAACCCCTAATCCGCCGCTCCCCGACATCGCCGCCACTATAATAAAGTTATTAACCCCTAAACCTCCGGCCTCCTACATCGCCAGCACTAAATAAACCTATTAACCCTCAAACCACATTGCAAAACACTAAATTAAACCCTAAACCTAACACTCCCCTAACTTTAAATTAAAATGACAATATAACTATATTTAAATAAATAAAAACTTACCTGTGAAATAAAAATAAACCTAAGTTTAAACTATAAATTAACCTAACATTACTATTCTAATAAAATAAAAAAAAACTACCAATCAAAAAATCCTAACACTACGAAAAAAATTAAAAAAAATCTAAAATTACAAAAAATAAAAGATGCTAAGCTTACAAAAAATAATAAACTAAATTATCAAAAATAGAAACAATTACAGCTAATCTAATAGCCCTATAAAAATAACCCCCCCCCCCCCCAAATAAACACCCCCCCTAGCCTACAATGAACTACCAATAGCCCTTAAATTGCTCTTTTTTTACTTCCCTTAAAAGGGCATTCAGCTCTTTTACCAAAGCCTTAATCTAAAAAAAAAAGCACCCAAAAAAATAAAAAAAAAACCTAACACTAACCCCCCATAATATCTACTCACGGTTCCTGAAGTCCGGACATCCATTCCCATCCAGACGGCGAGAAGTCTTCATCCAGACGGCGAAACCTTCATCCATCTCGGGGACGTCTTCTATCTTCATCCCGGCGGCGTGGAGGGGAACCATCCTAGATGCCGATCCCATCCTGTGCGGAGCGTCCTCTTCATACGGTCACCGCCGTACACTAAAGTTGAATGCAACTTAGCCGTTTAAAAATCGTGTACCTTGCATTCCTATTGGCTGATTTGAATGTTTAAATTCAAATTAGCCAAAAGGATGAGAGCTTCTGAAATCCTATTGGTTGTTCAAATCAGCCAGTAGGATGAGAGCTACTGAAATCCTGTTGGCTGATTTGAACAGCCAATAGGATTTCAGAAGCTCTTATCCTATTGGCTGATTTTCAGAATCAAATCAGCCAATAGGAATGCAAGGTACGCCATTTTGAAACGGCTACCTTGCATTCAACTTCAGTGTACGGCGGTGACCATATGAAGAGGACGCTTCATGCAGGATGGGATCAGCTTCCAGGATCAGATGCCGGGATGAAGCTAGAAGATAGGTAAAAGAGATGTTTAACTTAGGACAATGCCCTGCAAAACACCCTTTTAAGGGCTATTGGTAGTTTATTGTAGGCTACGGGAGTTTTTATTTTGGTGTAATTGTTTTTATTTTTGATAATTTCGTTAATTATTTTTTGTAAGCTTAGTGTTTTTATATTTTTCGTAATTTAGTGTTTATTATTTTTTGTAATTTTAGATTTTGTAAGTTTTTTTGTAGTGTTGTTTTTTTTTAAATTTGTAATTTAGATTTTTTTAATTGGTAGTTTTTTTATTTTATTAGACTAATAATGTTAAGTTAATTTATAGTTTAAACTTAGGTTTATTTTTATTTCACAGGTCAGTTTTTATTTATTTAAATATAGTTATATTGCAATTTTAATTTAAAGTTAGGGGGGTGTTAGGTTTAGGGGTTAATAGTTTAATTTAGTGTTTTGAGATGTAGGGGGACGGCAGTTTAGGAGTAAATAGGTTTATTTAGTGGCGGCGATGTGGGAGACCGGAGGTTTAGGGGTTAATAGGTTTTTTAGTGGCGGCAATGTGGGAGGCCGGAGGTTTAGGGGTTAAAAACTTTATTATAGTGTTGGTGATGTCGGGGAGCGGCGGATTAGGGGTTAATATATTTAAATAGTGTTGGCGATGTGGGTGGGCGCAGATTAGAGGTTATTAGGTTTACGGCTAGATTACAAATGTTTTGCGGTACAGCTTTTAACGCTGAAAAAATGAAAATTCCAGCGTAATAGCCAGGAATAGCTGTAACGCAAGCATTTTAGCCTGTAACACAACGTCCATTCCACACTCAAAAAATTACATTTTTGTGTGGGATTTTCATAGCGCCGGTATTACAGGTTGTGCGTTGAGGCTAAAAAGCTTGCGTTACAGCCTATACCAAAATGATCCATACCGCCGTTAGTTTTGCACCCTGTTTAGCGCAAATCTCGTAATCTAGGTGTTATTTAATAGTCGCAATGTGGGTGGGCGGCAGATTAGGGGTTAATAAGTTTGACATAGTGTTTGCGATGTAGGAGGGTGGTGGTTTAGGGGTTAATAGGTCGTTTATGGGTGTTAGTGTACTTTGTAATAGTTTAGTTATTAGTTTTGTGAAACATTTTTGTTTCGTAAAATCCATAACTACTGCTTTCAGATGGTGGTGAGGATCGTGTCGGTGTAGGCTGTAACGCAAGCTTTTTAGCCTGAACGTACAACCTGTAATACCGGCGCTATGAAAATCTCACACAAAAATGTCATTTTGTTTTAGTGCGGAATGGACGTTGCGTTATAGGCCATTACGCTGTACGCCGTAGCGCAACACTTGTAATCTAGCCGAATGTCAGTAAAGCTGGATGTTAAAGGGACACTAAGAAGTCAAAATTAAAATTTAATGATTCAGATAGAGCATGCAGTTTTAAGAGACTATTTACTTCCATTATCAAATTGCACGCAATCTCTTTACAGGGAGTGCAGAATTATTAGGCAAGTTGTATTTTTGAGGATTAATTTTATTATTGAACAACAACCATGTTCTCAATGAACCCAAAAAACTCATTAATATCAAAGCTGAATAGTTTTGGAAGTAGTTTTTAGTTTGTTTTTAGTTATAGCTATTTTAGGGGGATATCTGTGTGTGCAGGTGACTATTACTGTGCATAATTATTAGGCAACTTAACAAAAACAAATATATACCCATTTCAATTACAGGTAGCCCTCAGTTTACGCCGGGGTTAGGTTCCAGAAGGAATGGTTGTAAATCGAAACCGTTGTAAATTGAAACCCAGTTTATAATGTAAGTCAATTGGAAGTGAGGGAGTTAGGTTCCAGGCCCCTCTCAAAATTGTCATAAGTAACACCTAATACATTATTTTTAAAGCTTTGAAATGAAGACTTTACATGCTAAACAGCATTATAAACCTAATAAAATAATCACACAACACAGAATATATAACTAAAGTAAGTTAAATTAACAAAAACATTTGCTAAACAGCATTTTAAACCTAATAAAGTAATCACACAACACAGACTTTACTTGCATTTTTCTGCAAACAGTTCTTTCTATGCATTCCAATCTGGACTAATTTATAGACAGGAAGATCTTGTTCCTTTGAAATCTGATCAATAGCTCAGGTCTGGTTAAACAGATTAATTTCAGCTTGCTTGGCTTGCATATATTTGCTGCAACACAAGCAGACAGCTCCACCTACTGGCTTTTTTAATCAATGCACTGCTTCTCAATGCTTTTCAATAGCAGTCACATGACTGAAAAAAAGGTTGTTATTCTGAAACAGTGCAAATTGAACCGTTGTAAACCGAGGGCCACCTGTATTTATTTTTACCAGTGAAACCAATATAACATCTCAACATTCACAAATATACATTTCTGACATTCAAAAACAAAACAAAAACAAATCAGTGACCAATATAGCCACCTTTCTTTGCAAGGACACTCAAAAGCCTGCCATCCATGAATTCTGTCAGTGTTTTGATCTGTTCACCATCAACATTGCGTGCAGCAGCAACCACAGCCTCCCAGACACTGTTCAGAGAGGTGTACTGTTTTCCCTCCTTGTAAATCTCACATTTGATGATTGACCACAGGTTCTCAATGGGGTTCAGATCAGGTGAACAAGGAGGCCATGTCATTAGATTTTCTTCTTTTATACCCTTTCTTGCCAGCCACGCTGTGGAGTACTTGGACGCGTGTGATGGAGCATTGTCCTGCATGAAAATCATGTTTTTCTTGAAGGATGCAGACTTCTTCCTGTACCACTGCTTGAAGAAGGTGTCTTCCAGAAACTGGCAGTAGGACTAGGAGTTGAGCTTGACTGCATCCTCAACCCGAAAAGGCCCCAAAAGCTCATCTTTGATGATACCAGCCCAAACCAGTACTCCACCTCCACCTTGCTGGCGTCTGAGTCGGACTGGAGCTCTCTGCCCTTTACCAATCCAGCCACGGGCCCATCCATCTGGCCCATCAAGACTCACTCTCATTTCATCAGTCCATAAAACCTTAGAAAAATCAGTCTTGAGATATTTCTTGGCCCAGTCTTGACGTTTCAGCTTGTGTGTCTTGTTCAGTGGTGGTCGTCTTTCAGCCTTTCTTACCTTGGCCATGTCTCTGAGTATTGCACACCTTGTGCTTTTGGGCACTCCAGTGATGTTGCAGCTCTGAAATATGGCCAAACTGGTGGCAAGTGGCATCTTGGCAGCTGCATGCTTGACTTTTCTCAGTTCATGGGCAGTTATTTTGCGCCTTGGTTTTTCCACACGCTTCTTGCGACCCTGTTGACTATTTTGAATGAAACGCTTGATTGTTCGATGATCACGCTTCAGAAGCTTTGCAATTTTAAGAGTGCTGCATCCCTCTGCAAGATATCTCACTATTTTTTACTTTTCTGAGCCTGTCAAGTCCTTCTTTTGACCCATTTTGCCAAAGGAAAGGAAGTTGCCTAATAATTATGCACACCTGATATAGGGTGTTGATGTCATTAGACCACACCCCTTCTCATTACAGAGATGCACATCACCTAATATGCTTAATTGGTAGTAGGCTTTCGAGCCTATACAGCTTGGAGTAAGACAACATGCATAAAGAGGATGATGTGGTCAAAATACTCATTTGCCTAATAATTCTGCACTCCCTGTATATGCACACTTTCTGAGGCACTGGCTCCTACTGAATTCACATTGTGTACATATATGAGTCTGTGATTGGCTGATGGCTGTCACATGGTATAGGGACAGAAGTAAATTTGAAATTTGTCAGACTTAGTGCTATTGCATTCAATTTTATTATGTATTTGTTGATTGTTGTATTAAGTGTTCTTTATCAATGTATGTCGTCTTTTCTTCTCTATTTCTTTATTTTGTAGGCACAGCAAGTCCTACAGAGACTCGGTCATCCCCTTCTCCATCACCCAGCCCTGTAGAGCAGGAGTGTAGTCCTCCTGAGCCACTTATCTTGAACTTAGAAAGCACTAAAGAAAATCAGCAGCCAGAGAGCAGGTCCGCTTCATCACTGAGTGGCAGAACCTTCCCCAGTCATCAGACGGCAGCAGCAGGTATTCAGGAAATAGTCGCCATGTCTCCTGAACTAGACACCTACTCCATCACCAAGAAGGTTAAAGAGGTGCTGACGGACAATAATTTAGGTAATGAGCAGAAACAAGTTTGTTTGTGTGTGCCTGTGTGCAAGTGCCAATGTTCCTGTGTGTGTGCCTGTGTGTGTGCCAGTGCGTATGTTTCTGTGTGTGTGTGCCAGTGCGTATGTTTCTGTCTGTGTGTATGTCTGTGTGTGTGCCAGTGCGTATGTTTCTGTCTGTGTGTGTGCCTGTGTGCAAGTGCGTAAGTTCCTGTGTGTGTGTGTGTGTGCCTGTGTGTGTGTCAGTGCGTATGTTTCTGTGTGTGTGTGTCAGTGCGTATGTTCCTGTGTGTGTGTGTGCCTGTGTGTATGCTTCTGTGTGTGTGTCTGTGTGTGTGTGCCAGTGCGTATGTTTCTGTGTGTGTGTCTATGTGTGTGTGTGCCTGTGTGTGCCAGTGCCTATGTTTCTGTGTGTGTCTGTGTGTGTATGCAAACAGCATCTTACTGGATGTGTATCTGATTTCTTTCCATAGTGGTAATTTAGCTAGGGATCATTAATCACAATTGTTAATAATATTTCCTGTTTGGTTATCTTCATTTTGCGCCAAGATAAATAACCTCTCTGCAGTCTTTCATATCAAGGACAGCTTAAAAGGGTCAATATATCCTGGACATTATGACACATTTTGGTTTGTAGTCACAGGAAACTTCCTTAAAATGTATTCTTAGCCGCAGAAAGATGATTACAAAGTTGAAATTTCTATAGGCTGTTCAGTGTGTCACATTCACAAACTGTTCTGCAAGAACATAGGTTCACTTTTTCCTGTTGTCACAAGTAGAGAATAAATTACATTTCTTTGTTTTCTGTTTACAACAATTTACACCAGTAACATTTTCTTAAAAGTAAACTAATCAACTCTTAAAAGAGCTCTTAAAAGTAATTTTCTTAATAAAGAACTCTTAATAGAGTGATAATTTTAGAGTACAAATATAATATTTAGTCTTAAAGGTTATTTAATATGAGGAATTTTAGATCCTTAATCTGACTTGTAAAGTGCGTATATATATATATATATATATATATATATATATATGTATATTTATGCAATATTTTCTGATTTTATCCCAGAGTGACAATATAGCATACGTCCATAAAGTATATCTGTTTATTTACACAGCTTTTATGGCTCATTTGAGGAATTAACAATTAAACTCTAACTAATCCAGATATATACACGTTATGTCTTCTTGACCATGCAAGGCATAAATTATATGAAATCTGGCTTATTATTTAGCTAAAAAGGGGCTTACAATGTACAAATTATAGCTATGGGATTAAATATTTCTATATTATATTAATAGATAGAACTGACTAAGTTCTAGTTTAAAATATTGCATAAATACACATATAGATGAGGAACTGATAAATAACCCAATATAATAAGACTCTTAAAATTACTGTTGGTTTCAAAATACACAATTATTTATTAGGTCAGCTATAAAACATAAAATGACACAATATTCAATGCATAGGCCTAAAGACAATAACAATTAACATTTACTTACAAATATACATTTACACAAACATACATGACATGGGTACCTTGAGATTATTTTGTGGACAAATTCTTTCAGCTAGCTCTGGTCTGTGTCCTATCCTCTCTCCTTCTGACTTCTCTCTTCACTCTTGACTAACTGACTACATCTACTACTATATATTCAATCCTTGCCCCACCTGTTAGTATTACTCTTGATACCATTGGTTCATTTGTTCCCGCCTCACCATATTTGGAAGACTGAATGCCATTGGTCCTAGCTGTTTACATGTAAATAGGGGCTATTGGAGTGGGTGATACCTATAAATCATATGGCTTGGACAGCTGTTGTGATTGTAAGGTCAGATGTTCCTTTATCCATGATAACCTGTTATTTACCATCCACACCCCAACAGGTACATGAAAGACTCCTATTTACATGTAAACAGTTGGTGACTCTTTATGAATGGGAATAAGCCTGAGAAAATAACTCCTTATTTACCATCTCCTGATTCTCTTTGAGATAGACAGGGCATGGTAAACAAAAAGGCTTGTATAGCTTCTGTTCTTGAGACAGGGCAGTAAACAAAAGACTTCATAGCTTTTGTAACTGAAAATAGAGCATAGAAAGATAGACAGCTTCTATATTTCTCATGGCTAATATGATGACTAGAATATTATACAAATACATAAATATGCTCATGCATACAATATATAGATTGAAATGGAACTATAACATAAGCACATTGCCAAACTGTAACAGTCCCCCGCTTTGTGGCCTTGAAAGCTTTAGCCAATGGCCACACATTATGTATCTTGCTTATGTATTTCTCCCATGATCAGACCCTTACTAGACAACCTATGCATTATTACAAAGTATTATGTACAGTATCCTGCTATAACTCATGGTAATGTGTTCCGTGAGATGAAGTTTAATTTAGCAAAGATTAACACGACTAGCCAATAGCATTAATTATGCTATTTTACACTGGTGCTGGCATCTGGAAGCTTGGTATCCTTATGTAAGACAAGATCTGTACATCTATCAGTCCATTTTGTACGTCTTAAACACCTTCTTGTACAAACGTTTGTTATGAGGGCAAAGGCGCGTATACACTTTCGTATTGGAACAGGTTTTCTTTCCTTTTTCCACAGGGGCCTGCTCGGTAAGTGGTGATATTTTAGTAAACTGTTATCACCTTGCAGCGCCACAAGTCCATTTTTTTAGTATATGCACATGCAAGTAAAGGGTTTCGAATTCAGTGGAAATGTTGTGAACACAGGAACCTGTGGTGGCCTCTTCTCATGCTGTAGTCACCGTGAAATGATGTGGGTCCCTGGCTCTGTAACATGAATGTACCCCTTTTGATGATCCACTTGCATAGCTGCACTATACTTCCTTCAGGGATGATGGTAGTGTCTTTGTGATAGGTTGTGACAGGATCTTGAATCTTCCATCTTCCTTCTGTCTCTGGGATGTTATTTTCTATCTTGAAGTAATATCATCAGCAGAGAAGTCCCAGATCTACACAGCACATCTTCAGTAGTTAAAAAAAAACTTGCTTGGCAGAATCAAAGCTATTGACAGTGGTGTTGGTATCCCAAATCTTGGAGAGGCAAATACTGCCATTATTCTCCTGAGAATTACATTCTCTTTTGACATTCATCTCACACCTGATAGGTTTGAACACAAAACCATATAGGTTATAACTGAAAAATCAACATATTTATGTTACTCCGATTAAAATATTAACCAACATATAAACACAACAAAATAAAACAAAAATAATTCCCTACACCTTCTACACTAAGTATTAAAACAAAAGCATTACTCACTCTATGTCAATATGCCTATAATACACTTTAAACCAGATGTCTACCTGACTTCCCTAAAATGGTCTAACACCTATTATGTATATTATTTTATATCATAGTATTCATGATGTTTTTAAGGTCATAAATGTACTGGGTAAGACACATTTCTATCAGAACCTCAATATCTTATAGAGATGGTATTAAAAACTGGAATCCCACTTTGCTTTAATAAATATATATAACTAATCATTAGGATTTGTGGATAATTAATCTTTTCCTCAGGCTTTAATAATAAAGAGGAAAAATAAATTTAGTTAATGTTTGGTTTTTAATGGGAAAGGGATACCATCCTATATGGAGATATTGAGCTTCTGTTAATTATTTATATTGAATGGAAGTTCTGCATGATAAAGTAGGTCTGAATTAAAATTTATCATAACATATTTAAAAACTAAATTAAGATACACATATTTACAACTTTCAGTGAGAACATGCTGCAATGCTGCTTTTTGCTTTGGTTACTACAGTAAGTCTATCCAAAGAATGCCCATTAATTGTGATACAAATTATTATTAACAGGCATAGTATATCAGTACAATAACTATAATGAAATATCATTGTAGATGTTGTTTCTGCGTTTCTGCTCAGCTGTTGGGATTCTGAGGAAGCATTTACAGATATCCATCACTGGTTTTCGATTTTTCTAGAAAAACAAACAAAACAAATGTAATTACTTTTCTAATTGAACAACTATTATTTACATTTTGGAAACATCTCTTGGACATCCCTCTCTTAAATTTTATAGTAGTGCTCTAAAGCAATCCAAAATATTTTGAGCACATAATATTGTTAAAATCATTTAAGATTATTTTTCCCAGGGGTGTGATAACATGCTATTTTGATCTCAGGTCTGTGACAAAAACAAACAATGGAGTGAGATCTTTCCAAATTAAAAAATAAACAGGAAGAACATTTTGTAAACATGCTGGGAGACAAAGGGTGAATGTGCCTCAGGACCACCAATAGGTAGTTCTATTCTAAGGTAGGCACACCCTATTTTAACTGTTTAACAATTTAACAAACAAGTGCCCAGACAGGAGGACACTTCCCTGAAAGACATCTCTCTCCCCCCCCTTGGGCCCAATGTTTGTTTAGAACTAATTAAAAGCTGTAGTAGTTCCAAGAACAATGGTAATACAATTATACTCACCATTGCTGTAAAAATACCACCCATCTCTGTAAGAAAGATTCCTCCATGCTTCTCTTCGTTACATGTGTTGGGTTGGAGCTGAAAAATACTCTTTGTAGAAAATAGATTTAGATCATGTAACCATTTTGCATATGATTTTTGGGAACCATGGGATGTATCAAAACTCCAAGTGTACCTCTGTTTTTCCAAGAAATGAGGAAAAACAGGTTTACATGGTAGATCATAACAATACTGTTTTTCTTTAAAACCATTAATTGTATCCATGATTTCCACCCATCTGTTGCTCTGTAAATCATTTGTTAATATGTCAAGTTCCAAAACCTTAACTACAATATCTGTTTTAGTTCTTAATGCATTCCCCAAACATATTTTGAAGAGATCCATGTTCTCATTTTTAAGCAAATCACTGCAGATATCATTGTGTAACTGTGGCATTTTTACAATATAATTTGGTAATTTAGATACACATGTATCACACTCTTTTTGAGCTGTGCAATTTTGGCCTGAATTTGCTATAAAACTTGAATTGGGCATTGTAGTAATTAAAATTGGTGTGGAGTGGTTGTTAGATACAGTATTTGAACTATTGCCTCTGGTAGCAGGGCATAACACAGGTGTTGCTAGAAAAACAGGGATTTCACCTATGTTTACTGAATTCACTGTATCTTTTAAACTAAAATTGATTGTTTTATCAGTTTTGTCAAATAAAATTACATTCCTTGTCTCCCCCACTTTGTCACAGTTATTCAATGAATATGTTTGGGTGGATGCATCTTTTTTCAAAGTTTGTAGCAAATGAGTATTTTGTACACTTTGTGATTGTGTAAGTTTATTTTGGATAACTTTATTTACACTAATTATATTATCCATTTCATTTTCTGTTTTAATCAATTTTTCCTTACACATTTTAAGTTCTGTTTGTGCAGTAGCACAGTTCTCATCACTTTTTTCTTTTAAGCATTTTATTTCATCATTAAGTGATGTTAAGAAACTGACTTTACATTCCAATTTGTCAATTTCTTTTTCTTTCTGGTCAATTTCTTTTTGTTTGAGAATTAAATTTTCATTAGAATTGTGAAGGGCGTCATTTAAAACTTCTATTTTGGCATTCATTGCCAAGCATGCAGCAAACATACTTGCTACTGCTCTGCCCTTTAATTTTTTACTTTTTTTAGAGAAAGTCATCTCTTTTTCAAATAAATCCTGGACATATTTCCAAGGATTCTCTTTTTCATGAACATCACAAGCAAAATCTTTACTTTTGTAACTTGTGATGTAAGTAACTACAAAACTTTCTAATGCAGATATTGTAGCCATCTTGGAAAAAAACTCAAACAAAATGATAATAAAAAAAAATCAAATAACAAAATTTTTTTTCCTTAATTATGTACTACTTGTAATACCATTAATTGCCAAAACAAACAAAAAAATCAAAAATAAAAAATCAAAGGCAAGACAAGTTAGTAGAGGGAAACCTTTTCAATATTAATAAAACAAAGCTTCCCTTTGCTTAGCCGGCAACAATATTTATTTATTAATTCAAAAGAAACGTTTCAAATTTAATCCTCTTGAGGGATTTTACTGGTTCAAAATGAAGCCAGAAATAAGCTTATTTTGTGGCATTTGAATAAATGTGGTTTTATGACTGTTGAACGGCTGGAGCAGCCTGAATTCGTCCTAATAATCTTCTATGGTCACAACCATAGCTAGAAATTGTTGTAAATGAATACCAACAGTTAAACTATATTTGTTTTAAATGATGAGGATTCTTTGAATAGAAGTAAACGTTCCAACAAGGTATTACTATTAGCTCAATAAACAGAATATTAATTCAGTTATTGCTGGTGGCTGCCTCAGCCTGAACACTGCTAATAGCCTCACCATACGTGTAAAGCGTATATGCCGGATAAAATATCTTAATGGAGACGCAAATTTCTATTACCTGAAGTGGCCGCCAACTCTTAAAGTAATAATTTTAAATTAACTCTTAAAAGAGCTCTTAAAAGTAATTTTCTTAATAAAGAACTCTTAATAGAGTGATAATTTTAGAGTACAAATATAATATTTAGTCTTAAAGGTTATTTAATATGAGGAATTTTAGATCCTTAATCTGACTTGTAAAGTGCGTATATATATATATATATATATATATATATATATATATATATATATATATATATATATATATGTATATTTATGCAATATTTTCTGATTTTATCCCAGAGTGACAATATAGCATACGTCCATAAAGTATATCTGTTTATTTACACAGCTTTTATGGCTCATTTGAGGAATTAACAATTAAACTCTAACTAATCCAGATATATACACGTTATGTCTTCTTGACCATGCAAGGCATAAATTATATGAAATCTGGCTTATTATTTAGCTAAAAAGGGGCTTACAATGTACAAATTATAGCTATGGGATTAAATATTTCTATATTATATTAATAGATAGAACTGACTAAGTTCTAGTTTAAAATATTGCATAAATACACATATAGATGAGGAACTGATAAATAACCCAATATAATAAGACTCTTAAAATTACTGTTGGTTTCAAAATACACAATTATTTATTAGGTCAGCTATAAAACATAAAATGACACAATATTCAATGCATAGGCCTAAAGACAATAACAATTAACATTTACTTACAAATATACATTTACACAAACATACATGACATAGGTACCTTGAGATTATTTTGTGGACAAATTCTTTCAGCTAGCTCTGGTCTGTGTCCTATCCTCTCTCCTTCTGACTTCTCTCTTCACTCTTGACTAACTGACTACATCTACTACTATATATTCAATCCTTGCCCCACCTGTTAGTATTACTCTTGATACCATTGGTTCATTTGTTCCCGCCTCACCATATTTGGAAGACTGAATGCCATTGGTCCTAGCTGTTTACATGTAAATAGGGGCTATTGGAGTGGGTGATACCTATAAATCATATGGCTTGGACAGCTGTTGTGATTGTAAGGTCAGATGTTCCTTTATCCATGATAACCTGTTATTTACCATCCACACCCCAACAGGTACATGAAAGACTCCTATTTACATGTAAACAGTTGGTGACTCTTTATGAATGGGAATAAGCCTGAGAAAATAACTCCTTATTTACCATCTCCTGATTCTCTTTGAGATAGACAGGGCATGGTAAACAAAAAGGCTTGTATAGCTTCTGTTCTTGAGACAGGGCAGTAAACAAAAGACTTCATAGCTTTTGTAACTGAAAATAGAGCATAGAAAGATAGACAGCTTCTATATTTCTCATGGCTAATATGATGACTAGAATATTATACAAATACATAAATATGCTCATGCATACAATATATAGATTGAAATGGAACTATAACATAAGCACATTGCCAAACTGTAACAATTTGTATAATTTTTCTTTTTTTATACTCAGAGCTTACAACAAAACCTTCACTCAGTAAGCTTGTGCAAGTCAATTATAGTTCTTAAATGTTAATGACATTAAGCCCACCCTGTATTTAAATACACCTTATATGCTCTCAGTACAGGACTGTTTAAATAGATCTCAGTGATTCTGTTACAAAATAAACATTATGCAGCAGCACATTTGTTTGACATCATTTTGTTGTTGTTGTTTTTTTACAGTCTGCACAATTCCACAACTCTGTTATTAATTTCAAACATTGGTGTCTTAGAACACATGATAATTAATAATAATGTTTATAATACTTTATAATTACTCTTTTCAAGGTCAAAGGTTATTTGGAGAGAGCATTCTGGGACTTACTCAGGGTTCTGTATCAGACCTTCTCTCAAGGCCTAAACCGTGGCACAAGCTTAGTCTGAAAGGCAGAGAGCCATTTGTACGTATGCAGCTCTGGTTAAGTGATCCACATAACATTGAAAAACTGAGGGACATGAAGAAAATAGAAAAGAAAGGTGAGTTCTCAGATATTGGCATCACGGCGTCCAAAATTAATTGTAGCATCAAATATTAAAGAAAAATGCAGCATGTAGGTGATTCAGATATAACAGGCAGCTTTCATATCATTGTATAACACTGAATATTGCACCCACAGCTTCAGTGCTATATCTGAAGCTGCTATTAGGAGAACTAGATGTTTGAGACAGGATGTTGCTACTCTGAATACAAAATAAGAAAATTAATAAAGCAGAAACCAAGGTTCAGAAGTAAAAGAATATATGAAACTGGCAAGTGGACTAGGTGTTATCATATCTGTATATGTTTTATACATGTACTTTAAAGTGAAGGTAAACTTTGGTGAATGAAAGCCCGTTTTTTAAAAATACTATTAAAAACAGGGGCACTTGTTTACAAAGTTTACAAAGCAGCCATTTTGATTAAAAACTTACCTTTTTTTCTTTTCACAGCCGGAGCAGCTTCCCCCTCCTGGAAATCCTCTCTTCACACGTCAGTAATGACTAATCCGGCTTCCTCTAATCACGGCTTTCCCCCCAGGGTAGTCATTGCCTGAGGCCATGCTGTGATTGGAGGAAGCCGGATTAGTCATTGCTGACGTGTGAAGAGAGGATTTCCAGGAGGGGTAAAGCTGCTCTGGCTGTGAAAAGAAAAAAAGGTAAGTTTTGAATCAAAACGGCTGCTTTGTAAACTTTGATGAATGAAAGTCCCCCTGTTTTTAATAGTATTTTTAAAAAACGGGCTTTCATTCATCAAAGTTTACCTTCACTTTAAAAAAACTGAAGATACAGATGGATAGATATAGAGACACACAGAGAAATTTGTACTATGCACTATGTTTCCCCTAACAAATCTTTTATGCATACTTTGTAGCTTATCTGAAGCGACGATATGGACTCACTGGTGGCTCAGACAGTGAGTCTTCCAATACTAGAACAGACTGTGCAAGTCCTGGCCTCCATCTGCAGGAATACAGTCTTCTTCAGATGAAGAAACCGAGGGTGGTGCTAGCGTTGGAAGAGAAGGAAGCTCTAAAGAAAGCTTATCAACTAGAGCCGTATCCCTCACAGCAAACTATTGAGATGCTCTCCCTCCAACTAAACCTTAAGACAAATACAGTGATCAACTGGTTCCATAACTACAGGTAAGACTCTGTCTACACCAGTTACTTGCAGGTCAGGAAGTAGAACCCTAAAATGAAGAACTATGTGTATTACGAATATTTTGGAAGCAGCATTAGAATTGGCATTTTTATTATAATAAGATGTATTTGTGTGTGTGTTAGTGATGTGGATTGCTGTACAGTATTTGTGTGTGTCTTCATACAAACCAAAGTTACATGTACCTGAAAAACAGGGTATAATATTAATCAGACTGGCAAAATTAATCTATACCTGCTTCAGGGTTCTGTTCCCGAAGGAGCTGCTGCTAAACGAATCAACGTAAAATTAACCTACGCATATAATGCAAGTCAATGGGAAGCCAATGAGTACCTCTTAAAACTCGAGCTTTCTATTATAAAATGTAAAACTATTAACTAAATAAACTTGCAAATTATAAATAAACCTAAAATATGTTACATTTTCCAAAATATTGAGAAAATAATAACACTGCATCTGGAATGCATACTGCCTACTGTAAAGTTTGGTGAAAGAGGGATAATGGTTTTTAAACAACACAATACTAATGCTTTAACTTGGCAAGAGTTCAGAAATCAATATTTGGTGGAATAACCCTAATATTCAATCACAGCTTTCATGCGTCTTAGCATGCTCTCTGTCACGCTGTTCCTCCGGTCTCGGCCGCTGCTCTGATACATTGTCATGGCCGTTGCCATGGATGCGGCGGTTGCTTCAGGCGCACGGCGGTGGCGTCATCGCCACACCTGTGCTCTCCTTGGCGCGAATCCTGTTCCTATGTAAGTACCTCAGTTGCTTACATCTTTGCCCAAGTATAGGTGTTACTGTGTGTGCTCCAGGGTGCTTAATTACTCCTGAATTGCCTTATCATTACTGAACGCTGCCTGTCTGACCACTCTGCTGTTTAACCCCGGAATAGCTGGCATGCCTTATTGTTACTGAACGCTGCCTGTCTGACGTCTCTGCTGTTTAAAACCTGAATTGTTGGATTGCCTTTCTGTTGCCGGACTCTGTCTCTGACCATTCTTTGCCTTACCCTTATTGCCATGAAGGACTACCCAGTCTAACGTGCGTACTGCTTACCTCATTTGTTAAACTCTCACTTTGTTCTGGGATATTTCCTTATCTTTCCACTTGACGCTGGGATAAGAAGACTACTGGCCAAGTTTGGTCTGATAGGGAAATATCCCACGAGCATTACACTCTCCAGCAGTCTTTCACATTCCAGTTGGGTGATATTATGCTACTCCTGGCACAAAAATTCAAGCAGCTTGACGTTGTTTGATGGTTTGTGACCATCCATCTTCCTCTTCATCAGATTGCAGAGGTTTTCAATGGGGTTCAGGTCTGGAGATTGGGCTGGCCATGACAGAGTCTTGATCTGGTGGTCCTCCATCCACACCTTGACTGACCTGGCTGTGTGGCATGGAGCATTGTCCTGCTGGAGAAAACAATCCTCAGATTTGGGGAACATATTCAGAGCGGAAGGAAGCAAGTTTTCTTACAGCATAACCTTGTACGTGGCTTGATTCGTGTGTCCTTCACAAAGATAAATCTGACCTGTTCCAACCCTTGTGAAGCACCTCCAGATCATCACTGATCCTCCACCAAATCTCACAAAAAGTGTGAGGCACTGCGGCTTGTAGGCCTCTCCAGGTCTCCGTCTAACCATTAGACAACCAGGTGTTGAGCAATGCTGAAAATTGGTCTCATCAGGGAAGATCATCTGGAATCAGGCAGATTTATCCTTGTGAAAACTTGCTTCCTTCTGTTCTGACAATGTTCCCCAACGCTGAGAATTTATTTTTCCAGCAGGACAATGCTCCATGTCACACAGCCACAGTGACGCTTCTATCTGTCACACTTGAAGGGCCGTGTTACTGTTCCACAGCATAGATTCTGGTAAGATTGTTTCATTTGTTTATACATGTATGATAACGCAAGAAGACAGGGTCACAGTGTGACTCCTTTTATCTGTATAGAATCAAGTTAATATCTCCTGAGGAGAGGGGGGTTATTGAACAGTGGGGAATAATCTTATATGTTTATTTGATTTTATGCTGCTTTTATGTGTGAGATGTTATGGGCTCATAGGTTGTTATGGAATATACAGGTTTCACTTTCACTTTGAGAGCTGTGCAGCTTACAAGTTTGGTGCGCTTTTTCTCATAGCAGAGACAGTCCTGCATTGCGCAGTTTTCATTCCCTCTTTCCTGACCGGGTCACAAATCTCTGTACTGTCTGGGTCATAGGAGGTGGGGAATGCCCCAGCCATTAGGCTATAAGGGTGCCATTTTTGTGAATAAAATAAGATTGTTTCATTTTCTATAGTTCTACGCTTAGTGCACTAGCGACGGAGGATTCTGTTACTTTAGAGGGTACTGCCTCTATTCCTAAAGAGTAATTCCTGTTTATATTGTGAGGAGGCCTTAGATCTGCCCTCTCAATTATGTTCCATATGCCTTGATAATGTGATAATGTCAAACATGTTTGATACCACTGAGCCGCCCCCCTCTGAGGAGTTGTCGTCCAGTGAGGTGTGTACCCTACATTCTTCTCTCTCTACACATGCAGTTTCCCGTAGCATTGCTGATCCTCCATCTGGAGGGGGCCTTGAACGCTTTACCTCGCTCTGCCAAAAGCAAGCAAAAGGTTACATATTGCACTCCTTCCCAGAGTACATTAGATAATTTATGGATTTAACTGTTACGGTTATCCAAGGATGAAGTTCTTTCTGGGACTTCAGAGTATGAACATTCTGGGTCTGCTGCCTCTAAATCTCCGGCTGCGGAGGAACCAGACTTTAGTTTTAGGAATTTGCGCTCTCTTCAAAAGGAAGTTTTTGGCGAATTCAGAGGTTCCAGAGGCCAAATTGCCTGATGAACCTTTGATTCCTAAATTGGATAGAGTTTGAGGACAGGGTGGTACCTTATCCTTTCCTGCTCCTTTTAGATGAATGGGACAGGTTTGGATTCCTTTTTCCCCTCTTCTCCCTTTAACAAATTGTTCCCGGTCCTGGACTCTCTATGGAGTTGTGAGGTTCCATCCCTAAAAGAGATAGCGCTATCTTCGCCCTTGCTAAATGTACTACTGTCCCGCTTAAGGATAGCTCTTCGTTTTAGGAACCCATGGATAAAAGATTAAAACTCTGTTAAGAAGGATGTTTCAACATACGGGATATTTGTTTTTCAACCGGCGGCTGTTGCCGCGGTTGCTGGAGCAGTTACCTATTGTTGCAACGCCTTACGGGATTTGATCGAGAGGGAGGGTCCTCTAGACAGTCCTCAGGAAAGAATTAAGGCCTTGAGGGTGCTAATTCTTTTATCTGTGATGCTAATATGCAGATTATTCGTCTGAATGCTACGGCTTCAGATTTTTCTGTACAGGCCCATTGGGCTCTAGCTGAAGTCATGGTCTGTGGATACGACTTCTAAGTCTAGACTTCTTTCCCTCCCCTTTCAGGGAATGATTTTGTTTGGTCCAGGCCTGGACTCAATTATCTCTACGGTCACAGGGGGCAAGGGTTCCCTCCTACCGCAAGAGAATATGAACTAGTCTAAGGGACAATTTTCGTTCTTTTCATTCTGATAAAGCCCATGTCAGCAGTCCTCCGCTAGGCCAGAGCAAAACAAGAGCTCTTGAATGCCGGCTCAGTCCTGGAATACATCCAAGCAGAGCAAGAAGCCCGCCGAGTCTAAGTCGGCATGAATGGGCAGTCCCTGGTCCTCTTCTGGATCGTGTAGGGGCAGTCTGTCATTTTTTTGAGTCGCTTGGTTCAGGGATGTGCAGGATCCATGGGTCCTGGAGGTCATGGCACAGGGTTACATGGTAGGTTTCAAGTCTCAGCCATCCAAGGGCAGATTCTTCCTCTCTCTCCTGTCTTTCTGATCAGAAAGGAGGAGAGCCTTTCTGGGGTGCGTATGGGATCTGTCCTCTTAAGATTTATTGTCCCGGTGCCTATCGCAGTGAGAGGTTTCAGATACTATTCAAACTTTTTCGTGGTCCCGAAGAAGGAGGGAACTTTTCGTCCGATTCTGGACCTAAAGTGATTAAACAAGTTTTTAAATGTCCCCTCGTTTAAGATGGAGACAATAGGTCCATTCATCCCCACGTTCGAGAAGGGCAGTTCGTGACCACGATAGTTCTGAAGGATGCTCCCTTCACGTACCAATCCTCAAGGACCTCTTCCAGTTCCTAAGGTTTGCGTTCCTGGACCAGCACTTCCAGTTTATTGCACTTCCGTTTGGTCTAGCTACGGCTCCAAAAAAATTTTTCGGAGAGTGGACCATTCGGAATCCCTCCTCTATCTTCTTCGATCCCATGGATGAAAGATAAATAGAGAGTTCTCTTGTATCAAGTACCAGGATAGAAATTATGGGTACTATGTTAGAATGGGAACCAGAGACGTTGCAAGGTAGCTTCAACATGTCTTGCTTTCCGGAACTCCTTAAGGTCCTCGGTGGCTCGTGTATGGAGGTGATTGGTCTCATGGTGTCCAGCATGGACATCATTCCTTTGCCAGGTTTCATTTCAGACTGTTGCAACTGCGCATGCTGAAGCAGTGGAACGGCGATCATTGAATCTGTCTCAACAGATTTCTCTGGACAGCCAATCGAGAGATCCACTCTCTTGGTGTTTTTTGTCCGGATCACTTGTCCTGAGGGACGTCCGTCTTAAGACCATCCTGGGTGATTGTAACTACTGTTGCGAGTCTGTCAGGATGGGGAGCTGTTTGGGGTGCCAGGGAGGCACAGGGCCTTTGGACTCAGGAGGAAAGCTCCCTCTCGATCTCATTTTGGATCTTCAGGCAATATACAATGCTCTCAAGGCAGGCTTGGGCTCTGCTGGGTTTGTCCCAGTTTATCAGATTCCAATCAGACAATATAACCTCAGTGGCTTACATCTACCATCAGGGGGGAACGAGAAGCTCCCTAGCTATGAGGGAAGTATCTCGGATTCAGGAGTGGGCTGAGACCCACGTTTGTTCGCGGTCAGTGATCCACATTCCGGGTGTGGACAACTGGGAAACAGTTTTCCTCAGCAAACAATCCTTTCATCCGGGGCAGTGGTCTCTCCATCCCGGGTGTTTGCGGAGATTTGCAAGAGGAGGATCTTATGAAGTCTCTATACCAAGCTACCCAGATATGGGTCGAGGTACAGGGATCCTTAGGCGGAGCTAACAGATGCATTAGCGGTGCCTTGGAGGTTCAATCCAATTTATCTTTCCGGCCGTTACCACTACTTCCTAGTGTAGTTGTTCAAATCAAGCAGGCGTCAGTGATTCCGATTGCTCCGTATAGGCCACAAAGGATATGGTTCGCGGATCTAGTGGGGATTTCATCATCTCCTCCGTGGAAGTTACCTTGTCGCAGGGATCTGCTGGCCAAGTCTCTTTGTTCATCAATGTCTAGATTCTCTGAGGCTGACTAAGTGGAGATTGACCGCTTAGTCCTAGCCAAGAGAGGGTTTTCTGAGAGAGTTATTTTTACTCTCATTCAAGCTCGTAAGCTGGTTGCTCATCACATCTATCATAAGTTATGGAGGACCTACTTATTCTGTTCTCCAGGATGAACGGGAGAAGGGCTTTTCTGCAAGTTTGTGTTACTGCACAGACCTGTGTTTAGATTTAATGCTTCTCTTTGGAGTTTAAATCTTGTTCTTAAAGTTTTGCAACGGGCTCCATTGGAGCCTATGCATGAAGTAGGTAATAAATTGTTGTCTTGGAAGGTTCCTTTTCTACTGGCTATTGCTTCTGCGAACCGAGTATCTGTGATTGCTGCCTTACAATGCGTCCCTCCTTATCTGGCTTTCCATGCTGATAAGGCTGTTCTACGAACCAAGTTAGGTTTTCTTCCTAAGGTTGTGTCATTTCGCAACATCAATCAAGAGATTGTGGTTCCTTTCTTATGTCCTAATCCTTCTTCGTCGAAGGAACGTTTATAACGTAATTCTGGATGTGGTTTGTGCCTTGAAGTTCTATCTTCAGGCCATGATGGAATTTAGACTAACTTCTTTCGCTGTTTGTTCTACTTTCCAGGAAGCGTAGGGGTCAGAAGGCCTCTTCGACTTCCTTATCTTTTTGCCTGAGGAGTGTCATCCGTTTAGCATAGAGTCCTCCTCTGTGGATTACGGCTCATTCTACGAGAGCAGTGGTTTCCTCTTGGGCCTTCAAAAATTAGGCCTATATGGATCAGATTTGTAAGGCCGCTACTTGGTCCTACTTTTTCCAAATTTTACAAGTTTGATGTTTTGCTTCTGCTGATGCAGCCTTCGGGAGAAAGGTTTTGCAGGCTGTGGTGCCCTCAGATTAGGGCCCGCCTCTCTTTTTTTCCCTCCCGTTAGCATTCTGTGTACTCTAGAGCTTGGGTATATGTTTCCCACAAGTAAGAAATGCAGCTGTGGACTCTTCCCATATTAAGAAGAAAAACATAAATTATGATTTACCAGATCATTTCCTTCTGTATGGGAACAGTCCACAGCTCTCACCCATGTTCTCCGATGGGCGGCCCTAAATTTAAATTTATTCTTCTGGCACCTTTTTCACCCTGATGTTTATCCTACTGTTCCTTGTTCCCTTGGCAGAATGACTGGGGTTATGAGGAAGTGGGGGAGGTATTTAAGCCTCCTCCTGGTGGCCAGGTTCAGTATTTCCCACAAGTAAGGAATGCAGCTGTGGAGGCGATCCTAATAAGTGCAGAGGGTTTTTGAACCAGGTGGGCATTTATTTTGAGATGTTACCTCAGGCGTTTCCCTCTGACAGAGCTAAAGTGGGATTTCTCATCTCTTTACTCTCTGACACGGCTCTTGCTTGGGCTAATCCCTTGGGGGAGACTAATAAACCAGTGATTTCATATTTCCCTGAATTTGTGGCCTCCTTTCGAAGGGTATTTGATGTCCCATCTCGCTCCTCCTCTGCTGCTAAACGACTCATGTCCATTCAGCAAGGTACAAGATCTGTTGCTCAGTATGCCATTGAGTTCCGTATGCTTGCCGCAGAGGTAGGTTGGAACAATGAATCCCTTGTTCCCGCCTTCTTTCATGGGCTCTCTGATGTGATTAAAGACTAAGTTGCTGCCAGAGATTTACCAGAGGATCTTGAGGCATTGGTGTCTTTTTGAATCCTAATTAACATCAGACTCAGAGAGAGGCCCTCCTGTTCTGTTGTCTCCTACTTGTTCGTTCCCTCCCTCTCCTACCATGCCTCCTGGTCCCGAGGTAACCAGGTACTGCTGAGCCGATGCAGTTGGGATTCACGCGTCCCTCCGCGGCGTAGAGGGCCTATAGGAGGAGGGGCTCTGTCTCTATTGTGGGTTACAGGACAATTTTTAAAGTCTTGTCCTACACGGCCGGGAAACGCTCGCACCTAAGGTCCTGTCGGGGGCAGAACTTGGATGGTTTATCCTCATCCCCGGAACCACTAAAGGAGAAACCTTTGGTCACGGTTGTCCTTTTCTGGGTGGACTCCTTCATAGTCACCCAGGCTCTTGTTGACTCCGGTTCTGCAGGCTAATTCATTGACAGTGCTTTTATATCAAAGCACTCCATTCCTGTATTGCCTCAGTCCGTTCCGCTTGCTATTGAGGCCATTGATGGCAGGCCTCTTCAGCCCTCACTCGTTACTCACGAAACCACTCCGTTATACATGGCTGTTGGGGCTCTCCACTTTGAAACCCTCCAGTTCCAGGTGATAAACTCTCCACATTTTCCAGTTGTTCTGGGTTATCCCTGGCTCCAAAAGCACAATCCCAGTCTCGAATGGCGCAGGTCCGAAATTTTGTCATGGTCTCCGCAATGTATTTCCAGTTGTCTTCGGAAACCAGTCTTGCACACTTTTTTCGGTATCTCAATTACCAAAGGAGTACCGAGAATTCCTAGACATTTTTGACAAGGTGTGTGCCGGTACGTTGCCTCCTCACCTCTTACGATTGTGCCATAGACCCGCAACCTAGAGCCATTCCTCCTCGGGCTGGGTTTACCCTCTGTCTGTTGCAGAGAATTGTGCTATGGAGGAGTAGGTTGCCGATGCTCTGTCGCGGGGGATCATCCGCAAATCCTGCTCTCCAGCGAGTTAAGACCATTCATCGATTATAGGGGTCTTAATCGTCTTTCCATTAAGAATGCTTACCCTATTATGCTCATTACGGAACTCTTTGGCCGCCTCAAGGGAGCTACGTTCTTTTCTAAACTTGATTTGAGAGGAGCGTATAATCTCGTTAGGAATAACGGAGGGCCACGAATGGAAAACAGCATTTTACACCAGGAGCGGGCATTATGTATATCTTGTAATGCCCTTTGGCCTATGTAATTCTCCTGCTGTTTTCCAGGAATTTATTAATGATATGCTATGAGATATGTTGCAACAGTGTGTTGTGTACTTACACAACATCCTCATACACTCACCCACACTTGAGGCTCATCGTTCTGATGTCACACGGGTACTTCAGAGACTACGTGAGAACGGCCTGTTTAGTAAACTCCAGAAATGTGAGTTCCATCAGACTCAAATAACCTTCCTAGGTTATGTAATCTCCGTTGCAGGGTTCTCCATGGATCCTGACAAGTGTTCTGCAGTGGCCTCGCACAGTTGGTCTTCGGTCTATTCAACGTTTTTTGGGCTTCGCCAATTATTATAGAAAGTTTTTTTAAAACTTTTCTTCCTTGGTCAAACCTATCACAGACATGACCCGTAAAGAGAATGATCCACTCCATTAGTCACCTACTGCCATTAAGGCCTTTGAGAGTCTTAAGACTGCCTTTGCTGCTGCTCCAGTTCTGACTCATCCTAAGCCTGTCCTGCCTTTCGTTCTTGAGGTCGACGCGTCTGAGAGTCGAGTAGGTGCCCTCTTGTCTCAACCTCCTACGCCTGACGGTTCCTTGCATCCGTGTTTCTTCTCTAAGAAATTGTCTTTTTGATCATTTGGATCCCTGTGACTTAAATTAAACAAATTTGTGTACAGTTAAATAAATTTTATATGAAGAGATTAACATCAGCCTACATATTCAAACCTAGAGGAGACCTGGTATTAAAGAGACACTGAACCCAAATTTTTTCTTTTGTGATTTAGATAGAGCATGAAATTGTAAGCAACTGTCTAATTTACTCCTATTATCAAATTTTGTTTATTCTCTTGGTATCTTTATTTGAAATGCAAGAATGTAAGTTTAGATGCCGGCCCATTTTTGGTGAACAACCTGGGTTGTCCTTGCTGATTGGTGCATAAATTCATCCACCAATAAAAAAGTGCTCTCCAGAGTTCTAAAATAAGAAAAAAGCTTAGATGCCTTCTTTTTCAAATAAAGATAGCAAAAGAAGGAAGAAAAATTGATAATAGGAGTAAATTAGAAAGTTGCTTAAAATTGCATGCAAACAAAATTGGGTTCAGTGTCCCTTTAAGATGAAATATCCATTTTACTTCCTTTTTAATAATTAATTTATTAACTATTCCCCTTTAAGTAGGACTATGGACAGACTAACCACTGTAGCAGTGATCAAGTGCGGTAGCCCCGCATTAAAAGCGTATGCTGATCGTTTGAATTACCAGCTTCTGTTTACCTTCTGTATTGCTTTATTTTTGTTTTTAGTGCACTTTGTGAATAAACGCTTTGTTTTTGAGGACATCGCCTTGAGGATGATTCTTTTCCAGTGTAGTCGGATACTTTGTTTGTTGTTCACCACCACAATAATTGGTCTGAACTGTTACCTTGGGCAGAGTTTGCTCATAATAGTGCTATTAATGCTTCCTCCCAGTTATCCCCGTTCATGGCGAATAATGGGTTTCAACCATCCTTGTTGCCCGATTCATTCATGTCTCAGGGTATTCCGGCTTTGGAGGAGCATCTCCGGCAACTACTTTCCATGTGGGTGCAGATTCAGGATTGCCTTCATCGTCTATGCAGCACCAAAAATTCCAGGCTGATCGTAGGCGTCTGCCCGTGCCTTTCTACCAGGTTGGTGAGAGGGTTTAGCTGTCCTCCCACAACTTGAACCTTTGTGTGCCTTCCAATAAACTGGCTCCCCATTATGTTGGTCCTTTTCGAATACTCCAACAGGTCAATCCTGTTGCCTATGCTCTTGACCTTCCTCCTGCAATGCGAATCTCCAATGTTTTTCATGTCTCCCTCTTAAAACCATTGGTTTGTAATCGGTTTACCACTGTGTTGCCTCGTCCCTGTCCTCTCTCAGTTGACAACCATGAAGAATATGAGGTTAGTAGCATTATTGACTCTCGTATGTCCAGGGGTCGCGTACAGTATTTAGTTCACTGGAGGGGTTATTGTCCAGAGGAGCATTCATGGGTTCCCTCCTCTGATGTTTATGCTCCCGCCCTCCTCCGTGCCTTCCATGCCCGTTTCCCCAATAAGCCTTTTGTCCTCCCACAGGGGAGGGGTCGTTGAGGGGAGGGTACTGTCAGGGTTTCACCCTGCTTTGTTTGCTATTTGCTGCTGGCTGCCATTTTACTTACCTCTCTCACTGAATCTGATGCAGAGTGTGTGATGCTGCTCTCTCCTCTGGTTGCCCTCTTATGGCCAAATTGGTGAACATCATCAGTGTGAGACAGGTTGCAGTCCCAGGATTATGATGTCACACTTATTATTTAAAGGGCCTCTGTTCAGAATGCTTTTGCCTTTGCGTTGACTCAGACTTGTTTGTTAGTTCCTGTGTTCCAGTTCATATGCATTACTTGGCTTGTCTGATGTCCCTTCGGGTTCCTGATCCCTGGTTTGTTCCTGACTCTGCAGT
Source organism: Bombina bombina (assembly GCF_027579735.1). Taxonomy (NCBI): domain Eukaryota; kingdom Metazoa; phylum Chordata; class Amphibia; order Anura; family Bombinatoridae; genus Bombina; species Bombina bombina. The sequence continues at coordinate 344,012,940 of NC_069500.1, forward strand.
TTTCCTAGTTCCTGATCCTGGCTCGTCTGACTACTCGCTTAGGCTCCTGACTCGGCTCGTCTGACTACCAGCTCTGACTTTGACTCCTGGCTTTTCATTTGGCTTGTGGACTTTTTATTATTTTTTGTTATTAATAAAGGTGTGATTATTTTTGCACTTCACGGCTCAGTCTGATTCCTGGTACCCTGACAATGGGGACATATCTCAGGCATCTAAGCAGCTACAGACCTCCAAGACCCTTTCCAATGGTATAAGTATTGTGGGTGTACAGTAAAAAAAATAAAAAATATTTTTAAAAAAAGTTAAAAAAAAAAAAAAGGATTTGGGGGTCTCTAAAGGCACATAAATAAAGATCAAAATTGCCTAGAGACCCCCAAAATGCATGTTCTAAAAATAATCTTGTTTATTTTTGAAAAATAAATATCCGTTTAAGTATTATAGCTAAATGATAACCGTGGTAACAGCATTACCGCAGTGATCACCTAGCTGAGAAATGTCGCATTCCATTTTACAATACAGGCCGATATTATATTTGTAATCCCATGATCACCTGGATAATGTTGTTACAAATTAATAATTATTAGAGGAACGCAATTTTTAAAAAAATATATATTTTTATTATCAGTCTTTTAGCGTGCATGGAAGAGGAGTAAAACACCTCTCTATGCAGCTCTCTCCATCTTTCAAAATTTCTGTATTTTTTGCAATAAAAATTATATATTTTTTAGCGACAATTCCTTTAAAAATATCTATTTTGTAAAGAGAATTAAAAAAAAAAAATTAAATAGTCTTTAAATTTTACCGGGTTATGTCTGCAATCAGACAGCTGTAGCCACCTGGGAAATTAAGATACATTAAATAAAGTACACATTTTTGGAAAGTACACCCTTTGGAGCATCAAATGGGGGGCTACATGTATTGCTAGCACACAAATAGACAATGTAATAATAAGTAGAATAATGGCTCTTTGCTAAAAATAATAATGGTATATTTTGAATCTGCTGAAAAAAAACAATATATAGTATATATAGTTTATTCGCACAAACTTTACTTCTAAAAGTATTTAAATGTGAACTGCAACAAAAAGCTCAAAACCAGCTTAGCGCACAGGTGCTAAATGGCTTAGCAGCTAAAGGGATACAATTGTATATTAACTTGTTTTCTTTGAATTATTTGATGTCTGAAAACACTGCATCTGTTTTGTTATTTTGACCAGTTGTAATTTTCTGCAAAAGAATGCTCTAACAACATTTTAATTTGGAATTTTGGAGAAATGTTGTCAGTAATTTATAGAATAAAACAACAATGTTCATTTTACTCAAACACATACCTATAAATAGTAAAACCAGAGAAACTGATCATTTTGCAGTGGTTTCTTAACTTTGTTTCTAGAGCTGTATGTGTGTGAAAGTCACAAAGTTGTGAAGTTTGAAAATCCAGTTAGTGCTTGCCTAGTGTGCACTGTGTGTGTGTGTGTGTGTGTATATATATATATATATACTTGTATATATACTGTATATCTATCTATATATATATATATATATATATATATACACACACACACACACACACACACACACAGTGCACACTAGGCAAGCACTAACTGGTTTTTAAATCTTTACAGGCTTTATTGTGCCATGCCTAGTGTCCCTTATGAGCATACATAGATGGCAAACATACTCTAGGAGCCTTGCAATCTGATTTTGTACCAGTTGTCAAAACAAAGCACATTTTGTAGTAATCAATTGGCATTTCCTGTTGACCAGGATTGTAATGATTCTCTTTGTGGTTCTAGGTCACGCATGCGTAGAGAGATTCTCGTTGGGGGTCAGCAGGACAATGATACAGACCAGGAACCAAATAGCTGTGACAGCTTTACCTCATACAGAGGACCTTATTTGCACAGCCCCAATTCAGATCGAGGAGACAGAAAGCCACCTCTCCACCACATGAAACATCTAATGCAGAATAACTGCTATACTGTGGAAAGAGACACAAAGCAAATCAAAAAGGAGGACACAGAGGAGGAAGAGGAGGATGATGCGTGCACTCGATGTGATTCCTGCAGCTCTGAAGCAGCATCCGTTACCTGTTTTGAACCAGAGAAATACAGAGTTATTAGAGAAGAGCAGGTTACTGCCTCTCACTGTGAAGACTTGCAGAGATTACGTTACCTAAGGAAAACTAACAATGTGTGCACTAAAGCTCCTCAGTCTGGAACGCATGAGTGTCCATCTTTGCTCTCTCAAAAAGAGAACTCCAGTTCAGACCGGCCACAAGCTGACCCAATATGTTTTAAGTCCGGTGTAGAATCCTCGCGCTGCAGCCTAGAAGTGTCTCTTAATTCCCCCTCAGCTGCTTCATCGCCCGGCCTCATGATGTCCGTTTCTCCAGTTCCTTCTTGCTCTGCTCCAATTTCTCCATCTCTTCCTAGTACTGAATCAGCCAAAGCTCAAACTTTCAGCCCCACCAGCGACACTCTCCCATTGCATCCATCCTCAAAGCATAGTCCCCACAACCAGAAGAGAAATGAGAAGATGGCCAATTTAAATAACATTATTCACAGGCTCGAGAGGGCCGCAAACAAAGAAGAAACTCTAGAATGGGAGTTTTGAAAAAGCTAAAAAAAAATAAAAATAGTACTATTTATATCGGTCTCTTTGTAAGATCACAATGAGAAGCAGAGAGACTGCAAAAAAAATCACAAGGAATATTTTATATATATTTTTGTTTTGTTTTGTGAAATACAAACTTACAAATATGGGATTAAAAAATGTGCTTCAGAAATCCCATGCATTGAAGAAAAAAAGAAAAAAAAAATGGAAAAAAAAAATTAAATTTCTTGACGAATTGAAAACTCTTTTAGAGAGAAAAAATTTATAGACATTTTAGATATTTTATTAAATAATATTTGGAATTTATTAACATCCTGAGCTGCTTTGATAACACATATAGATATGAAATGGGAGACGTAGCAGTGAATATTCTGAAGTCCTGTAGCTTGCCACTGGATGAGATTAATAGACTACCGTATTGTTTAAAGCCATTATGAAGCACTAGGAGACTGTCCAAATGAAGTATATTTGTTTCCACCGCTGTCTATTAGACAGTTTAATTGTTACTGCCCTGAGAAAGGCCTGGAAAATAGTCTAAAAGACTCTAAATTGAAAAAAAAATGTAATGTCACAAAGTGCGTCACACAATTACATTCTGAAACAGTTCCCTGCATTTGTGTGTGTTCTCAATAGTGTACGCTGCTCCTGCAGGGCCCTGATATTTGGCGCATATAAAAAGGTGCAATCACATGATTATCAAACCCATCACAAGGTAGAAAGAGGTCTATGCATAACATTTCCATAAGCAGTGCATTATTATTTTTATAGTACACCTCACCAGTTCTAGAACTCATTTGGTCTGTTACTGATAAAATGTGAGTACACTGGTTTGTTTTTGTTGTATATGGTAATATAATACCGTATGTCATGCCTTGTATACATCATGTTTACAGGATTCTTCCCACTAAAGAGCTAGAACTTTACAGATATAGATTATCATTGTGACAGATTATGTGGAACACATGAAGATTCAGAGAATCAGATAGTACCATAGATGTTCCTGGCCATAAGCAGAGGGTTTTTTTATTTGATTTATAAGGGTACAAGAATGAAGAGAATAATACAAATAGTCTTTTTGTTTTTTATCATTTTCTCCTTTGTTACTGTAATTGCAGTATATTTAGTCATTTTAAACAAGTGCTGAAGTTCGTGGTCCGATAGTATAACGTGCAGATGGAACTTCCTTTAGATTGTAATGTCATTTCGACAATTTTAATTTAAAGGGACATAATAGCTCCCATTTGCCCTATAAATATTTTTTTTAAGCAAAAAATTAAAACGTTTATAGCTTTTTTTTTTTTTTTTTTTAAAGAAATCAGGTTGTTTAGCTGTTTGGCCACTAGATGGAGCTTGTTTTAGTAGTACAAAACCTTTTTAAAAACACATTCTGTTACACAAAATATACAAATGAATATCCAGAGGCACAGGTTGCCTAGTTGCTGCAATTTGCCCAGTGATGTCACACTACCATGCCTCTCACTAAAAACATATTTCTGCCTAAGAAGTGGCTATACCTTTTCTACTGCAGTAATTGATTGTTGAGTAGTCAAATAGCAAATTACAATTTAGAAAATAGTTGAGTGTATGACTTGACAAGCCTTTAAGCCACCTCTCAACTGTAGGTGCCCACAGGCAGCTAACAAACTTGTCTAATAAGAGATCCATCCCTGCACTTAGCAAGATATTGCCTTCAATTACAGGCCTAGCTTGTCATGCATTTCTTTATCTTTATTTCTGTTGCTCTCCCTGTCTATTTCTTAGTACCGCTCATGCGGGTTCTAGTGATTTGTCACCAGTTACTGAGAGCCAGTAACATGCACAATACGCTAAAATATGAAGTATATTTAAATACAATAAGTAAAGTAACATTCTTGTATAGCGGAGGAAAACTTGGTGAACAGCAACATGGCATATTGCTGAACATGTAGTGCAGAGTTTAACCTATTTGCAGGCATTGATAACACACACATTTTCACCCACACTGTTTTGTTCAACTAACTTCACTGCAATATTCCTGCAAAAGATTGTTGTTTAACGTTGCATCTGATTGACATAATCTGTCTATGCCATAGTCATAATTACTGTGTTAGGTCCAGATTACGAGTGGAGCACTATTTAAGGCTCCCGCTCGAGTGTTTACTGCGCTAGAAGTAAGCTTTTTGCACACTGTTTTCACTCTTGCACTAACCCGACGAACGCTAAAGGCCGAAGTTAGAATATATCGTGCACATTCACGTATTCCCCCATAGAAGTCAATGGGGCAAAAAAAGTGTAAAAAACCTAACAGCCTACTCACACAAGCCCAATCACATATTCTCATGTGCGCTAACCCGACATGAAAATTTCACATTCCAATGTTCTTCACATAGAAGAAAAGGTTCTATTTAAATATTTCTACAAATATCTGATGGTATTTTGGTACAATATTTATCTATAGTTATATAAAAACATGATCATATATAGGTATCGATATATATATATATATATATATATATATATATATATATATATATATATATATATATAGGAATATCTATTTGTAAATACTTAAAACATATTCTGCTATGTGCAGAACATTGGAATGTGAAATATTTACAATAAATACACAGTATAACACTTTATTAAATATGAATATTGCATAAATATGTTCGACATGTTTTCATGTTTTGCAAAGAGCTCCAATGTTAACCAGAGCTCTGAGGACACGGAAATCATTCTAGCGTAAATCACATTCATGCAATTACACTTTCAACCAATAATACAAGCGGTAAACCCGACGACCACAAACACCCTTGATAAACCCTTATCCCTCATGCGTAACTGTTAGCGCTCCACTTTTAATCTGGCCCTAGGGTGCAGATTGATGACATTATAGACAGTTATTGCAGCTGTACCACCTTACTTCTTTTTACATAGACCTCTACTTTATGTATAAGCTCAGGAGAGGATTGCAATAAAGCTGCCAATCCCATGTATTAAATATCACTGTGTGTATAATGCTTGTTCTGCTAAACATGATGTTGCTGTGCAGTTATTAAAGGGACAGTAAAGTCACAATGACATTTTCATGATTTGGATAGAGCATGCAATTTTAAACAACTTTCCAATATACTTCTGTTATCAAATTTGCTTCATTCTCTTGATAACTTTTATTGAAGAGTAAAACTATGTAGCCTCATAAGAGCTTAGGACTGTGCACGTGTCTTTAGTACTCTATAGCAGCAGTGTTTTGCAACATTGTATAACACATCTACAAATAATGTTGCACACTCCTGAGCTCTTGCAAGCTTGCCTAGTTTTGCTCTTAAATAAAAGATAACAAGAGAACAAAGCAAATTTTATAACAGAAGTAATTTGTAAAGTTGTTTAAAATTGCATGCTCTATCTGAATCATGAACGTTTTATTTTGACTTTACTGTCCCTTTAACCCCTAAACGACCGCGACGTACCATGTATGTCGTCATTCGTTAAGGGTTTCCTTGTTAATAATAGTGTGGGTCACGCCACAAGCAGTGGTACTGCGCTATTATACCCTCCCTCCACCATTCTGGTCACCAGAAAAAGCGCAATCTCGCTGCTGGCTGCGAGACCACACTATTAGTAATGCAAGCCCCATTCAAAGACCTGTGATGTACAGTATACAATGCTTGTCCTTAAGGGGTTAATGATTAAAAAAAAAACTTTCTTTAGCTGGATGAACCGTGATGATAAATCTGGAGAAAAATATAAAACTAAACGCCGAACAACTACAGCTCTTAATTACTCCCAAGCCTTAGTGCTTAATACAACACTGACATTTATATTCATTTTACACTTTGGTTTGCCTAAAACCAAGCCTATGAGATAATGCCTAAAACCAAGTCTACAAGATAATGCCTAAAACCAAGCCTATGAGATAATGCCTAAAACCAAGTCTATAAGATAATGCCTAAAACCAAGCCTATGAGATAATGCCTAAAACCAAGCCTATGAGATAATGCCTAAAACCAAGCCTATGAGATAATGCCTAAAACCAAGCCTATGAAATAGTTTGATTAAGCATTTTAAATAAAATATTCCAATAACTAATTAGCAGAAATTTACATAGGTAAATATAAACATGTATTGATTACAAAAGATATGTTCTCCCAGATTTTAAAAAACTCGCCATCATGGAGAGATGTCATCAGCTTAAATTACTGAGCATTATATTGTAAATTAAGTGTCTCTGCTCAACACAAATCATATTAGTGAACTCTGCTTAATGAGATACACAGTTCCTAAAGTAAAAATTGTCTTTAAAACAATCCCTGAGGTGCCTCTTAATTCTAACCACGCTTCTTATAGAATCTCATCAGACTAGAGGACTTTAGAGAATTGGACCCTTAACTGTCCTCCTCCATTTTACTAAATTGTTTTTCTGAACCATGGAGGTATATACACAGGGACTGCATTCTGCTAGAAGATGCTTATTGTAGCTCATGGTGTGGCCATTATTGTGAAGCATTTGGCTTGCCCCAGCCTTTCCCCATTTACACCATAATTAATGCTGACCAAAGTGACTCATCCATTCTGACTTTGGGTAGAAACGTTGTCTTCTATACGTCTGATTTGTTCTGTTCTCTCTGAGACTGTCCAATAAATAGGTTGCTAGTTCTGTGTGTATATGTTTGTAGCACTTGTACAGGTATAACAGTGGCATAGCTATTGCTATATAAAGTATCTTTTGTTTTTATAAATAATATTTCTAAAAGTGTGCTCACAGGTCATGTGAGTAAAAAAAAACACAGTGCTATCATTCATTTGAAAAGGATGGACACCCCCTAGGGTTTGCTAACCCATTTATGAAGGACACCTTGATTATAGATGTTTTACCGGTGGGAAAATGATGATATTGTTACCTTGTTAAAGGTATTGAGAACTTTGTATTTTTAAAAAAAGTAATAAAATATGCCTCTTTTAGTTATTAAAAGTTCATATTTGTTCATCCTTTTATTGCAAAAGAGGGCTATAACATGGGGGGGGGGACAGCTCAGCAAGACTTTAATGTAACACAAATTGAATTGTAACATTACAATGCTGTAATTAAATACAAATATTTACTTTTTTCTCCAACATTGGTGTGTCCGGTCCACGGCGTCATCCTTACTTGTGGGAATATCTCTTCCCCAACAGGAAATGGCAAAGAGTCCCAGCAAAGCTGGCCATATAGTCCCTCCCAGGCTCCGCCCACCCCAGTCATTCTCTTTGCCGTTGCACAGGCAACATCTCCACGGAGATGGTTAAGAGTATGTGGTGTTTAGTTGTAGTTTTTTTTTTATTCTACTATCAAGAGTTTGTTATTTTAAAATAGTGCTGGTATGTACTATTTACTCTGAAACAGAAAGAGATGAAGATTTCTGTTTGTGAGAAGAAGATGATTTTAGCAGACAGTAACTAAAATCCTTTGCTGTTTCCACATAGGACTGTTGAGATGAAGTAACTTCAGTTGGGGGAAACAGTTAGCAGACTTCTCTGCTTAAGGTATGACTAGCCATATTTCTAACAAGACTGTGTAATGCTGGAAGGCTGTCATTTCCCCTCATGGGGACCGGTAAGCCATTTTCTTAGTCTCAAGCAGAATAAAGGGCTTAATATGGGCTATAAAACTGGTAGACACTTTTATGGGCAGAATCGATTGCTTTATTTGGGCATTTTATACATGTTTATGCTGGTATTTCACATTTATAAACTTGGGGAACGTTTTTTAACGTCAGGCACTATGTTAGACACCTTTTCCAGTCAGGAAGGGCATTCCCAGTTGTAGGCTGAGCCTCATTTTCGCGCCATTACTGCACAGTTGTTTTTGAGAGCAAGACATGCAGATGCATGTGTGAGGACCTGAAAATAGTTGGAAAAGTTCCTAGAAGGCGTCATTTGGTATCGTATTCCCCTCTGGGTTTGGTAGAGTCGCAGCAAAGGCTGTAGCTGGGACTGTAGAGGGGTTAATACTGTAACCGGCTCCGGTTTCGTTATCTTAAGGCTTAAAGCTCTGAAAATTGGTGTGCAATACTTTTAATGCTTTAAGACACTGTGGTGAAATTTTGGTAAATTTTGAACAATTCCTTCATATTTTTTCACATATTCAGTAATAAAGTGTGCTCTGTTTAAAATTTAAAGAGACAGTAACGGTTTTGATTTAAAACGGTTTTTGTGTTTTACTGACAAGTTTAAGCCTGTTTCACATGTCTGTGCCTTCAGATAAGCTATGTTCTATATGTATGAAAGTCAATGTGTCTCCCCCTTCTAAATTATGTGATAATTGTGCTAAAGCGTCCAAACAAAGTAAGGACAGTACTGTCACAGATAATGAAGTTGCCCAAGATGATTCATCAGATGAAGGGAGTAGACATGGTTCTACATCATCTCCTTCTGTGTCTACACCAGTTTTGCCCACGCAGGAGGCACCTAGTACTTCTAGCGCGCCAATGCTTATTACCATGCAACAATTGACGGCTGTAATGGATAACTCCATAGCAAATATTTTATCCAAAATGCCTGCATATCAGAGAAAGCGCGATTGCTCTGTTTTAAACACTGAAGAGCAGGAGGGCGCTGATGATAATTGTTCTGTCATACCCTCACACCAATCTGAAGGGGCCATGAGGGAGGTTTTGTCAGATGGGGAAATTTCAGATTCAGGAAAAATTTCCCAACAGGCTGAACCTGATGTTGTGACATTTAAGTTTAAATTAGAACATCTCCGCGCACTGCTTAAGGAGGTGTTATCTACTCTGGATGATTGTGACAACCTGGTCATTCCAGAAAAATTATGCAAGATGGACAAGTTCCTAGAGGTTACGGTGCACCCCGACGCTTTTCCTATACCCAAGCGGGTGGCGGACATAGTAAATAAGGAATGGGAGAAGCCCGGCATACCTTTTGTTCCCCCTCCTATATTTAAGAAATTATTTCCTATGGTCGACCCCAGAAAGGACTTATGGCAGACAGTCCCTAAGGTCGAGGGGGCAGTTTCTACTCTAAACAAGCGCACTACTATTCCTATCGAGGATAATTGTGCTTTCAAAGATCCTATGGATAAAAAATTGGAGGGTTTGCTTAAAAAGATTTTTATACAGCAAGGTTACCTTCTTCAACCCATTTCGTGCATTGTTCCTGTCACTACAGCAGCGTGGTTCTGGTTCGAGGAACTAGAAAAGTCGCTCAGAGTAGAGAGACTCCATATGAGGAGGTTATGGACAGAGTTCACGCACTTAAGTTGGCTAACTCTTTTATTTTAGATGCCGCTTTGCAAATAGCTAGATTAGCGGCGAAAAATTCAGGGTTTGCAATTGTGGCGCGCAGAGCGCTTTGGCTAAAGTCTTGGTCAGCGGATGTATCATCCAAGACAAAATTGCTTAATATCCCCTTCAAGGGTAAAACTCTCTTCGGGCCAGAATTGAAAGAGATTATCTCAGACATCACTGGGGGAAAGGGCCACGCCCTCCCACAAGATAGGCCTTTCAAAGCCAAGAATAAGTCTAATTTTCGTTCCTTTCGTAATTTCAGGAACGGACCGGGCTCTAATTCTGCATCCTCTAAACAAGAGGGTAATACCTCACAGACCAAACCAGCCTGGAAACCGATGCAAGGCTGGAACAAGGGTAAGCAGGCCAAGAAGCCTGCCGCTGCTAACAAAACAGCATGAAGGAGTAGCCCCCGATCCGGGACCGGATCTAGTGGGGGGCAGACTCTCTCTCTTTGCTCAGGCTTGGGCAAGAGATGTTCAGGATCCCTGGACGCTAGAAATAGTTTCTCAGGGTTATCTTCTGGAATTCAAGGAACTACCCCCAAGGGGAAGGTTCCACATGTCTCACTTATCCTCAAACCAAATAAAGAGACAGGCATTCTTACATTGTGTAGAAGACCTGTTAATGATGGGAGTGATACACCCAGTTCCAACAGCGGAACAAGGAATGGGATTTTACTCAACTCTGTTTGTGGTTCCCAAAAAAGAGGGAACTTTCAGACCAATCCTGGATCTAAAGATCCTAAACAAATTTCTCAGAGTACCATCGTTCAAGATGGAAACCATTCGAACGATTCTACCCACAATTCAGGAAGGTCAATTTATGACTACCGTGGATCTAAAGGATGCGTATCTACATATCCCTATCCACAAGGAACATCATCAGTTCCTAAGGTTCGCCTTTCTGGACAAACATTACCAGTTTGTGGCCCTCCCATTCGGGTTAGCCACTGCTCCAAGGATTTTCACAAAGGTACTCGGATCCCTTCTAGCGGTTCTAAGACCAAGGGGCATTGCAGTAGTACCGTACTTGGACGACATTCTAGTACAAGCGTCGTCTCTTTCAAAGGCAAAGGCTCACTCAGACATCGTTCTGGCCTTTCTCAGATCTCACGGATGGAAGGTGAACATAGAAAAAAGTTCCCTGTCTCCGTCGACAAGAGTTCCCTTCTTGGGAACAATAATAGATTCTTTAGAAATGAGGATTTTCTTGACAGATGTCAGAAAGTCAAAACTTCTAAACGCTTGTCAAGTTCTTCATTCTATTCCTCGTCCTTCCGTAGCTAAGTGCATGGAAGTAGTAGGATTGATGGTTGCAGCAATGGACATAGTTCCTTTTGCGCTAATTCATCTAAGACCATTACAACTGTGCATGCTGAAACAGTGGAATGGGGATTATACAGACTTGTCTCCAGTGATTCAAGTAGATCAGAAGACCAGAGACTCACTCCGTTGGTGGCTAACCCAGGATCACCTATCCCAGGGAATGAGCTTCCGCAGTCCAGAGTGGGTCATCGTCACGACCGACGCCAGTCTAGTGGGCTGCTGGGGCGTGGTCTGGGAATCCCTGAAAGCTCAGGGACTGTGGTCTCGGGAAGAGTCTCTTCTTCCGATAAACATTCTGGAACTAAGAGCGATATTCAATGCTCTCAAGGCTTGGCCTCAGCTAGCAAAGGCCAGATTCATAAGATTCCAATCAGACAACATGACGACTGTTGCGTATCTCAATCATCAGGGGGGAACAAGGAGTTCCCTGGCGATGAAAGAAGTGACCAAAATAATACAATGGGCGGAGAATCACTCCTGCCACCTATCTGCGATCCACATTCCAGGTGTGGAAAACTGGGAAGCGGATTATTTGAGTCGTCAGACATTCCATCCGGGGGAGTGGGAACTCCACCCGGAGATCTTTGCCCGGTTGACTCAACTATGGGGCATTCCAGATATGGATCTGATGGCGTCCCGTCAGAACTTCAAGGTTCCTTGCTACGGGTCCAGATCCAGGGATGCCAAGGCGACTCTAGTGGATGCTATTTTTGGGAGAAAGGTTTTGCAAGCCGTGGTGCCTTCCGTTTAGGTGACCTGATTTGCTCCCTCCCTTCATCCGTGTCCTAAAGCTTTGGTATTGGTTCCCACAAGTAAGGATGACGCCGTGGACCGGACACACCAATGTTGGAGAAAACAGAATTTATGCTTACCTGATAAATTACTTTCTCCAACGGTGTGTCCGGTCCACGGCCCGCCCTGGTTTTTTAATCAGGTCTGATGAATTATTTTCTCTAACTACAGTCACCACGACACCATATGGTTTCTCCTATTTTTTCCTCCTGTCCGTCGGTCGAATGACTGGGGTGGGCGGAGCCTGGGAGGGACTATATGGCCAGCTTTGCTGGGACTCTTTGCCATTTCCTGTTGGGGAAGAGATATTCCCACAAGTAAGGATGACGCCGTGGACCGGACACACCGTTGGAGAAAGTAATTTATCAGGTAAGCATAAATTCTGTTTTTTACTTTAAATTATCTTGTTAATTCCTTTTAATGCAATTCCCAGTATAGAGTTTCTTGATTATTAAGCACCAGATTATTGCCTCTTCAGGTTCTCTTCAGGTGGTGTAACACCCTTTACTAGCAATGTCTGCAGGAGACACCATAGTGTATCAGGAGTCTCTAGGGACTAAACCAAACTGTCTCCTCAGTTCCTCCACAAGAATAGTTTTATTAAATATGTTAAATCTAAGTAAACATAAAGAGAAACAGATTGTGTAAAAAAAAACAGCAAACAACGTACTTGTTTTTTCATCTAAAGGGGAGGAGAGTCCACGGCTTCATTCATTACTTTTGGGAATTAAGAACCTGGCCACCAGGAGGAGGCAAAGACACCCCAGCCAAAGCCTTAAATACCTCCCCCACTTCCCTCATCCCCCAGTCATTCTTTGCCTTTCGTCACAGGAGGTTGGCAGAGAAGTGTCGGAAGATTCGGAGTAGTCTCTTATGGAGGGTAATACTCTTCGGAATGGGACTGGAGTTTTAAAGGGACAGTCTACACCAGAATTTGTATTGTTTAAAAAGATAGCTAATCCCTTTATTACCCATTCCCCAGTTTTGCATAACTAACACAGTTATATTAATTTATGTTTTACATCTGTGATTACCTTGTATCTAAGCCTCTGCAGACTGCTCCCTTATCTCAGTGCTTTTGACAGACATGCAGTTTAGCCAATCAGTGCAGACTCCTAAATAACTCCACGGGAGTGAGCATAATGATATCTATATGACACACATGAACTAGTACTGTCTAACTGTGAAAAACTTTCAAAATGATCTGAGGCGGGTTTTAACGTTTTAGAAATCAGTTTGAGCCTAGCTAGGTTTAGCTTTTTAAAAATACCACCAAGGGAACAAAGCAAATGAATCATGAAAGTTTAATTTTGACTAGACTGTCCCTTTAAGTAGTCCTGTCAGCCTCTCAGTGAGAGCTTGGGTGAAAGTTAGATCTTGGAGATGCAGGGAGAGTCTTTCTGCAAAACCATCCAGTATCATTTTAATAGCTCCATAAGCAATCAGCGTTGACGAGTTTTGCTGCCTGCTTTCTACACTCAAGTCCATGTCAGGAGTGATGCTACTACACTGTCACACTTGAGAGGCCATGTTCCTGTTCCACGGCATAGATTCTGGTAAGATCGTTTCATTTTTTATACACATAATGATAACGCAGAAAACAGGGTCACAGTGTGATACCTTTTATCTTTATAGAATCAAGGGTTAATATGCCTGGTAGGGGGATTATTGAACAGGGGGGTTTATACATAATATTGTTTATTGTGTCATTGTTGCGATGTGTGAGATGAGGCTTTGGCACTGGGTGGACTTTAGTTTAATTTCCGGGAGTATTTGCGTGGCAGATTTGGCGTGTTTTTCTCCCTAGTGCAGGGGTGGTCCTGTGAGGCATTCCGTCTGATTGGGTGTGGCCTACTCGACTTCCTGCTTGAAAAGGATGGACGCAACTATTTCTGTGGTCTGGATCATAGGAGGTGGCGAGTGCCCCGGCCTTTGGAGGTTATAAAGGTGCCATTTTTTATATTTATAACTAGTCCGTAATAAAGCCGTAAAGCTATGGAGGACTCTGACGCGTTAGAGGGTGCTCCCTGTTTAAGTAATTGTGTTTATTGTGAGGAGGTTCCGGTAGATCCGCCTGATCAACTATGTTCCACATGCCTTGATAAAGTCACGATATCTAGAAAGAAAAGGATGTCTAGTACTACTGAGCCGTCCACCTCTGAGGGTTCCCCGTCCCGTGAGGTGCGTTCCCTACTTTCATCTCCAAGTACACATGCAGCGCCGCAGGGCATGACTATTTCTGCTACAGGAGAGATCCGTTGGCCGTCAGATATTGCGGATCAATTGCAAACAGCGGTCTCTAAGGTGATTAGTGCCTTACCACGTTCTACTAAGTGCAAGCGTAAGGTAAAATATGGCGATCCGACCCAGGGATCATCTACGCCAATGGATATTTCGGAAACATTATCCACTGACGACTCAGACTCTTCGGAGGACGTTCCTTCTGGGTCGGAGTCTATGTCATCTAAGGCTCCGACTGCAGAGGAGCCTGACTTTAGGTTTAGGATGGAAAATTTGCGCTATTTGCTGAAGCAAGTGCTTGCTATCCTCAAGGTTCCTGAACCAAAACTACCGGAGAAACCTTCAATTCCTAAGCTTGATAAAGTATATGAGGACAGGGTGGTGCCTCAGACCTTCCCGGTTCAGGTTAAGATGGCTAACATTATTAAGTGAAATGAATGGGAGAGATTAGGTTCTTCCTTTTCCCCTTATTCTTTTAAGAAGCTGTTCCCCGTCCCGAACTCTCAGCTTGAGCTATGGGGGACTGTCCCTAAGGTGGATTGTGCTATCTCTACGCTCGCAAAGCGGACAACGATTCTTTCTGAGGATAGTTCGTCGTTTAAAGAGCCCATGGATAAAAAGTTAGAGAACATGTTAAGAAAAATGTTTCAACATACGGGGTTTGTTTTTCAGCCAGCAGCGGAAGTAGCTGGAGCTGCAACATATTGGTGCAAAGCTCTGTCTGACATGGTCGAGAGGGAGACTCCCCTCAACGAGATACAGGAGAGAATTAAGACCTTGAGGGTCGCTAATTTTTTTATTTGTGATGCCAATATGCAAATTATTTGCATGAATGCTAAGGTGTCAGGTTTTTCCGTATTAGCCCGCAGGGCTCTGTGGCTAAAGTCGTGGTCTGTGGACATGACTTCTAAGTCTAGACTGCTATCCCTTCCATTTC
Source organism: Bombina bombina (assembly GCF_027579735.1). Taxonomy (NCBI): domain Eukaryota; kingdom Metazoa; phylum Chordata; class Amphibia; order Anura; family Bombinatoridae; genus Bombina; species Bombina bombina. The sequence continues at coordinate 344,028,118 of NC_069500.1, forward strand.
AGGGAAAGATCCTGTTCGGTCCAGGATTGGACTCAATCATATCCACGGTTACATGAGGCAAGGGCGCTTTCCTACCGCAGGATAAGCAGGTTAAGCTGAACGGATCTACTTTCCGTCCCTTTCGTGCGGACAAGGCCCAACGCCAACAGCCCGCCGCGAAAGCGGATCAGTCTAAGTGCACTTGGAAACCAGCTCAGTCTTGGAATAAGTCCAAGCAGAACAAGAAACCCGACGAAACAAGGTCGACATGAAGGGGCATCCCCTGACTGGTCTCTGGACCAAGTAGGGGGCAGATTATCTCTCTTCTCAGAAGCCTGGTTGAAGGATGCTCAGGACCCTTGGGTTCTGGAAGTTATCGCCCAGGGATACAGGATAGGGTTCAGATCTTTTAAAACCAGGGGCAGATTCCTCCTGTCAAACCTGTCTTCCATACCAGAAAAACAGAGGCGCCTTTCTAGAATGTGTGAGGGATCGCTCTTCCCTCTGAGTAATTATACCGGTACCCCCAGCAGAAAGGGGTCTAGGGTACTATTAAAACCTCTTTGTGGTCCCAAAGAAGGAGTGCATGTTCCACCCGATTCTGGACCTAAAATGTTTAAACAAATTTCTGGCTGTTCCATTGTTCAAAATGGAAACAATCAGATCCATTCTGCCCCTAGTTCAAGAAGGTGAGTTCATGACGACAATAGACCTGAAGGATGCCTACCTTCATGTGCCAATCCACAGGGATCACTTCAGGTTCCTGAGATTTGCATTCCTGGACCAACTTTTCCAGTTTGTGGCCCTTTGGTCTTGCTACGGCCCCGAGAGTCTTCACAAAGGTTCTGGGTGCGCTACTTACAGTGGCCAGATCCAGAGGCATTGCTGTGGCGCCCTATCTGGATGACATCCTAGTCCAGGCGCTGTCGTTCAGTCTGGCAGAGGATCACTCGAGGGCTCTTCTTCTTTTCCTCCAATCCCACAGTTGGAAGATAAACTCAGGAAAGAGCTCCCTGATTCCCAGCAACAGGGTATAGTTCCTGGGAACGATAATAGATTCTATATCCATGAGGATATTTCTCACAGATCAGCGATTCAGGAAGATTGCGTCCACCTGTCTTGCCCTTCAGTCTTCCTCCAGTCCCTCTGTGGGAGTATGGAGGTGATCGGGCTCATGGTGTCCAGCATCGATGTCATTCCATTCGCCAGGTTCCATCTCAGACCTCTTCAGTTGTGCATGTTGAGGCAGTGGAACGGCGATCATACAGACCTATCCCAACAGATTTCTCTGGATGATCGGACGAGGGACTCCCTCTCTTGGTGGATCCGTCCGGAACAACTGTCCCAAGGGACATCCTTCCTGAGACCGTCCTGGGAGATTGTGACCACAGAGGCGAGTCTGGCAGGATGGGGAGCTGTTCGGTGTGCCAGGATGGCACAGGGAAAGTGGTCTCGAGAGGAGTCTCTCCTCCCAATCAATATTCTGGAATTTTGAGCAATCTACAATGCTCTGAAGGCGTGGCCTCCTCTGGGGTCTTTCATCTTCAACAGGTTCCAGACAGACATTACCTCGGTGGCTTACACCAACCATCAGGGGGGGACGAGAAGCTCCCTAGCAATGAGGGAGGTTTCTCTGATATTGGAATGGGCAGAGTCCCACAGCTGCTCGCTCTCAGCAATCCACATTCCGGGTGTGGACAACTGAGAAGTGGATTTTCTCAGCAGGCAATCCTTCTATCCGGGGGAATGGTCTCTCCATCCCGAGGTGTTTGTGGAGATTTGTCACACATGGGGGACGCCGGAGATAGATCTCATGGCGTCCAGATATGGGTTGCGGTTCAGGGATTCCCAGGCAGAGCTGATAGATGCCTTAGCAGTGCCTTGGGGGTTCAACCTAGTTTACATTTTTCCACCGTTGCCACTTCTACCTCGTGTAGTGGCCCGCATCAAGCAGGAGCATGCTTCGGCTATTCTGATTGCTCCGTTGTGGCCGCGAAGGACGTGGTTTGCGGATCTGGTGGGGATGTCATCTTCTCCTCCATGGAGGTTACCCTGTTGCAGGGATCTGTTGATACAGGGTCCCTTTCAACATCACAATCTAGATTCTCTGAGGCTGACTGCGTGGAGATTGAACGCTTAGTCTTGGCCAAGAGAGGGTTTTCTGAGAGTGATTGATACTCTCCTTAAGGCTAGAAAGCTGGTCACTCGTCACATTTATCATAAGGTGTGGAGGACTTGCTTGTCCTGGTGTGAGAAGCATGGATATCCTTGGCACAAGGTTAAGGTATCCAGGATTCTGTCCTTTCTCCAGGATGGACTGGAGAAGGGGCTTGCCACCAATTCCTTGCAGGGACAGATTTCGGCATTATCTGTTTTGTTGCACAAGAGGCTTGCTGAGCTTCCAGATATTCAGTCTTTTGTTCAGGCCCTGTCTAGAATCAGGCCTGTATTTAGACAGTTCGCTCCTCCCTGGAGCTTGAACTTGGTTCTGACGGTATTGCAGAGGGTTCCATTTGAACCTATGCACTCTATTGACATTAAGATTCTTTCCTGGAAGGTTCTCTTTCTGTTGGCTATTGCATCGGCTCACAGAGTCTCTGAGCTGGCGGCCTTGCAATTTGAGCCTCCTTATTTGGTCTTTCAAGCTGATAAGGCTGTCCTTCGCACTGGTTTGGAATTTCTTCCCAAAGTTGTGTCTAACCGTAACATTAATCAGGAAATAATGGTTCCTTCTTTGTGTCCTAATCCCTCTTCTCCTAAGGAAAGGTTACTTCATAATTTGGACGTAGTTCGAGCCTTAAAGTTTTATCTTCAGGCTATAAAGGATTTCAGACTATCTACATCTCTTTTTGTGGTGTATGCAGGGAAGCGCACGGGGCAGAAAGCCTCTTCAACTTCTTTGTCCTTTTGGTTGAATGGCATGATTCGCTTAGCCTATGAGCCACCTCAGAGGATCACGGCTCATTGGACTAGAGCTGTGGCTGCTTCTTAGGCCTTCAAGAATGAGGCCTCTATGGAGCAGATTTGTAAGGAGGCTACCTGGTCCTCCTTACATACTTTTGCAAGTTGAAGTTTTTGCTTCGGCGGTAGTAGTTTTTGGGAGAAAAGTTTTACAGGCTGTGGTGCCCTTAGATTAGGGTCCATCTTCTTTTTGCCCTCCCATTTTTCATTCAGTGTCCTCTAGAGCTTGGGTATTTGTTCCCACAAGTAATGAATGAAGCCGTGGACTCTCCTCTCCTTTAGATGGAAAACATAAATTATGCTTACCTGATAATTTTATTTCCATTGTGAGGAGGAGAGTGCAAGGTTCCCACCCGTTGCTCCAATGGTCGGACCTAAATTTAGTTTTGTTCTTCTGGCATCATTTATACACTGATATTTCTTCTACTGTTCCTTGTTCCCTCTGCAAAATAAATGAGGGATGAGAGAAGTGGGGGAGGTATTTAAGCCTTTGGCTGGGGTGTCTTTACCTCCTCCTGGTGGCCAGGTTCTTAATTCCCACAAGTAATGAATGAAGCCGTGGACTCTCCTCCCTACGATGGAAATAAAATTATCAGGTAAGCATAACTTATGTTTTTTGCAAAATGAGCAATAGACATTCTCCATGTAGCTAAAGCCCTCAGGGTGACAAGAGAGCTAAGATGTTGGCAACATGGGTTGCATTCTGCCTTTTCTGAGCATGGCATATCTGACTCCCTCTTTATCTAGGCCATTCAATTAATAGTGAACCAGCTCATGTTATTCTAGAAGTTTTATGACATCAAGCTATATAAACCTTCCTGTAGAGACCACAGACTCCCTGTGGGGCAGTGACAGTAAGTAATGGACACTGCACAAATGAAGTTTAAAAAAAAGATTTAAAAAGTTAAAAATTATTAATACATATTTCAAAGATTTATATTACAAATAAGCCACTGCTTAGTGTTTTTTATTACAAGAAAGAAACAGACTGTTTCATATCCATTTAACTTTTTCTATGTAGTCTTCTAATTGATAAGGTAGCAGGAAAGACTAATGAAGACTTCACCCTCCCTTTTATCTATTAGTAAAATTGTGTATTGGTGTTGAAGGGAAACAATTTCAGGACAAAAGGAAAAATAAGCATATCTGCTGTCCATAAACATGGCTGAACAATCCAATGCATGCTTTAAAGGCAATAAAGGGGACTTTTCTTTTTTATAGTAGTAGGCGTTTAAATATTTTTTTTGTATAAAAAGTTTAATTTCTACGATTGAAACTAATGATTTGCTTCATTTTCTCAAACTCAAAAAAGTTCTCATTGTACAAACCAGGATTATTTTTTCACAATAAACAGAAAAAAATCTATAATGAACAATTTTACAGTATAATTCATATATGTTGGCGCTCTACAAATAACCGATAATAATAATAATAATATACATTACACATCATATACACTTACTATATACCCATAATGCCCCAGCTCAAATAGATTAAACAATAATGTCACATTTATTCTTAAAAAAATACCATGGATTTCACAAACTCTATAAATATATTGTCACCTCATTACAACACAAAATATTGTATTTTTAAAAAGTTGTCTATTACCCACATATTTCATCTTGATATGTTTTTTAAAAGAAAATAAACAAACACCCCTTCAGCACAAAGCCATGATGTGCTTACGGACAAAATTACTCTAATACAAATATTAAGCACATGCAGGTATTGTACGGAGTCTGCACAATTTGTGTATTTTCACATTTCTATTTGTTCTCATATTTTATAAGACATTACATATAACTGGCCAATTAATAGTTAAATATTTAAATTTCAGGGGCAACCAACAGTGAAGGCCTATAAATAGATAAGAATATAGTCCTAATGAATCTAGTATATTAAGTACATCTAAAATGTCATTAGTGTTTTTTGTCTGTTCTTTGTAAAAAGTATTGTAATATTGTGAAAATAAAACCTAAGAGGGCAATTTTGTAGTTTCTAAAGTTCTGTATAAGCAGTCACAATGACTTTACCAGAGCTTTAATATTAAAGGGACAGTCTAGGCCAAAATAAACTTTCATGATTCAGATAGAGCATGTCATTTTAAACAATTTTCCAATTTACTTTTATCACCAATTTTGCTTTGTTCTCTTGGTATTCTTAGTTGAAAGCTTAACCTAGGAGGTTCATATGCTAATTTCTTAGACCTTGAAGCCCACCTCTTTCAGATTGCATTTTAACAGTTTTTCACCACTAGAGGGTGTTAGTTCACATATTTCATATAGATAACACTGTGCATGTGCACGTGAAGTAATCTGGGAGCAGGCACTGATTGGCTAGACTGCAAGTCTGTCAAAAGAACTGAAAAAAGGGGCAGTTTGCAGAGGCTTAGATACAAGATAATCACAGAGGTTAAAAGTATATTATTATAACTGTGTTGGTTATGCAAAACTGGGAAATGGGTAATAAAGGGATTATCTATCTTTTAAAACAATAAAAATTCTGGTGTAGACTGTCCCTTTAACGTGATTATTTCTCAAGTACAAGGGTTAACGATAAACGTGTAATACATGTAACAATTTAAACATCTTCCCCTTTAATTATATTGTCTCATTTGCTTTGTTCTCTTGGTATCCTCTGCTAAAAATCATAACCAGGTTGACTCAGGAGATGGGTACTAGCTGCTGATTGGTGGGTGCACAAATATACCTCTTATTAGCTTACCAATGTGTTCAGCTAGCTGCCAGTAGTGCATTGCTACTCCTTCAATACAGGGAGTGCAGAATTATTAGGCAAGTTGTATTTTTGAGGATTAATTTTATTATTGAACAACAACCATGTTCTCAATGAACCCAAAAAACTCATTAATATCAAAGCTGAATATTTTTGGAAGTAGTTTTTAGTTTGTTTTTAGTTTTAGCTATTTTAGGGGGATATCTGTGTGTGCAGGTGACTATTACTGTGCATAATTATTAGGCAACTTAACAAAAAATAAATATATACCCATTTCAATTATTTATTTTTACCAGTGAAACCAATATAACATCTCAACATTCACAAATATACATTTCTGACATTCAAAAACAAAACAAAAACAAATCAGTGACCAATATAGCCACCTTTCTTTGCAAGGACACTCAAAAGCCTGCCATCCATGGATTCTGTCAGTGTTTTGATCTGTTCACCATCAACATTGCGTGCAGCAGCAACCACAGCCTCCCAGACACTGTTCAGAGAGGTATACTGTTTTCCCTCCTTGTAAATCTCACATTTGATGATGGACCACAGGTTCTCAATGGGGTTCAGATCATGTGAACAAGGAGGCCATGTCATTAGATTTTCTTCTTTTATACCCTTTCTTGCCAGCCACGCTGTGGAGTACTTGGACGCGTATGATGGAGCATTGTCCTGCATGAAAATCATTTTTTTCTTGAAGGATGCAGACTTCTTCCTTTACCACTGCTTGAAGAAGGTGTCTTCCAGAAACTGGCAGTAGGACTGGGAGTTGAGCTTGACTCCATCCTCAACCCGAAAAGGCCCCACAAGCTCATCTTTGATGATACCAGCCCAAACCAGTACTCCACCTCCACCTTGCTGGCGTCTGAGTCGGACTGGAGCTCTCTGCCCTTTACCAATCCAGCCACGGGCCCATCCATCTGGCCCATCAAGACTCACTCTCATTTCATCAGTCCATAAAACCTTAGAAAAATCAGTCTTGAGATATTTCTTGGCCCAGTCTTGACGTTTCAGCTTGTGTGTCTTGTTCAGTGGTGGTTGTCTTTCAGCCTTTCTTACCTTGGCTATGTCTCTGAGTATTGCACACCTTGTGCTATTGGGCACTCCAGTGATGTTGCAGCTCTGAAATATGGCCAAACTGGTGGCAAGTGGCATCTTGGCAGCTGCACGCTTGACTTTTCTCAGTTCATGGGCAGTTATTTTTCGCCTTGGTTTTTACACACGCTTCTTGCGACCCTGTTGACTATTTTGAATGAAACGCTTGATTGTTCGATGATCACGCTTCAGAAGCTTTGCAATTTTAAGAGTGCTGCATCCCTCTGCAAGATATCTCACTATTTTTTACTTTTCTGAGCCTGTCAAGTCCTTCTTTTGACCCATTTTGCCAAAGGAAAGGAAGTTGCCTAATAATTATGCACACCTGATATAGGGTGTTGATGTCATTAGACCACACCCCTTCTCATTACAGAGATGCACATCACCTAATATGCTTAATTGGTAGTAGGCTTTCGAACCTATACAGCTTGGAGTAAGACAACATGCATAAAGAGGATGATGTGGTCAAAATACTCATTTGCCTAATAATTCTGCACTCCCTGTAAAGTATACATAGAGAATGAAGCAAAATTGATAATAAGTAAATTGCAAAGTTGTTTAAAATTGTATGATTTATCTGAATCATGAAAGAAAAAGTTTGGGTTTATGTCCCTTTAATTTGAAATATTATTAAGCTGTAGCTAGGGTAATGATTCTCAGCTACGAGAACGTTCATATCCTGTAATACACATATCCTTCACATAGCTGGTACCAGCTTTCTTTAAACAATTTCTAAAATACATACTCCCTATTTTGCCATACACTTTGGTGTCTGTCAGGATTGTCAAATGGGTTTCAAAATTATAGGTGTTTTCCAAAACAAAAAGGTGTCTGAGAACCTATGACTGAAACATTTACCATTTGGCAGATCCCTACATCTAGATCATAGCACGTACCTACATTTAATTAGTTATACTTTGCGCATTCATATTTGCCCTGGATTTAGTACTGGAATTTATATATCATCTCTGTGTCTGTCTGTTGTACCCATTACCAAATGGGTGGATTTAATCTAAAAGCTGATTGGTAGCTAACTGACGGGAGAGACTGATATAATTCTTTGTTGAAGAGAATAGAAAAGACTAGGGTTAGTATATATGATTTCACAGAACCACACTCATGGTTGCTATATACAGCCCTGATTATGCAAGGCCAAAGCATACGTAGCTCACCCAATTAATTGTCCATTTCTTATGTACATAAGAGCTCTCTAACTGTACACATCAGACTAGCTAGAAACTCAAGGGTTTGAAAGCCCATCATTTAAACATAACATCAGCACTAGATTTAATCCTACTGCAAAAAAACAATATTTTAAAATCGCAGCATCTTTCACAAACCTATTGAGGTTTTTGTGCCTTTGGTATAACTAAAATATGTTATATAAGCAGAAAACACTGATGAATTCTATGTAAGGTATTGATGGAGAGAATTTAGTAGGTTAGCGCTGCAGCATGTTACTGACTTAAAGGTATACTAAAGTCCAAATTAAACTTTCATGATTCCTATAGTGCATGTCATTTTAATCAACTTTCAATTTAATTTTATTTTCAAATTTGCTTTGTTTTCTTGTTATTCTTAGTTGAAAGCTAAGCCTAGGTAGGCTCATATGCTAATTCCCAAGCCCTTGAAGGACGCCTCTTAGCTGAATGCATTTGACAGTTTTTTTACAGGTAGAGGGCGCTAGTTTATGTGTTTCATATAGATAACACTGCTCATGCACGCAAAGTTTTTTAAGAGTCAGAACTAATTGCCTGAAATGCAAGTCTGTCAAAAGATATGAGATAAGCAGGCAGTCAGCAGAAGCTTAGATACAAGGTATAATAACAGTGTTACTTATGCAAAAGTGGGGAATGGTAAATAAAGGGATTATCTAGCTTTTAAACTATCCCTTTAAGTGTTTCAGCCAAGTATTTTCATATATATATATATATATATATATATATATATATATATATATATATATATATATATATATAGGATTTCTTGACATTTTTCAAAAGCTACTTTTCAGAGGCCACCTTAACATTTGGGAGAACATACAGAAATAGTCTAAAAACTCAATTTCAAAGATATTACTCATGGGAAATAATCTGTTACCTATATGGAACAGCTCCCCTTTTTTTTTTACACAAATGGCCTAAAAGCTGAATTTCTGAATTTCTGACATGAAATGGCCCAGTGTACCCTATTCACAAACAGAAGGGATGTTGTCTATGGTTAATGTGCTAACACCAATACAGCAATGTAAATGTGTACAGGTAATACGTAAAGACAAAACCTTATAATATTATCTAAAAGGATGACTCTCATTGGCAACTTCATTTACTATACTATGAACAGACACTCATATTTGTCACCTGTGAGGTAGAATATATTCCAGATGAAAAACTTTTTTTCTCACACAATTCTGTAAAAATGTGATTCTGAAGAAAATTACATAAGAAAGTGCATTATATCTAATAGATTTGGAGAAGGGCTATGACATCTCTATGTAAACTAAATATTGCAACACTCCATGCAAATGAATCCTGGTGGTGATATCCTGTGTGACAGACTATCAATTGTTTTGTTTTTTTCATGTTTTATTGTGCGACTTCTTCCTCTATTTCTGTAGACGCCCACAATGTGTTTGCACCCTTATAACGCAGGAACTGTTCAGACTTGTTTAGGCCAACAAATGCCAACGATAAAGTTAATAGGGTAAAATAAAATGTGGTTTCGGCCTATATATAACATCAGACAAACATGCATATGTTAATTGTTTTATCTTCTAACGGAAATAGGTGAAGTGTGCGTTCCTAAGCCCAATGATAAAAAAGGGGTCTAGGATAAGTAAAAATGCTCTTCTATACCTCTGGTTTATTAACAAATAACTCCATGTGCTATTATAACCTACTAAACATATCTCTTATAAGTCAGTTTAGGTCTTAAGTGGGACTAAAGATACTTCTAGTGTTTAGTGTGTGAGGTGGGTGTCTGTGTACCAGGATTTAATTAAGCACTTAGGATAGTCTGATTACAGGGATCCTGTAGTACTAAATTTAGTGGACATGTAGTTATTGTAGGCCCATGTACTGTATTCAATTGTAAAATAAACTGAAAAACAAACTTTGTATAAAAAAAAAAAAAAAGAAAGAAATCTGTAAAAATCACAAAATACAAATGTATTATATATCTGTGTGTTCCAGTCTGGGTTTTTTTTCTACATGGCTTGCAGCTTTATTTTTATGCTTATGAAATATGTTATGTGCAAGGGCGTCCATGGAGAAAGGCAAGAGGGGGCAAATGCCTCCTGGTTTGAGCACATTGCAGTCTGGTTCTTGGGGTTCACAATAAAGGATCCCTTATCTTAGCTCCTGCACAGTTTAGAGGGCCATGTGACCTCACATTGGAAAGATTTGCATATCCTTTCTCATCGCTTTTCATCTGGTTATCACACGATTAGTGTGCAAATGGCAGCTTCCTAACCTGTTAGACACCAGGTATGGAAGAGCTCTGAAAGTGTACTCCTCAGGCAAAATTAACCCCTTCGCTACTGGGGATTTCAGATTTTAAAATCTAAATTAGATTTTTTAGCATTTTTGCTATCACTTTAAACAAAAATAAAATCTTTGTTCTTGTTTTTTTAATTTTGGTATATTTGGTGCCACTATTTGGCTGCCAAATGCGATTATATAAACAAAAATAATTAACTTTTTGAAGACTTTGGGATTCTCACTGCAATTATTTACACACAACTACTGTAGTCATAAGTAGGGTTGCCACCCATCCCTTAAAATACAGAACACTTATAAGTTACACATTCTGCAGGGTGTGCAGGGAGGAATATGAATAGTGCTGTCCAGAAACACAATACATGTTCCTCCCTGCACACCCTGCAGCATGTGTAACTCATAAGTGTCGAGAAAAACATGGCTGAGGTGGCAACCCTAGTCATAAGACAAATGGTTGTAAAAGCTTCTCTGAGAGGGTTGGTATTTTGTTCTCCAGAATTTCCGATCTGCAATGGGACAAGGCAGGGGTGTCTACTCTCACCACTCATTTTTGCATTAGTAATGGAACCGCTTGCTCAAGCAATCAGGCAATACAATACAATCAAGGGTGTTCCTCTCATTACACCCCATGGGAAAATAGTTTTGTTTGCGGACGATGTTACTCTTCTGTTAACGAAGCCGTTAATTTCCATGCCAGCAGTTTTTAACCCCTTAATGACCACAGCACTTTTCCATTTTCTGTCCGTTTGGGACCAAGGCTATTTTTACATTTTTGCGGTGTTTGTGTTTAGCTGTAATTTTCCTCTTACTCATTTACTGTACCCACACATATTATATACCGTTTTTCTCGCCATTAAATGGACTTTCAAAATATACCATTATTTTCATCATATCTTATAATTTACTATAAAAAATATTATAAAATATGAGGAAAAAATGGAAAAAAAACACACTTTTTCTAACTTTGACCCCCAAAATCTGTTACACATCTACAACCACCAAAAAACTCCCATGCTAAATAGTTTATAAATTTTGTCCTGAGTTTAGAAATACACAATGTTTACATGTTCTTTGCTTTTTTTGCAAGTTATATGGCCATAAATACAAGTAGCACTTTGCCATTTCCAAACCACTTTTTTTCAAAATTAGCGCTAGTTACATTGGGACACTAATATCTTTCAGGAATCCCTGAATATCCATTGACATGTATATATATTTTTTTTTAGAAGACATCCCAAAGTATTGATCTAGGCCCATTTTGGTATATTTCATGCCACCATTTCACCGCCGAATGCGATCAAATAAAAAATTTTTTTTACTTTTTCACAAATTTTTTCACAAACTTTAGGTTTCTCACTGAAATTATTTACAAACAACTCATGAAATTATGGAATAAATGGTTGTAAATGCTTCTCTGGGATCCCCTTTGTTCATAAATAGCAGACATATATGGCTTTGGCTTTGCTTTTTGGTAATTAGAAGGCTGCTAAATGCCACTGCGCACCACACGTGTATTATGCCCAGCAGTGAATGGGTTAATTAGGAGCATGTAGGGAGCTTCTAGGGTTAATTTTAGCTCTAGTGTAGTGTAGTAGACAACCCCAAGTATTGATCTAGGCCCATTTTGGTATATTTCATGCCACCATTTCACCGCCAAAAGCAATCAAATAAAAAAAAATTGTTCACTTTTTCAAACTTTAGGTTTCTCACTAAAATTATTTACAAACAGCTTGTGCAATTATGGCACAAATGGTTTTAAATGCTTCTCTGGGATCCCCTTTGTTCAGAAATAGCAGACATATGTGGCTTTGGCGTTGCTTTTTGGTAATTATAAGGCCGCTAAATGTTGCTGCGCATCACATGTGTATTATGGCCAGCAGTGAAGGGGTTAATTAGGTAGTTTGTAGGGAGCTTGCAGGGTTAATTTTAGCTTTAGTGTAGAGATCAGACTCCCACCTGACACATCCCACCCCCTGATCCCTCCCAAACAGCTCTCTTCCCTCCCCCACCCCACAATTGTCCCCGCCATCTTAAGTACTGGCAGAAAGTCTGCCAGTACTAAAATAAAAGGTATTAAAAAAAATATATATATTTTTTTTTAGCATATTTACATATGCTGCTATGTAGGGTCCCCCCTTAGCCCCCAACCTCCCTGATCCCCCCAAAAATAGCTCCCTAACCCCCCCCCCCCTCTGCCTTATTGGGGCCATCTTGGGTACTGGCAGCTGTCTGCCAGTACCCAGTTTGCAAATAAAAATGTTTTTTTTATTATTTTTTTTTGATTTGTTTCTGTAGTGTAGCTTCCCCCCCACAGTCCAATATCCCCCAGCCAAACCGATCAACAAATAAATACATAAACCCCTTTGATCCCCACTTATAAGAAAAAACTTTCTGTAGCGTAGTGGTTCCCACCCGCTCCCTCCCCGTGCACGCGCCCGCCCGGCCTCCCCGTGCACGTGCGCGCGTCCGTGCGCGCCCCCCCGGTCGCCCCCGCCCCCGATCCCGCCCCCCTCCGCATCACAAAGGCCATCGATGGCCGCCACCCCACCTCCCACACCGGCTCCCACCCACCAACGAACATAGCCGTTAATGTCCGGTGCAGAGAGGGCCACAGAGTGGCTCTCTCTGCACCGGATGGCTAAAAATGGTTATTGCAGGATGCCTCGATATCGAGGCATCACTGCAATAACCGGAAAGCAGCTGGAAGCGAGCAGGGATCGCTTCCAGCTGCTTTCCACACCGAGGACGTGCAGGGTACGTCCTCAGGCGTTAACTGCCTTTTTTTTTTCAGACGTACCCTGCACGTCCTCGGTCACTAAGGGGTTAATTTGATAGACTACTTTGGCAGGGTAAGCTATTATAAAATTAACTACAAAAAACGGAGGCGTACCCCATCCATATAGAACAACCCACCTTAATAAAATTACAGTCCCTCTATCCGTTCACTTAGGCATTACACCATCTTAAACATTTGGGCATATTCCTAAGTGCAGAGACTGACCAAACTCTATGTAGGAAATATTACACTTTGATTGCAGATTTCAAATTTCTATTAGAGAAATGGGATTTTAAAGAACTCTCTTGGTTGGGTAGGGTGACTTCAATTAAGATGTCGCTATTACCGAAAGCATTATATCTATTTCGATGCATTCCGCTTAATGTTCCACACTCTACTTGAAATTCATAAATTATTTTCCAATTATATTTAGCAAAATAAAACACATAGGATTGCTTCTAATATCTTACAGAGGCTATATTCTAAATGGGGGATTGTGGTTCCCAACATTTTTACTTATTATGAAGCTGCAAGTTTATCTCATATCACAGAGTGGGGTCTTAAAGGAGACAAACCAGGCTGGTACCTCCTGGAAACTGCTAGTGTACCTGTTGACTTGGAATTAGCTGATATAATTTGGGTCCCAATAAGAGAAAACTTGCATCTAATATTCACAATATAAATTGTGAAAAATAACCTCTCATTATGGCAAAGTTTGAGAATTTGTTTATTAATTGCCCCCCACACATCCCCAGTCCATAATTTATCAGGTTTATTTTGGGATCTTGTTAATATTCATACAAGAGACTGGAAACTAAAGGATTAAGGTATAGCCAATTTTATATGATGAAAATTAGCACTTAATGCAAATTCGATATCTCTTAGATTTGACCCAGTTCCTTCTTGGTTACCATTTAATGTTTTCGAGTCCTTAGTTTTTTTGAAGACCTAGGGGTTTCCCACAGGCTCCATTAGGACAGTTACAAAATGGGAAAGTCGATGGATCCAAACCTCTTACTGTCCACTATAACCTTCTTCTATCAGATCTTATTCTGGGGTTAACGTGGCAATGCAAAGCGTAGAGTAAAGAAATGGGTACCACCTTTCAAGACTGGGATAAGGCTATTACTTTAACTAAAATAAATATACATTGTATTACTATGTTGGAGGTATATCTCAAATTATTACTGAAATGGTATATAACTCCGATCAGATTGGCTAAAATGTACCCGACAACCTCGCCTCTATGTTGGCGGAGATGTGGCGCTGTGGGCTCAGACCTACACATCTGGTGGGGATGCCCCAAACTTGCACCATTATGGGAAGATATTAAGGGATTATGCGACTCTCTAGGACTCGCATCCACAATTTCACCTTCTAATGCCCTATTGCATATTATAGAAAACACTATACCCGATACGTCAAAGAGGCTGATGATATATATATTTACGACTACCAAATTATGTATAGCTCGAGCATGGAAGAAGCATGAACCTCCACATCTTGTTGAGATTATCGCAATGGTTGATTAAATGGCCACAATGGAAAAATACTTCTTTAACTCCATTGACCAAATGGAAAAATATTGGCTGATTTGGGACACCTGGCCTACACAAATAACGTGACCCTAACCTCTTTTTTATTTCTTCAACCCCTGTTCCCCTCTGGCCCTACACTCCCCCTGTCTCTCTCTTTATGACCTGTATTCTGCCTGTAGGTATGGATCCTTCTGCACTAGTGAGCATGGGACTTTATTAAACATAACACACCTTAGATGTTGAACATGTCTAGACAGATAGGAAAGTGATTTGTTGCATGACTATTTCTGCAATAATTACTCTTAAATAATTAAAGAGTGGCATAATGTTGATTGCAATGTTTGTTTCCAATGGAATGAAACCATGTAACTATACATCATCTGACAATATTCTGTGTTTTATTGTTGTTTTGTGACTATTTGCTAAACTCAAAAAAATATTTTGAAGAAAAAAAAAATTCTGTAGTGTAGGAATCCCCCTGCAAGTTGTAGCCTCCCCGCTTCAGAGAGAAGAGGACTGCATTTTCGTCTTCCTGGGGCAGCCCACTGTAGAAGCAGATTGCACACCCCACATTTCCAAGGGAATAGAGTAGCAGTATAGTGAGGCCATCAACCTCTGGAACCAGAAGAAGGAAGCTAGATGTGGGGCCTAGGGACCCTGAAGACCGCGTTTTGAATAGCAATTGTCTGCCCAGTTTAACTGGTGTGTGTTTGTGTTTCAGAAGAAAACACTTTAAGCCCACATTTTTAATAAACAAAATAAACACACACACTTTTAGGTAGGTAGGTGAATTCTAAGCACTTTATAGGTCATCATAAAGGCCTAGAGACCCTAAAGATCACTTGTTTAAAAAAAAAAATAAAAAAAAATTAAAAAAATGGAGAAGAGATACAAATTATCTCCAATTACTCCAGAGCCGTTTCCTATTTTGAAACGGCTAATCATTCATAATTGCTCTTATTTTAGATAATGGGCTTCTTTATTGCCAAAATGGGTATTTGTATTTTTATCTCCTCTGCTATCGAAACAATTTGTCCCCTGTTGCTAAAAAGTTATTTGACATCCCAACATCCAATCAGGAGGTTTATTACACACACACCTCTTTCCTAAACCAATAGGACAATGGGCATCTTTATTGCCAAAATGGGTATTTGTATTTTTATCTCCTCTGCTATCGAAACAATTTGTCCCCTGTTGTTAAAAAGTTATTTGACATCTCCAACATCCAATCAGGAGGCTTTATTACCCACACACCTCTTTCCTAAACCAATAGGATCATAGAAATTGGATCATGACGTCACGACCAATCAAATCACTACAAAATCGTCACCACAAAAATATAGGTGATTGAACTTTAAATATACAAAAGTACATCTCTGAAGTATATCTTCTAACTAGAGTTCATAACCTGAGGCCACCAAAACGTAGGATCAGCTAAAAAATGTTTACTCCGGTAAACCGGAAGTGACATCATGATCATGGGGGCTTAAGATACATTGAACTAAATGGTTGATTGTAGACATACCAAACATCAAATACATATATACAAATCTGAAATATAAGACCACTCTGTTTCTAAGTGATATTTTATACACTTTATACATGTTAAATACTCTTTTTAACTTATGGCGAAACCGGAAGTGCACCCCAGAGCCACATCCGGTCACTTAAGTGACACTGTTATTTAAAGGCTCTCAGCTTACCACTTCAGCAGTCTTGATAAAGGCCTTATCTTGGGGCCGAAACGCGTAGACCTGTTGGTAAGCACTATTCTAAGTTTTTAACCACTTTGAGGACTTGTTACGCTATGTTAATCCTTTTTCTACAGGGACATTTCTAGGACATTGGATAAAGAGCTGACCGTTGTTAGGATTCGTCTGGGAACTCTCCCCCTCAGGATTCAAGGTTCCTTCATATGATTCCATTTCTAATTTACTGTTATTTGGATTACAACACCCCTTTTGTTCTCTTTTTTGATCTTTATTAACATTTGTTGAACATCATTTTTGTTTTTTGTTTTTTGTTTTTCACTGGATTTTTTTAAAAAAAATTTCACATATATTTTTCCTTTTTTTTTGCCTTGTGTCACATCATCTTTTATCCACATTTGCCACCCATTGGCATCAACTCACCTGTGACTCATTTTTTGCACTGCAGTGTTATCAGGACTACTTATATTAATATAAATTTTTTGTGAATTTTTTGTGAATTTTTGATTATTAGTTGTGAATCGATTCTTTTTTATTTTTCACACAGTGTTCACATTTTTACTCTCACACTTGGCCGCTCACTTATGTTGTAAAAACATTTGCACATTTATGCCCATATTAAGTTGCACATTTATGTTGCATAAACACTTTTGCTTATTTGTGTATCCACACTCACACGTGGATTTCACAATATCATTATTTTAGTTTTCTCACACCCTTGGATCCAATTGTCATTTGCACATTGTGAGTTTTTCAGAGATACTCTACCTTACCATTGTTTTTATTCATTAATTTTATCCATCTATTGTTATCAATACTATTTTATTTGTAATAAATCCTTTTTTAGCCTTAGCAGGTATACATCTATTGTTACCAATACAATAAATCCTTTTTTAGCCTTAGCAGGTATACATTTCATCTTTTAGTGTTTATATTTATCCCTTAGCCTGTATTGGCGCTGTACATATTCCTTCACTATTAGTTCTTTCCCTTGGGGGTTGGTTAGACCCTTTATTTGTATTCAGCTTAAGGGTTTGTCTTAGCGCTTGGCTACCACACCTTATTCTCCACATATTTGTTTTTCTAACCTGTATCCAAGCAGCTTTGAGTATAAACACGAGTCACATCATGGACTCTTTTAGTGCACTCCGACAGGAGATAGAATTTGATAGCCTATATCTAGACAATAAAGGAGGAGATGATTGTTTGGATGTTCAGACCATTTTTAAAAATTTGGAGAAACTATTGGTTTCTGAAGTCAAGTACAAGGCTGACATATCATTCCTTAGAAAATGTATTGAACTTGATATCATTCCTAAGGGCTTACTAGTCACTAAAGACTGTACTTTCCCTATATGCAAACCTAAATATTCCACAAGATGGATGGAGGCTTTAGCCACTGCTTCAATTTCTCTAATGAACATCATTATAGATTATAGGGAAGAACTGATGCAGGAGACCGATGGCGAGATAAAAGAGGATGAGCAGATACTGATGAACTTAGAGAGTTCAGGTATTGATATATCTGATAGGAAATCAAATTTAGTTAAAAAAGTCACCAAGATCAGAGAAGATGTAATTACAAAGAAAACTAAAAAGCTAAAGAGAGAGCTTGATAAAAAAGCAAGTGAGAATCATGATAATGAAACAACTGAGATAACAAATTTTAAATCCATTGAGAACAATACGGGGGGTGACACACCACAGCAAATAAATATGGGCAGGGCGTCTGGAGACCAATCACAAGGGGCACACCAGAAAACACAACAAACTATATATAACAGACCTAAAATTCAATACCCAAGACCCTACATGAACAGACACCAAAGGGACAGGTTACATAGAGAACACAGCCCTGCCAGACGCGAATGGAATGATGCTGATAACTATCATGATAACTATCAGGATCCATATAACTATAGAAGGGATGATAAACATTATTGGGAGTCACGACACTATAGATCAGAACCCCACCATAGACAATATGGCAGTCCCCTAAAATCATGGGAACCGGCTCCTCAGCAGAGGTCCTATAGGAACAATTACAGAAACAAAGAGAACTATGGTAATGAAAACTATCCACGATGGAATCACAGAAGAGGGGCTCAGAGACATCACTATAGAGAAGACAAAGGAAATTACTCTCAAACTCATTACTACAGAGAAGAACAGAACAATTACCATCACACTCCAAGACAAAGATACATATACCAGGACAACACCGGGACACAAAGGAGGGATACAATATATGGAGACCAAGGAAGAAGACCATATGAACCACATGATAAAGTAGGATCCAACAAGCCTGATACAAATGTCAGACACGGAGAACAATCTAATAGAGAGAAATCAGATGTGGACATCAATTTGGGCACCTCTTTGAATCAGATTGCCTCATCGTCACATTTTTTAAAGATGAATCCACCAACAGTAAAGGACAAAATAACACAATAACGGATGAAATAGGAGGAAGAATAACACAGAGAAGGAAAACTAGAGGCAAACGTGGCGGCACTAAACTAAAGAAAAAGACTAATGTAATAAATACAAGTATACAAACAGATACAGAGGTTGATGATAAGGATGTGATCGAGACACCTACATCATCCAATTCGGAAAATAAAATGAACGATTCTGCTGATAGGATCACCGGGGATGGAATTTTTAATCTCAGTTCCTATGACATTAAAAAAGAAGAGAGGGAAGTCTTGAAATATGGTCTCTCCTTTGCTCCGGCAAGAAGTCTGGACAAATTTCAAACGTTCACTAATACTAAAGACTTCATAAGGAAATTGACCCTAAAGAGATACTTCTTAAGATCCCCTCTGGAAACAATGGTCCCTAAGAGCTACACCACAGCAGACGTTCAAGACCCATACATACATACGGGTCTCAAACCAAAGTCCAGCTTCTACCCAACCTATGCCAAAGGAAACGCCATTGAGGCTTTTGAGACTGTGGTTACCAAAGAAATTAGAGACATCAAACAGAAAAGACTTAAAAGGATAAAAGAAAACCTATCCAAACAACACAAAGAGACCATCAGGAAACTCGAATCAAATAATCAACTGACCATTAAATCAGCTGACAAAGGCGGGGGAATTGTCATCCTTGATAGGGACAAATATAATGCAGAAAACCAACGCCTATTAAGTGACCATACAACATATCTGAAGCTCAGACATAATCCTGTGGACAACTTCCAAAAAGAACTAAGAACATTACTGGAACGAGCCAAGACATCAGGCATATTGGATGACAAGGAATACAGATACTTGGACATCAATCATCCTATAACACCAATCCTATATCATCTGCCAAAGATACATAAAACCCTCAAAGACCCTCCGGGCCGCCCTATAATCTCCGGGATTGGATCTCTTACAAGTAACTTGTCAGAATACGTTGATCAACATCTACAGAAGTACGTAAAATCTCTTCCATCGTATTTAAGAGATTCCACACAAGTTTTGAACATCCTTGAGAACATCCCATGGGAGGAAGGTTACATCATGGCGACCTGTGATGTAGCGGCCTTGTATACAAGTATACCACACAAGGAGGGTCGTGAAGCAATAAAATGGTTTTTGGACAAAGATCCACTAATGCCAGAAGATCAGGCTGAGTTCATATTGGATAGCATCCAATATATATTGACACATAATTACTTTTGCAATGAGGGGATATACTACCAACAGATCTGCGGTACAGCAATGGGGACCAGGTTCGCGCCCAGCTATGCCAACTTATACATGGGAAGATGGGAGAGCATCTTCTGGGACTCATGCCCAGCTGGCGCGGACCTGGTCTTGTACCGCAGATATATTGATGATATTCTAATCATCTGGAAAGGTTCGATACAGGACCTTATATATACAATAGAGATCATGAACCAGAACCTTCTAAATCTGAAGTTCACTTATACATGGAGTCCAAAAGAAATTGTCTTTCTGGACCTAAAAATAGAAGTTAAAAAAGGCAAATGGGAAACATCTACACACTTTAAATCAGTTGACAGCAATAGCTACATACATTATGAGAGCTGTCACCATGTAAAATGGAAAAATAACATCCCAAAGAGCCAATTTTTAAGGGTCCGGAAAAATTGTTCTAATATCACCACATGGGAAAAGCAAGTGAAACGATTAAAACAAAAATTCATGGAAAGGGGCTATAAGGAGGAACATCTGGATCTTAAGATAGAGGAAGCACGACAAGTGGAGAGAAATGAGCTAACTAAATATAAAGACCATAAAAAATCGGAAACAGAAGAACTGCTAAATATACCTATGATCACGGAATATAGCAGTAACCGGTGCATCATCGAAAAGATTTTCAAAAAACACTGGCACCTGTTGAAAAATGACGACGTTATTGGAGACAAACTCCCAAATCAACCAAAATTCGTCTATAAAAAAACAGGAAATCTCAAAAACAAATTAGCGCCAAGTTTACAACGGAAGAACAACTTAAGAACATATGATGTACAGGGGAAATCAATCAAAGGCTTTTACCCGTGCCCTACCTGCAAAGCATGCAAAAGAGGCACTAAGACCAAAAAATTCAAATCAAACCAGACGGGAGAAGAATTTACTATTAAAGATCTAATAAGATGCCAGGACAAAGGGATTATATATCTTATTGAATGTTCATGTGGCCTCCAGTACATTGGCCAGACATCAAGGAGCCTCAGAGACAGGCTAAGAGAACATATATTGCTGATTGAAAAACAGAATAAAGACACAATTCTTTATAATCATTTTACAACTAAACATAACGGCAATATAAAAGACATGAAATATACTGGCATACAGAAAGTTATAAAAAATTGGAGAGGTGGTGACTTTGAAAAAAGTCTTCTCAAAGCTGAATCCAAATGGATTTTTCTGGTAGACAGCTTACATCCAAAAGGTCTAAATAACAGAGAGGATCTTAACCATCTATTTTAATCTATGATTATATCTAATAATATTATGGTACCATCGTATTTGACGCTCTCCAGAATCCTCACCAAATGCATCTATCCATAACTCCCAAACTTTGACGAGAAGTACACACCCTAGACATAGATTGACTAAGCTCTCCCCCAAAAATAGTCTCTGCTTCCAATACCACTATACCCCTGACCTAAAGGTAAATGAAGGACTCCACTATAGAATATGCATCAGACTATCCCCTCATTCTGAATTCAATATAATCTCTGTCAGATCCCCCCTACATTCCAAGGGCTAAAATATGTATAGTCCAGGTATCTGGTCTTATATGTTATTTCTACTTCAGAAGTTCATCATTCTCTGCTCATAAGAAATCCACAGGAGTTTCTCTTATATCTATATTGGTCACCACCAAGCCTCTTAACTATTGGGTAGTGTATAGATCTCTCATACACCCACTCAACCAATGCTCGCCAAATGATGTGACACTACAGACCTTAGTGATCTAGAGGTCTTATATAAGATTCCATTCTGTTGGTACAGATAAGGGGTATTAACACACCCTCCTCTATGGAATTTACTGAGGCCATTGAACTCAGTGATGAGTATGTATAAAAACTCTGACTTAAGACATACAGATATACTCTCATAAAGTCTCTCTTACATTTGGATTTTAGACTCTTCTTCTCTTCTTTTCTAAAAAAGCCACAGCCCTTTTGTTTAACACAGTGTAAGATAAATTTCACGTACTGCTAAAGCATTTCTTCTCCTAAACCTGATTAAATTAATTTGATTAGGTTTATAGGATTAGTGATCTTCCTGTTTTACTATTCTACCACTGTGCCACTATTGGATTATATTTTCCAACTTTGGTGTTGGTAATATTCCCCACTATGTTGCTGTACCTAAAAAACTTTTAAAAATACCTAAAGCAGCACTAGTTTACAGAGGACAAATAGACCTCCTATAATCTCATTTAAATATAAGGCATATCGTTCATTACTATGTACACATATATTGGAGAAGATATATAAACTATATAATCACTATGTACATAGTATTGAAGAAGATATATAAACTATACCTTGGTATAGAACACATGATTTGTGCGATAAACCTATAAATATATACAAAAATAATGGAGAAGAGATACAAATTATCTCCAATTACTCTAGAGCCGTTTCCTATTTTGAAATGGCTAATCATTCATAACTGCTCTTATTTTAGATAATGGGCATCTTTATTGCCAAAATGGGTATTTGTATTTTTATCTCCTCTGCTATCGAAACAATTTGTCCCCTGTTGTTAAAAAGTTATTTGACATCTCAACATCCAATCAGGAGGTTTATTACCCACACACCTCTTTCCTAAACCAATAGGATCATAGAAATTGGATCATGACGTCACGACCAATCAAATCACTACAAAATCGTCACCACAAAAATATAGGTGATTGAACTTTAAATATACAAAAGTACATCTCTGAAGTATATCTTCTAACTAGAGTTCATAACCTGAGGCCACCAAAACGTAGGATCAGCTAAAAAATGTTTACTCCGGTAAACCGGAAGTGACATCATGATCATGGGGGCTTAAGATACATTGAACTAAATGGTTGATTGTAGACATACCAAACATCAAATACATATATACAAATCTGAAATATAAGACCACTCTGTTTCTAAGTGATATTTTATACACTTTATACATGTTAAATACTCTTTTTAACTTATGGCGAAACCGGAAGTGCACCCCAGAGCCACATCCGGTCACTTAAGTGACACTGTTATTTAAAGGCTCTCAGCTTACCACTTCAGCAGTCTTGATAAAGGCCTTATCTTGGGGCCGAAACGCGTAGACCTGTTGGTAAGCACTATTCTAAGTTTTTAACCACTTTGAGGACTTGTTACGCTATGTTAATCCTTTTTCTACAGGGACATTTCTAGGACATTGGATAAAGAGCTGACCGTTGTTAGGATTCGTCTGGGAACTCTCCCCCTCAGGATTCAAGGTTCCTTCATATGATTCCATTTCTAATTTACTGTTATTTGGATTACAACACCCCTTTTGTTCTCTTTTTTGATCTTTATTAACATTTGTTGAACATCATTTTTGTTTTTTGTTTTTTGTTTTTCACTGGATTTTTTGAAAAAAAATTTCACATATATTTTTCCTTTTTTTTTTGCCTTGTGTCACATCATCTTTTATCCACATTTGCCACCCATTGGCATCAACTCACCTGTGACTCATTTTTTGCACTGCAGTGTTATCAGGACTACTTATATTAATATAAATTTTTTGTGAATTTTTTGTGAATTTTTGATTATTAGTTGTGAATCGATTCTTTTTTATTTTTCACACAGTGTTCACATTTTTACTCTCACACTTGGCCGCTCACTTATGTTGTAAAAACATTTGCACATTTATGCCCATATTAAGTTGCACATTTATGTTGCATAAACACTTTTGCTTATTTGTGTATCCACACTCACACGTGGATTTCACAATATCATTATTTTAGTTTTCTCACACCCTTGGATCCAATTGTCATTTGCACATTGTGAGTTTTTCAGAGATACTCTACCTTACCATTGTTTTTATTCATTAATTTTATCCATCTATTGTTATCAATACTATTTTATTTGTAATAAATCCTTTTTTAGCCTTAGCAGGTATACATCTATTGTTACCAATACAATAAATCCTTTTTTAGCCTTAGCAGGTATACATTTCATCTTTTAGTGTTTATATTTATCCCTTAGCCTGTATTGGCGCTGTACATATTCCTTCACTATTAGTTCTTTCCCTTGGGGGTTGGTTAGACCCTTTATTTGTATTCAGCTTAAGGGTTTGTCTTAGCGCTTGGCTACCACACCTTATTCTCCACATATTTGTTTTTCTAACCTGTATCCAAGCAGCATGAACCTCCACATCTTGTTGAGATTATCGCAATGGTGATTAAATGGCCACAATGGAAAAAATACTTCTTTAACTCCATTGACCAAATGGAAAAATATTGGCTGATTTGGGACACCTGGCTACACAAATAACGTGAACCTACCCTCTTTTTTTATTTCTTCAACCCCTGTTCCCCTCTGGCCCTACACTCCCCCTGTCTCTCTCTTTATGACCTGTATTCTGCCTGTAGGTATGGATCCTTCTGCACTAGTGAGCATGGGACTTTATTAAACATAACACACCTTAGATGTTGAACATGTCTAGACAGATAGGAAAGTGATTTGTTGCATGACTATTTCTGCAATAATTACTCTTAAATAATTAAAGAGTGGCATAATGTTGATTGCAATGTTTGTTTCCAATGGAATGAAACCATGTAACTATACATCATCTGACAATATTCTGTGTTTTATTGTTGTTTTGTGACTATTTGCTAAACTCAAAAAATATTTTGAAGAAAAAAAAAAATTCTGTAGTGTAGGAATCCCCCTGCAAGTTGTAGCCTCCCCGCTTCAGAGGAAAGAGGACTGCATTTTCGTCTTCCTGGGGCAGCCCACTGTAGAAGCAGATTGCACACCCCACATTTCCAAGGGAATAGAGTAGCAGGTATAGTGAGGCCATCAACCTCTGGAACCAGAAGAAGGAAGCTAGATGTGGGGGCCTAGGGACCCCTGAAGAACCGCTGTTTGAATAGCAATTGTCTGCCAGTTTAACTGGTGTGTGTTTGTGTTTCAGAAGAAACACTTTAAGCCCACATTTTAATAAACAAAATAACACACACACTTTTAGTAGGTGAATTCTAAGCACTTTATAGGTCATCATAAAGGCCTAGAGACCCTAAAGATCACTTGTTTAAAAAGCCCAAAAGCCCCTCTTTTAATAAGGCCACTAATATATAGGGTTGTATAGGCAGGTGATCACCAGGCTTGAATAAAATGTGCATTCATTTATTTATTTGAGAGGAGGCTTACAGGTGCACACACGCACACACACGTGTGTGTGCGTGTGTATGTATGTATGTGTGTATATGTATGTATGTAATTATACAGTATGTATAGGGGTGGGTGGGTGTGCGCGCATGTAGGTGTATATATGTATGTTGGTGTAGGTGTATATGTATGCATGCGTGTGCGTGTGTATGCGTGCATGTGTGTGTATGCGTGCATGTGTGTGTATGCATGCATGTGTATAGATGAGTGTGTGTATGCATGTGTGTCTATGCATGCGTGTGTGTGTATGCATGCGCCCGTGTGTGTGCGCATGTGCATGCGCGTGTGTACAGTCGTATGCAAAAGTTTAGGCACCCCTGACAATTTCCATGATTTTCATTTATAAATAATTGGGTGTTTGGATCAGCAATTTCATTTTGATCTATCAAATAACTGAAGGACACAGTAATATTTCAGTAGTGAAATGGAGGTTTATTGGATTAACAGAAAATTTGCAATATGCATCAAAACTAAATTAGACAGGTGCATAAATTTGGGTACCTCAACAGAAATTAGTAGAGCCTCTTTTAGTAGAAATAACAGCCTCTAGATGCTTCCTATAGCCTGTAATGAGTGGTCTGGATGTTGGATGAAGGTATTTTGGACCATTCCTCCTGCAAAACATCTCCAGTTCAGTTAGGTTTGATGGTTGCCGAGCATGGACAGCCCGCTTCAAATCACCCCACAGATTTTCAATGATATTCAGTATGGGGACTGGAAGGCCATTCTAGAACATTGTACTTGTTTCCTCTGCATAAATGCCAGAGTAGATTTTTAGCAGTGTTTTGGGTCGCTGTCTTGTTGAAATATCCAGCCCCGGCGTAACTTCAACTTTGTGACTGACTCCTCAACATTATTTTTCAAGTATCTGCTGATATTGAGTGGAATCCATATGGCCTTCAACTTTAACAAGATTCCCAGTACTGGCACTGGCCACAAGCCCCACAGCATGATGGAACATCCACCAAATTTTACTGTGGATAGCAAGTGTTTGTCATGGAATGCTGTGTTCTTTTGCCGCCATGCATATGCCCCTTGTTATGACCAAAAACTCAATCTTTGTTTCATCAGTCCACAGCACCTTCTTCGAAAATGAAGCTGGCTTGTCCAAAATGTGCGTTTGCATGCCGACCTGAATTGTTGACGATGCCACAGTGACACCATCTGAAGTGAAAAAGAGAAAAATATGGATTCTAAAAGAAACCACAGAATACAAATGACACAGGCGCTATACAGCTTAAAATAGTGATAGTGAAAAAATAAAATAGAAAATTAATTACTTCTCAAATGTTTAAAAACACGTGAATATAAATTATATTCTGTGCAAATCCAAAATGGCCAATAAATGTGAAAAACACAAAATTAATGTGCAAAAAATCTGCATATATTTAATAACGAATAAAAAATGAATGGTAAAAAATAAGTAATAAAAAATTGTGGACAGTTTAAAATTGAGAACAGTTATAAAATAAAATACAATGTGAATAAATGCGCTGATCAGACGCAGAGTAACATGTGCAGTATACAAATAGCAACAATTAATGAATGGCAACAATTAATGAGTACAACAGAAAAAAACAGATGATGAAGAAGAAACTCCTGAATCCAAATGGATCATCCGATGAGGCGGTCTTGATTGAGCCCAGGTTGAAGATATTTCAGTCAAGCTGGAACGAGACGAGAGACCGATATAAACGGCAAGAAGAGGCACCCAATATAAGGTTAACACTTATACTTACACCGGAGACGGTTGATGCGATCATGTAAACTCCTCTCAGTGGCTTATCTTCCGAACAGCAGTATGATACACCATACGAGTGCAGTGATAAAGTGAAGCAGGATAATTGTTTCGTAAACACCTTTGCATGCAGGTAACTGAAATTCGTTACCTACGGAAGCCTAAGAGGGACAAAAAACAAGCACATACAGAGCAACGCGTTTCAACCCACCAAGGGTCTTTTTCAAGCTCACAATCATGTTTTAAAGTGTGCCCATATATACCCAATATAGCAATACTATTGGTTAAAAGTTGATAATGGGCGTTTGCAATTTTTACTGGCGAAAATACCCATTATAGATGCAGAAAACAGAAATGACAAACCGCTGCTTTTGTTTCACAACATTGTCGGCATACGTATGATTCCAACCTATCAATCTGTTGCATTACAATTTATATTATATATAATTTAACTACTGACATAGGAAATTGATTAAATATATACAAATCTTTTTAGAACACAATGATTTAAACCAAATTCTGCTTGCACAACAAACTACGTATATGAAAAAATGTATTTAAAATTTATAAAAATGTATATACAAAAAATTATATATACCAAAAAATGTAAAGATATATACAAGATAAAAAATAAAAAATTATTAAATATAGAGATTTTGAAAATGTCTATATTCAAAAAAAATACCTCTCCAAAAAATTAATTAATAAAAACACAAGCTAATATAACATAACTCTTAAAAGACAATTGATGACCATTGTGAAAGCTGATAATCTAGTATATTCAGATGAAATTGAATAAATCTAGATAAATTCATAAGCAATATTTTGACTGTGTCATGAAGGATAACATTTTTTAGAAGTATAGTCATTTAGAAAACACCCAATGTCAAAAATCGACATTAAGACCATGGGGTTGTAGGTCTTTAAATCAAAGATCCACTTACTTTCTCTTTTTAGAGATCATTATGTATATTACCTCCTCTCCATTCCTTTTTACTTTTTCTTATTCCTAAAAAGGAAAAATGGTCCAAATTTCCATTGTTACAAGCATCAAAATGTTTTTGCAATGGGAAGGTCTTTGTTTTCTCTTATGAGTAAAGTTTTCTATAGACCACATTTTACATTGAATAATATAGATTATATGGCTATCTGAACATCTAATAAGTCTTTTATTTTGTATATTTTCCCTGTTACATTTGATTTAAATTCTTTACTTTTGCTTGAATGTTCACAAGACTTGCAAGTGGGACAGGGATAAAAACCTACTATACTATTACCCTTTATATCAAGTTGATTAAAATGATTCAAAGGTTTCTTTTCTTTCCCTGTAGGGGCCAAAATAGTCTTTAGATTTTTGTGCTCTTTTGTACACCACTTGTGGTCTAGACGGGAGGATGGGTCCTAATATTTCATCATTTTTAAGCAGTCTCCAATGTGTACTAAGAATCCTCTCTAGCAAGTTTTTATTTTGGCTATAGTTTGTAATAAATGGAATAAATGCCAACTCTTTATCATCTTTATCCATATAAGGTTTATTTGTAATATTTTGGCATTTCGGGGTTAGCAGAGAATTTCTGTCTACTGATCTAACTTCATTAAGTGCTTTATCAATATCACATTCTTGATAGCCTCTAACAAGGAATTTTGTTTAACTAATTCTGAATGTTTGTCAAAGTCTGTTATGTTTGTGCATTTTTTACGAATTTGCATAAATTGGCTTTTAGGAATATTATCTAGCCATTTTCTATGGTGGCAACTTGTATAGTGTATATAACTATTGGCATCAACTTTTTTGAAGAAAGTTCTTGCATTCAGTTTACTGTCATTAACAAAAATTTCTAAATCTAAAAAGTTTATAGTAGTTCTATCGCTTGCACATGTGAATTTAAGATTAACCTCAATAAAATTCATATCCTCAACAAATTCATCAAAAGATTAAAAGCTACCCTGGCCAATAATTAAAATATCATCAATAATATCTTTTAAAGGACACCAGGTTTGCCCCAAGTGGGTATTTTTTGTAAAAAAAAATGATGTTCCCAATAGCCCATAAACAAATTGGCATAACTTGGGGCAAACCTGGTGCCCATGGCAGTTTCCCTTCTCTTGATTATAAAACTGTCCATCATAGAAAAATAAATTGTGAGTTCAAATAAATTTGATGGCTTCTAAAATAAAACATTTCTGTTTAAATTTCATCAGTTCATCCTGTTCTAAATAAAAGTTAATAGCTTTTAGTCCATCTTTATGGTCTATACATGTATATAAAGATACAACGTCACAGGATGCCAATAAATATTCATCCTGCCACGTTACACCTCTATTAGATTTAACACATCCGTAGAGTCCCTTAAAAAAGATGGAAGTAATTTAACAAATTTCTGTAAATAAATGTCTAGATACTCAGATAGGTTCGCTGTTAGAGAGCCCAAAACCCGAAATAATAGGCCTACCCGGAGGGTCTGTCATACTTTTATGTATTTTTGGCAAACAATAAAGCAAAGAAATTCTTGGATATTTGGGAAGGAGATATTCACGTTCTTTTGGATTCAAAATCCCTTCCTCTTTTGTTTTATCAAGAATAGATGTTAAACTCAATTTATACTTTTCTGTGGGGTCAGAAAGTAATTTTTTATAAGTTTGTTGGTCTGTGACAATATCATTACACATTTTTTGGTAGTTTTGGCTGTCCATAATTACAATCCCGCCGCCCTTATCGGCGGGCTTGATGGTAATATTTTTGTTATCCTCTAATTCTTTGATAATCCTCAATTGACTTTTGGTTGTGTTATTATGGATGGGCTTAAGTTTTTCATCAGATACATTTTCAATGTCTCTAAGTATTAATTTTTCAAAAGATTCAATAATTGGACCTTTTTCATTTTTTGGGTAGAATTTAGATCTTTCTCTTAAATTTGTATGGATAAATTTATTATCAGATACCAGAGAGTTAGCAGCTGCCTTTTCAGCTCCTGTTTTTTAAAAAACATTTTTTTACTGTTAATTTTCTAACAAATTTATGCGCATCAACAAATGTGTCGAATTTATTTAATCTACTTGTCGGGGCAAATGACAATCCTTTACCTAAAATTTGTTCATGCTTTTTACTGCTAAGATTAAAGATGCCCATACTTGGACTTTTATGAATCTCTTTATTTATCAAACCCTTGATTTTTTTGTTTCTCCTAAGTCCTCCCCTCTTGCCTCGCTTTCTGAGGCTCTTCTTTTTCGCATATGTCTTTGTGGTAACGACTTGGATAAGTGTGTGAGCCCTGGCCTAAAAAATGATTGCCTGCAAAATGTGAAGATTCACTATAGGAATCAGATCTTCTAA
The DNA here is from genome assembly GCF_027579735.1 of Bombina bombina. NCBI lineage: Eukaryota > Metazoa > Chordata > Amphibia > Anura > Bombinatoridae > Bombina > Bombina bombina. The sequence goes on from NC_069500.1 coordinate 344,058,365, forward strand.
GGTCAGTATCTATATGGTTAGCCAAAGGGGAAAATCTGTTTGACAGTCTTAAATCATTGTCCAAATGGACATTGGGTTGATATGTTTTTTCGTGACTTCTATTCTGGGAAAAATTTCTATGATCATTTTGGTGTGAATTAAATCTTTTAAAAGGATTATAAGAATGTGCATAACCATTAGAATTACTTCTGAAGTTGTATGTTGGTTATATGAACCTGGCCTGTTCTGAGTTCTATAAAAATAAGTGTCATGCTTATTGTCTGAAACTTGTTTCTTATATGAATTGGAATGATAACTATTCATTTCTGATTGTTTGTGAGTCAAATTTTGCTGATTTTTTCTATCTCCATGTGCATAATTGTTGGAGTAGTTTCTGTTAAAATTAGAATTAGATCTTCCCAGATTCCTATTACCATTATTCCCTCTGGGTGTGGAAAAGCTATGGGTATTTGAACTCTCTTTTGTCATTTCATCATTTGATGTTATAACATCACCTCTCCATCTGTGTGAAATATAATTCTCCCCAGTTTGGATTTTTAATATGTGAGAGGTAATCTTCTCGGTCTCTTTCAAATTTTTTAACTTTTACTTTAAGGATATCCTCTTTAGTGTTGGTTATAGTTTTTTTGATATCTCTTTCTAGTTCAATATATTCTGTGCTGTCCTCATATATCTTTAATTGAACTTCCAATTCTTTAATTTCTTTTTCTAATTTGATTAAAATCTCATTTCTTTGATCTTTAATCAGTCTGAGCAAGTTAAAAGAGGCTTCCTCTAAAATCTCATTCCATTTCTTTTTAAAGGTAATATTGTCTACTTTGAAGGCACAATCTTTTTTAATTCTAAGACCACGTGGTACCATTTTTGGTTCTATATATTTTTCAATGAATATAAATTCTATTCTGTGTTTTAATTCAGATAGAAGTTTATTCTCAAGTTCTTTCATTAATTTAGACATACCATCAGCATTTCCAATAGTCACTGACGGTCCACCAGAGAAAATGTCATAAATACCTTTGTAGATTTCTTCCCTATATTTCAATAAATTTGAATCAGTCATGGTTTCTGCAGCAGTGAATCCAAAAATGAGAGATAAGTGTTGTCTGTGAAAAAGAAAAAAATGGGTTAACTGCACCGTGAAACCCTATTAAGCCTGTGAAAAAACAAGAGGAATCTCTCTACCTCTATACAAGTACTGAAGTGAAAAAGAGAATAATATGGATTCTAAAAGAAACCACAGAATTCAAATGACACAGGGCGCTATACAGCCAAAATAAAAACTTGCTAGAGAGGATTCTTAATAAACATTGGAGACTACTTAAAAATTATGAAATATTAGGACCCATCCTCCCGTCTAGACCACAAGTGGTGTACAAAAGAGCAAAAAATCTAAAGACTATTTTGGCCCCTACAGGGAAAGAAAAGAAACATTTGAATCATTTTAATCAAGTTAATATAAAGGGCAATAGTATAGTAGGTTTTTATCCCTGTCCCACTTGCAAGTCTTGTGAACATTCAAGCAAAAGTAAAGAATTTAAATCAAATGTAACAGGGGAAATATACAAAATAAAAGACTTTATTAGATGTTCAGATAGCCATATAATCTATATTATTCAATGTAAATGTGGTTTACAGTACACTGGAGAGACCTCTAGACCACTATGTACCCGCATTAGGGAACATATGTGGTCTATAGAAAACTTTACTCATAAGAGAAACAAAGACCTTCCCATTGCAAAACATTTTGGTGCTTGTAACAATGGAAATTTGGACCATTTTTCCTTTTTAGGAATAGAAAAAGTAAAAAGGAAATGGAGAGGAGGTAATATACATAATGATCTTCTAAAAAGAGAAAGTAAGTGGATCTTTGATATAAAGACCCTACAACCCCATGGTCTTAATGTCGATTTTGACATTGGGTGTTTTCTAAATGACTAACTTCTAAAAAATGTTATCCTTCATGACACAGTCAAAATATGCTTATGAATTTATCTAGATTAATTCAATTTTCATCTGAATTTACTAGATTATCAGCTTTCCAATGGTCATCAATTGTCTTTCAAGAGTTATGTTATATTTGCTTGTGTTTTTATTAATTAATTTTTTGGAGAGGTATTTTTTTGAATATAGACATTTTCAAAATCTCTATATTTAATTTTTTTTTTTATCTTATATATATCTTTACATATTTTGTATATATAATTTTTTGTATATACATTTTTATAAATTTTAAATACATTTTTCATATACATAGTTTTTTGTGCAAGCAGAATGTGGTTTAAATCATGTGTTCTAAAAAGATTTGTATATATTTAATCAATTTCCTATGTCAGTAGTTAAATTATATATAATATAAATTGTAATGCAACAGATTGATAGGTTGGAGTCATACGTATGCCGACAATGTTGTGAAACAAAAGCAGCGGTTTGTCATTTCTGTTTTCTGCATCTATAATGGGTATTTTCGCCAGTAAAAATTGAAAACGCCCATTTATCAACTTTTAACCAATAGTATTGCTATATTGGGTATATATGGCACACTTTAAAAACATGATTGTGAGCTTGAAAAAGACCCTTGGCGGGTTGAAACGCATTGCTCTGTATGTGCTTGTTTTTTGTCCCTCTTAGGCTTCCGTAGGTACGAATTTCAGTTACCTGCGTGCAAAGGTGTTTACGAAACAATTATCCTGCTTCACTTTATCACTGCACTCGTATGGCGTATCATACTGCTGTTCGGAGATAAGCCACTGAGAGGAGTTACATGATCACATCACAGTCTCCGGTGTAAGTATAAGTGTTAACCTTATATTGGTGCCTCTTCTTGCCGTTTTATCGGTCTCTCGTCTCATTCCAGCTTGACTGAAAATATCTTCAACCTGGGCTCAATCAAGACCGCCTCATCGGATGATCATTTGGATTCATGAGTTTCTTCTTCCATCATCTGTTTTTTTTCTGTTGTACTCATTAATTGTTGCCATTCATTAATTGTTGCTATTTGTATACTGCACATGTTACTGCGTCTGATCAGCGCATTTATTCACATTTTATTTTATTTTATAACTGTTCTCAATTTTAAACTGTCCACATTTTTTTATTACTTTATTTTTTTACCATTCATTTTTATTCGTTATTAAATATATGCAGATTTTTGCACATTAATTTTGTGTTTTTCACATTTATTGGCCATTTTGGGTTTGCACAGAATATAATTTATATTCACATGTGTTTTTTACACATTTGAGAAGTAATTAACTTCTATATTTATTTTTTCACTATCACTATTTTAAGCTGTATAGCGCCTGTGTCATTTGAATTCTGTGGTTTCTTTTAGAATCCATATTATTCTCTTTTTCACTTCAGTACTTGTATAGAGGTAGAGAGATTCCTCTTGTTTTTTTCACAGGTTTAATAGGGTTTCACGGCCCAGTTAAACCCATTTTTTCTTTTTCACAGTGACACCATCTGCAGGAAGATGATGTTGTAGGTCTTTGGAGGTGGTCTGTGGGCTGTTTTTGACCGTTCTCACCATCCTTTGCCTCTCCGATATTTTACTTGGCCTGCCACTTCTGATCTTAACAAGAACTGTGCCTGTGGTCTTACATTTCCTCACTATGTTCCTCACAGTGGACACTGACGGCTTTATCTCTGCGATAGCTGTTTGTAGCCTTCCCCTAAACCATAATGTTGAACAATCTTTATTTTCAGGTCATTTGAGAGAGTTGTTTTGAGGCCCCCATGTTGCCACTCTTCAGAGGAAAGTCAAAGAGAACAACAACTTGCAATTGGCCACCTTAAATACCTTTTCTCATGATTGGATGCACCTGTCTATGAAGTTCAAGGCTTGATGGGCTCAGCAAACTAATTGTGTGTTCCAATTAATCATTGCTAGGTAGTTACAGGTATTCAAATCAGCAACATGACAAGGATTTCCAAATTATGCACCTGTCTAATTTCGTGTTGAATGCATTATTGCAACATTTTTCTGTTAATCCAATAACCTAATTATCACTACTGAAATATTACTGTGTCCCTCCAGTTATTTGATAGATCAAAATGAAATTGCTGATCCAAACACCAATTATTTATAAATGAAAATCATGGAAATTGTCAGGGGTGCCTAAACATATGCATACGAAGTGTGAGTGTGTGTGTGTGTATGTATGTGTGTGTGTGTTTGATTATATGTAAGTATGTTTATGTGTGTGTATGTATGTACAGTATCTCACAAAAGTGAGTACAACCCTCACATTTTTGTAAATATTTTTTTACTATCTTTTCATGTGACAACACTGAAGAAATGGACACTTTGCTACCATGTAAAAATAATGAGTGTACAGCCTGTATAACAGTGTAAAATTGCTGTCCCCTCAAAATAACTCAACACACAGCAATTAATGTCTAAACCTTAGGCAACAAAAGTGAGTACAACCCCTAAGTGGAATGTCCAAATTGGCCC